>NC_000084.6:24307500-24675000 GCF_000001635.26 Mus musculus
TCATCAGATACTAAGGGCAGCTATGTGTGAGATTGGGCAGCTCAAAGCTACTTAATCCGCAGACAACCCTAGGCACTAAGGAAAATATGTACTGACAGACTTACTTTTCTTGTTTGCAGAATTCAGTCCTTAAAAGGGTAGTCCTTTCATTTTTATAATTCTCATTAAAAGTCTTATTATTGTTGTCATTACTATTGTGTGCATATGTGTGTGTCTGCACATGACATGTCATGGCACATGTGTAGAGGTTGGAGGACAGCTTTATGGAGTCGGACCTCTCCTTCCACCCTAATGTGGCTTCTGGAGATCCAGGCTGGAGGGCTCGGGAAGCATGAGTCACCTAGCCGACCCATGACAACTTTAATTCCCCCCCCCCCCCATTGCATGTGTGTTTGTGTGATGCAGGCACACATGTAGCGTGAGGCACATGTGGAAGTCAGAAGACACCTTTCAGAAGAGGCTCTATCCTGCCACCACAGTTTCTGGGGATCACATGTAGTTGTCTGGCTCAAGTGGGTAAGCCTTTACCTGTTGAGCTGTCTCTCTGGGGCTTGAAAGGAAGATGTGTTAGGTATGTTATACAGAGGGAGGAGCGAGTATCAGTGAAGAGAATGCATTCATCTAAAGGTTTCATCTACACAGGTTACAGGAGGGAGGGTTGGTTTAACCCACAGCTCATCTGCCATTGTAACAGTCCTGTTTGTGATGTCTATCTCTGAGCAGTTCCACTATAAGCAGCCTAGTTAACGGCATTGAAATTTCTGGGTGATGTTGAGATTAAAAAGTCAGAAATCAGAACCAGAGGAGGGAGTGGGGCTTTGGGGAGCTGGCCATTTTCAGCCCCTTCTGTTTCCCAACTGTCCTTCTGGCTCCTGTCCTAGGTGACATGAAGTGAATGTCTGCTACTGCATTCATCTCTATTGCAGACCCCGGGCGGCTGGGAAAGAAAGAGTGAGGACTCAGGTGGAAGCAGGAACATGGCGGGGCAGGGAGTGAGGATTTTAAATAGCTCATCACCAGCTCTATTTTCTTCTACGTGTATATTTATGGTGTGTGTGTGTGTGTGTGTGTGTGTGTGAGAGAGAGAGAGAGAGAGAGAGAGAGAGAGAGAGGGCACAACAGTGTATCTGTAGACATCAGATGACACCCTTCATGCCAGTCTCTGCCTTCCAACTTGTTTGAGCTGGGTGACAAGCCTGAGGATTTTCCTGTGTTCTCTTCCCATTTTGATCTAGGATACTGGGACTACAGGTGTACACACTACTGCGTCTGGCTTTACGTGAGTCCTGGGCATTCAAACAAGAGCTTTACCCACAAGGCCCCAGCCCTGAGTAGACCATTCCTGTTTCATAGGATCCTCCTGCTTGGGCTCAAGACACCTAGTATTGGACACTTTCTCATCACTGAGACAAAGGTCTGAGAAATCACTTTAAGGAAGGGAAGGTTCATCTGGGCCAGGGGGCTGCAGTGCATCGCGATGGAGCCACAGGGGCAGGAGCCACAGGGGCAGGAGCCACAGGGGCAGGAGCATGCAACAGAACTCCTCCATGGTCACTGACTGAGAAGGGCAGCTCTGGCCAGAACCTAAGGCCCATCCTGGTAACTTACACTTTCTTCTTGGTTACTGTGATATAAAATATTGTGACTAAAGGCGGCACGGGAGGACAGGTTGATCTGTGGGAAGCCAAAGCAGGAACTTCAGGCAGGAACCTGGAGGTGGGTACCACTGCCCGGGGCCCCTCTTCCTATTTCATGGTCATTTGAATGAGAAGTGCTCCCAATAGTCTCGAACATATAAACTTTTGGTCCTCAGTTAGAGATGCTATTGGAGAGGTTCAGGTAGCACAGCATTCCAGGAGAGGGTAAGTCACTCGGCGTGGGCTCTGGGATCTGTGGCCTGGACTTCCATGTGGTGCTGGGTAGACCAGACTTCAGCATCATAAACAAGAAGCGCACAGCAGGCTGCGTTGAGGCCACGTGAACATCAGCAAAGATGAGGCCATGTGCTGACCTGTGCTGGGACTGTTCTTCCTGGCTAATAAATGTTATCCAAAAGGCAAATAAAATTTCTCGGGGTGGGGGGTGGGGTGGGGTGGGGTGGGATGGTGGTAACAGAATCCGTAACATTAAATTTTTCTAAGTGTTTGGGAACTTTGTCCAGCAGGTGGCGTGGGTACACCAGGAAATAGTGTAGCAGCCATTAGTCTTTCGAAGCGACTTCTGCTGTGGTTCAATGTCATTTCTAGACCCTCTGGGGTATTTAGGGACCTCGAAGAAGTGTGTACATGTGGAGTGCTATGAAATACCGAGTGGCTCAGTAGGTATGACAGATCCTTCTTCATGGATAGCTGTTACAGGCAAAAACGCAACACCATTCAGAAGAATTTCTAATGTAAGTGATAAGAGAGCTGCACACACGTTTAATCCCACAACTCAGAGGCTGAGGAGGTGATGGTACGGCCTGCTTCTGGGGAGGTGGATACGGGCAGATCCCAGAGGCTGGTTGTGAAAGAAAGCTGATGTTAGAAAGCTCTGGTTTCTGTCCACACCTGCATTTACACATGCACACACATTGTAAAAATGAGCCAAGCAGTTACTTCAGTGAAATTGAAAACAGAAAAATGTTTAAAATTTGTGGAAGCAACAGATTAATAAAATTGGGGTATCTCTGAGTAGACTGATACTTTTTTTTAAAGAATAAGTTGCTAATCAGGGACAATAAAAGGAATCCAATAGCACCAGATCCCCTAGACGCTAAGACAGTAATAAAATACTAAACCTCGAAAGTCACAGACCATCAAGCTCTCTATAATAAAGCCATCATGCAGATAGTCCTATGATTACTTTAAGCACTGGATTTGTGATCTAAAACTATATTTTTAAGATCCCAACCCATGATACATTCACCATGAATCTGTATGTTATTGTGAGATAGCTCACATGCTACAAGATTCACCGACATACAATGAATGTACTTCATAATTCTCCATGGGTTCAGACTTGTACAACTGTCTCTATGATGAATTTTAAAATGTTTCGTTACTCCACAGAGATACGTGGTACCCAGTATTAGTCATCCCCATTTCCCTGCCAGTTCCCATCCCGCGTGGCTGCTAACATACTTTGTCCATGGACTTGACTATTTCAGGCTTTTCATACAAGTGGAATGGTGATGTGTGTGAAGTCCATGATCTTCCTTCACTAACCGCGAGGTTTTCAGTGTTCCTCTGTGTTGTCATGTGTGTCAGGATGGACTTTATCGTCTTCTGCTGTTAAACAGCATTCTGTTGCATCATATGTTCAAGTTCTGGAAATGTCTTTTGCCAAGAGCCATCTAGGAGAAGCTAGAAACTAGCAGGTGATCTTCCTGAGATGGTTCTGCCATGGACTACGACAGATTTGCTTCTCTAGGCAAGGCCGAGGAGATTACATCTGAAAAAAGATTCCTGATATCAATATGCTTTTCCTGTCAGAGACAGAAGGAAAGGCCATCCAGAGACCACCCTGCCTGGGGATCCATCCCACATGCAGCCACAAAACCCAGCCACTATTGCTGATGCCAAGAAGTGCTTGCTGACAGGAGTCGGATATGGATGTCTCCTGAGAGGCTCTGCCAGAGCCTGACCAATACAGACGTGGATGCTTGCAACCAACCTTCAGACTGAGCACAGGGTCCCCAATGGAGGAGTTAGGGGAAGGACTGAAGGAGCTAAAGGGGTTTGCAACCCCATAGGAAAAACAACAATATCAACCAGCCAGGTCCCCCAGAGCTCCCAACTAAACCACCAACCAAAGTATACATGGAGGGACCCATGGCTCCAGCTGCATATGTAGCAGAGGATGGCCTTATCTGGCATCAATGGTAGGGTGGCCCTTGATCCTGTGAAGGCTCAATGCCCCAGTGTAGGGGGATGCTAGGGTGGTAAGGAGGGAGTGGTTGCGTGGGGGGAGCACCCTCATAGAAGCAGGGGGAAGGGGAGTGGAATAAGGGGTTTTTGGAGGGGAACTGGGATGGGGATAACATTTGAAATGTAAATAAATAGAATAACCAATAAAAACATTAAAAATAACAATCATAAGTTTTTGACCCATCCTTTTGAGCAGATTTCCTCAGAACTACGAAGATGTACTATCTTGTAGTGATGGTATATAAAGAAGTAGATAATGATTCTATTCAATTCTTTTTTTTTTTTTTAGAATAACAAAAAATATTTCAATTCTTTATTTGATTCAAATAAGTTTAGGAAGAAAGTTTATAGAGATGTTCTTAGTTGATAGAAAGATATAATAAAGTTAGAATCAAGAATAGAATGTTCCCACTTCTCAGAATAGTAAGTAAAGGCTACATAATAAGAAATACAGTGAGCTTTCATAATCACACGGAAAAAAAAAAGAAATAGACTTGGGACAATTTTGCTTTCAAGGAAAAACATTTAGGTCCAAGGGTAAAGTCACAGGTGTGCACTATGATAAGGCAAAGCCATGTGAAAAACTGTTGCTTTGAACTTATAATGAGTATATTATAATGAAACTCTGCTTTGAACCTAATAGCAACAACCTTCTGTAACTCCTATTCTATGGAACATTTTATCTCTGAGGCAGTTTACTAAAGAACTTTTTGTCTAAGAAGGTATAAAAATACCAGAGAAAAGAAATAAAGTTGTTGGTTGAATGGTTTGATTTGGGGAGTGCTGCCCCATCATCCATCCATCCATCCATCCATCCATCCAAATGTGTATGTCTGATTGTCTATATGTTTGTGTGTAGGCAAATGTATATATGTGTAAGCATGCATGAATACTTGTGGAGTTGATTGTAAAAGACAGTTGGCCCGGCCAGAGTGTGGGTGTGTGAATGTCTGAATGTGTATGTGTCTGTGCATATTTATCTGTTTAAAGCATTATAATTCTTTTCCTTTCCTTCCTTTCTTGTTCACAAAGTTAACCAGCATAGCCAGAGAGGCTTCTCCTGATTCACTAGAGAAAGGAGCACCAGCAATAAATCCTTTTACTTCATCCCCTGCTGTTTTACTTTGAGATGCCAAACGCCAGAGACTGCAACTTCTGGACTCAGAGGAACTCAGGCAGGTCAGCTACCACTGCAAAGTAACTTAGACTTAAGACAGGTAAATATTTTATTATAGAAAAGGCAACCCTAAGTATCTCACAAGACCAAGTCTTGCCCCTGTCAACACTTCACCCTCAGCTTACCTCAAGAGAGAACCAAGAAAGAAGAACAACCGGGGTTGGCCTCCAGGAGTCTTTAATATAAAATAATAGTCAAGTAATATTCTATGATTCTGGAAAAGGAGAAATAATAAGGATAGACAACAGCTTGGGATTGGGGGATCAAAAAGGTTCACAAAAAGGCTCTGGATGGATGTCTCAGTGGCTAAGAGCACTGGCTACTCAAAGAACCCAGGTTCCAAGCACCCATACAGTGGCATACAACCATCTATAATTCCAGTTCCAAGAGATAAAATGCCCTCTGTTGACCTCCACAGGCACCAGGTACACAGGTGATGCACATACATGCAGGCAGGCAAACATTCATATATTTAAAGTAAAATAAATGGAGCCAAAGGAAAGAAAGCCTACATGAGAAAGCCAAGCCATGACAAACTCAAGATTGCCTGCAGCTAAGTGGACTTTCTGTAAATGTAAAGCTAAGGTGAAATTTGTGTCACAGTGGAGACCACAGGATGTTGGATATATTAGAATGCTCAGGAAAGATGCAGGTATTGAGCCAGTCCAAAGTAGAGCCCATGTGCATGACACACAGAGGGACCTCACCAAGCTCACTGGAGCTCAGACGATGCCACCTTACCCCACCCTACACCACCCTACACCCTGGATGCCAGATATGGAACTATCAGAGTTAATATTTTCCCTGCTAGATTTTGGTTGTGCTTTGGTTCAGTCTTTTCTTGCTGTCCTAGAGAAGGGGTATGAACTATGTGTCACTGTATTAGAAATGTGTAACTTGCTTTAGTGTTTTAAAAAGTGTGAGGGCTATTTTTGGTTGTCAAGTTGACTACATCTGAAATGAACTACAATCTAGAAAGGGAGGGCACACCTGTGAGAGATTATTTTTGCTTGGTTTGAAGTGAGCGAATCTACTTCTAGTTTGAACCTTTGAAGTAGGAGGACACAATGTTTTGATCCAGATCTTGAGACTGGAAGACATAACTTTAAACATCTGCTGGAAGCCTATAGAAAGGTGTGGGCCTGTGTATCAGAGGCTTTCCATAAAGATCTCTGGCCTGGCCAGGTGTGAGAGTTCATGCAAAGGGAAGTGAGTGTGAGCAGGGAGGCCAAGGGGGGTGGCCGAACACCTGACATTTCTTGCAGTCACCTGCTGGGTCTCCGGGGTTGAAGGGCATGGAAGAAGGAGCCTTCCCCACAAGTCCACTCCTTCACTGGCATTAGAGCCAACTTCTTTGGTATTTCAGACCAGCTGAGACATCCAGCCTATGGACTAAAGAACTGCTGCATTTGTAGCCGTTCTGTTCATAGTCCACCATTGTTGGAGTAGCTGGACTTTAGCCTGTACATGATTCTAATACATTATGTATATTCATGCTATAAATTCTGCTACTCTAGAGAATCCTGACGAGTACACAAGAGCTCACAGTTAAGAGTTTGCTTGAGTCTCAGAGGAGAGTGGGGACTTTGAGCAGTGTTGGCACTGTTGAAAGTCTTTGAGGAATCTTGAAGCTGTCTAAATGTGTTTTGTATCACGAGAATGCCATGAGCCTTTGGTGTCACTGAATGTTATGGCTTGAATCTGAACCACTACCCAGAGACTTATATTGTGAACACAGCAGGGGGTGACTGTAGGAGGCTGTGGATATGTCAGGAGTAGGGGCCAGGCTAACAGGAGTAGGTTACTAATACAGCTCTTCAAAGGTTGTTAGCCTAGCTCCTACTTCTGGTGACTCTGCCAGCCTAAGAGATGTCTCCACTACCCTTCCAGCTCTGCTGGACAGAGTCACCTGACACAAAGTGGCTCTCCCCTCCTTGAAAAAGGATGGTCTTCCAACTCAGCATCACAGGCCCTGTTCACTTATTCAGTCTTTAATGTCTTCCAGCAAGGTTTGTCAGGTTTAGTATCTAAGTCTTATATTTCTTTAAACTTATTCCTATTTCTTGATATCGGGGAGCTAAGAAAACAGTGGGCCAATATCTATCCCTTTGTCACACTGAGTGCTTTGTGCTTCAGAAGCAAGCTCTTCCTGACTCCCCCACCTTACACCTCTTCCTTATGTTTCCCTAGAGCATAGTACGGAGCTTCCTCTGATGTTCCTTCGTCTGCCTGAAGATAGAGCCTCTAAAAATGAATGCAATTGTCATGAGTCTCTTCTTAGAAATCAAATCACTCAGGAAAGATGAACTGCATAGACTGTAGTATGAACCACATCGACTCAGATTTTTTTTCACACCCTACCATTGCTCATCCTTCCGACAGCCATGAGCATTTCCCTCAACTAAGTGACTCCCATGTTGCCTACATCCTGCCCCATTCTCCCAAATGGAGAAGCTATGTAACTTCTCGGTCTCAGGGGACTTTAGAGAAATGTTATTCTTCACATGGTCCCTGCTGCAGGTAATTAATTTGTGCGTTTTCTCCTCTCAAGCTACTATAAATTTACTTGTCTTAATTCCTTTTCTTTTGGGGTGAAGAGATACTCTGACTAATGCAACTTATATAAAAAGGCTTTAATTAGGGCTTGCTCACAGTCTCGGAGGGTGAGTCCACTGTCCTCCCAGGGAAGGAACACAACAGGAGGCAGACATGGTATTGGAGCAGGAACTGAGAATTTATATCTTATTAAGTTAGAGGAAGAATGAGAGAGACTGGTTTTGGCATGGGATTTTGAAACCTCTAAGTTTACCCAGTGATACACCTCCAATACCTCTTTCAATAAGGCCACACCCCTTAATCCTTTCCAAAAACCTCCACCAACTATTGACCAATTGTTCAAGTATGTAAGCCTATATGGGCCATTCTCATTCAAACTACCACATTCCACTTCCTGGCCCCCACTTCTATGGCTCGTAGACATAAGGAAAAAGTCCAACTTCAGAAGTCTCCATAGTCCTTCAATCTCAACTCTATTTAAAAGTCCAAAGTCTCTTCTGAGACTCAACACAATCTTGAAATTCTTAATCCCTTGTAAAATCAAAAAGCAAATTACATACTTCCAACACAGAATGGCACAAAATATACACTATTATTCCAAAAGGAGAAAAGGAGGCATAATGAGGAAATACTGAACGAAAGCTAGACTAAAACCCTAACAGAGCAAATTCCAAATCCTGTATCTCTATGGCAGATGCAAAAGGACCTTTATACAGCACTGCCCTTTCAGCTTTGCTGACTGCAAAACAGTGTTTTCTCTTGAGCTGGCTTCACCCTTAGTTAGTGCTTCCATTGTTATAAAGAGAAACCATGACCATGGCAATTGTTACAAAACAAAACATTTAACTGTGGCTGGTTTATAGTTACAGTTTAGTCCATTATCATCATGGTGAGAAGCATGGCAGCACGCAGGCAGACATGGTGCTGGAGAAGCCGAGAGTTCTACATCTTTATCTGAAGGTAACAGAAGAAGACTAGATTTATTTCACACTGGATGTGGCATAGAAGACCTCAAAGCCCTGTCTCCACGTGACACTTTCTCTATCAAGGCCATACCTCCCCCAGTGAGGCCACACTTCCTAAGAGTGCCACTCACCGTGGCCAAGCATTCAAACACATGAATCTATGGGGGACAAACCTACAAACCACCACAGCCGCCACACCCATATAGAGCTCTCTTCAGCAGCTATCCCATGGCTTTGGAATCTCCAACACCTTGTGGTCTTCAAGGCAATCCAGGCTTCACTTTCACTTTCACACAATGGCCTTTCCAGGACTCTATGCAGGGACTCCCTGCCACATACATGGCTTTCCTCATCTGCAAAGGAAAATCCCACAACCCCTTTATACCTACATCCTCTGGACTCTTGATTCCAGAGTCACATGGCCAAAGCTTCCAAGTTCTGTTTGCTTTTCTTTTGGGGTGAAGAGACACTCTGACTAATGCAACTTATATAAAAAGGCTCAGGATGGAGTCTGGCTCCATGCCGGAATTATGTTTGCTTAAGATTTCCTTTGTTGTTGTTCTTTAGGACCAGATAATGCCTTCGACCCGCTTTTCTCCACACTGCAGGGTTAGCAGGGTGGGTATCACTCCGAGGGCACCACTCTCTTTATTCCATTTCTCCTCATGGCTTTCAGCACAAACCAAGGAACCAACACTAAATTTCCTGGCGCTCTTTTTCTCCTCAAACTGCACATTTTGTATGTCTTTGTCCCCCTCCTTTGCTTTTAAAGCTGTGGATCTGCTCAAGAGTGATAATAACCATAAGGTTCAGTCAATGGCTGTCATGAAATCTCTGCCAATGATGTTAGTCCAAAACACTTCAATTCAGCCTCCCACAGAATCTTAGAACAAGGGCAGATGAAAACTAGCCACATTCTATGCCAAAATCACCAGAATGGTCTCTAGGCCAGTTGCTAATATTGTTCCCCTCTGAAACTTCTTGAGCTGGGCATCCATTGTCCATATTGCTCTCAGCATTACTGTCTTCTATTCTACTACTAGGACGGCCCATTAAGCCCTACTTAAATATTCAACTATTTTTCTAATCCAAAGTCCCAAAGTGTGCACTCCCCCAATAAGCAGCATGGTTAGGAGTGTCACAGAAATTCCTCAGTCCCTGGTTCCTACAGCTTCATAGAATCAATTATTGAGCTTCCAAAGAGCATTCTCTCTCTTACAATATAAGTATAATTGCTTTCTTAATTTTATTTTTGAATTGCAAGCTGTGGTGGTTTGAATAAGTATGGCCCCATTAGTCTCATGTGTTTGAATGTTTGGCCTATAGGAAATGGCACTATTAGGAGGTTGGAGTAGGTGTGGCTTTGTTGGAAGGAGTGTGTCACTGTGGGGGTGGACATTGAGGTCTCCTGTAGGCTTTTATTTTTCAAAATCTACTTTAATAAGCGTTCATAAATGCTTCAGCCTCCCTTCTAGCCCACCATCTACCAGAGGTGATGGAAAAGAGAGGTTAAAAGGACAAAGGGGGATGTGGACCTGTTTAGAAATAATTCCTTGGGGTGATTTCAGTCTTCCTTGTCAGGATATCAGCAGTCCAGTCCTCTAGCAGAACACCAACATGAATCAGGATCTGCAGTCCAATCCACTTGGCAACCACTACTCACAAATCAGCAATGGCAGTTTGATCCAGAAGAAACTGTGAGGCTCCACCAATAAGCCTGAGTCAGCAGAACCAGCAAGAAGACTCGAGACTATCATGAAAAGTTCTTTGGCGAGTGACTCTTTATGAAATCATGAAAAGTGAAGATCAATAATTCCATGTAAGGTGAACCAATACAAGAGAGCATCATCAGTGAAGACTAGGGAGGCAGAGCAAGAAGAACCAATGCCAGAGCCTCCTCCCACTGTCTGTGGAGTCATATTTACATCCTTTCTAAGCATCACGTATCCTCTCAACTATCTGCTTCATCAAAACATCCTTTCACCTGGCCGTCCCAGCAAAACATCATATGACATAATTGAATTTCTAAAGAAAACAGAAATTTCCATTTCAGTCTCCTATGCTCAAGCTATGTCTACTGTGGCACACAGTTTACTTCTGGTGCCTGCAGATCAAGATGTGGAATGCTCAGCTTCTTCTCCAGCACCATGTCTGTCTGGATACTGTCGTCTGTTCCACCATGATATTGAACTGAACTATAGTGTTTAGTTTTGCTCTACCTGCCTTTGCTCTGGGAAGTGAAACATGCTACCACCCCCCTCCCAGCTTCCCTTGAATCCTTGGATAAAAGATGCAGACACACAGTTGTTCATTTTCAACTTGCCTTCTTGGCACAATTACTGGGCACTGCTATCTCCCCTGTGGAAAAATGTGCCCTTACCAATTTCTCCCACCTGCCCTAAACTTCAGTTGCTAAAGTCCCCTGACCACCCACCCATAGGAGCGGCCTGTGTGGCCACCCCATTTTGAGATCTCACATGGTTGCCTGGTTCTCTGCTCTCCAAAGCATGGGGAACTGCTTCTTCCTTGCATCTGCCTCTCTCCCCCAGGGACCCAGAAGTCTTGCCTGTTCCAGCAATTGGCCCCTGTCTTTATTTTCTGGCAGATCAAGAACCAATTAGGGAATAAGACCTTAGCATCAGAACCACTCCCTACATGAATTTCTGAAACTATAAGTCAGTCCCAATTAAATGTTTTCTTTTGTAAGAGTTGCCATGGTTGTGGTGTCTCTTCACAGCAATAAAACCCTAACTAAGGCAGAAGTATATAGGGGTACAGTTGGGTTTTGTATGTCAATCTTGTATTCTGTAACTTTGTGGCACTCATTTACAAATTGTGATGTTTAGTGAATTTCTGAGTATTTCCTCATGGCTCTACATTTTATTAACATGGGTCTATTGTATGGGTTTCATTATGACATTTTCACATATAAATATAATATAATTTGATCATATCCATCAGAGTTCTTGAGTATTTTTTCTATCTGTGCATATATCTGTGGCATATGAGCATATTTGTGTGAATGTGTGCATCTGTATACTTGTGTTCATGTAAAGGTTAGCTTTGGATGTCTTCCTTGATACATTATTATTTTTTGAAACAGGGGTCTCTAACTAAACCTGGAGCCCACAAATTCATCTAGATTGGCCAGCCTATAAGCTGTGGGAAACTGTCTTTCTGCACCACTCTGTTGCTGAGTTTCAAAATGAACAGTGCCATGTTCTTTTAAGAAGGTTGTCTTAGTCATTGTTCTATTGCTGTGAAGAGACACCATGACCAGCACATTTTTCAAAAAGCATTTAATTGGGGCTGGCTTACAGTTTCAGAGGTTTAGTCCATTATCATCATGGCAGGGAGCATGGCAGATGCTGGCAGGTGCTGGAGCAGTAACTGAGAGCTTTACACCCTGATTCCAGGCAGAGCAGCAGAGCCTGGACCTGACATGGGTTTTTGAAACCTCAAAGTCAACCCCCAGTGATACACTTCCTCCAACAAGGCCACCCCCCCAATCCTTCTAATTGCTTCAAACATAACTCCTTTATGACTATGTATTCAAATATATGAGATTTACTGGGGTCATTCTTATTTGAACCAGTATATGGGTGCTAGGAGTCAAATTTCATGTCCTCATGCCCTTGTAGCAGTGTAGGGGTGGTTCTGATGCTAAGATCCTGTTCCCTGACTGATTCTTGATCTGTCAGTAAAGATGCCATGGACCAATTGCTGGGTGGAAGGAGTAGGCAGAACTTCTCGGCTTCCACAGGCAAGCTAACAGAGATGCTTTGGAGGGACAAAAGGTGACCAGCTATGTGAGACCTTTGGCTGCTTCTCCAGGCAGGAGGTTGGGGATGTTGAACTGGGACTGAATGTAACTGAGCAACTAAAGTTTGGGACAGATTTAGGGTACTCAGCTAAGAATATTGGGGAGGGCACACTAGCCATGGGAAAATAATAATGCCCAGCAATTGAGCCAATAAGGCAAATTGAAATAGAATAGCTGTATGTCTGTTTCATCATCCTTCAATACTCTCTGGGTGGGGGCTGGTAGTGCAGACTATTTCCTGAGCTTAGGTGGGGTTGCAACATAACAGAACATAGCAAAATCTTTATTCACTGAGTCATCTTTCTGGTCCAATGAATATTTTCTGTATCCTAGTCATGAGGTAGTGTGTATGTTGTAGTGTAGAGAATTCCTGCAAGTTATTCTCTGATCACAGAGTCCCAGGATCCCGGGATCCCAGGATTTTGGTCATACCAGGATCTCAGGGTCCCAGAGGCAGCCTGACTCCCAGGATCACTGACACACCCAGGATCTCAGGAACACGGGACCTCAGAATCACAGGATCACAGATACAGCTGGACTCTGAGGAGTTCTGACACAACCAGGATCAGAGGAAGGACAGGCTCATGTAAGATATAGTGAGGGCAGGTAGCACTAGAGATAATCAAATGGCCAGAGTCAGGCATAAGAACATAAGCAACAGAAACCAAGGTTACTTGGCATCATCAGAACCCAATTCTCCTACCATAGCAAGTCCTGGATACATCATCACACCAGAAAAGCAAGATTCAGATATAAAATCACTTCTCATGGTGATGATAAAGGACTTTAAGAAGGACATAAATAAGGAGAACACAGGTAAACAGCTAGAAGCCCTTAAAGAGGAAACACATAAATCCCTTAAAGAATTATAGGGGGGCTGGTGAGATGGCTCAGTGGGTAAGAGCACCTGACTGCTCTTCCAGACTGCTCTTCCAAAGGTCCAGAGTTCAAATCCCAGCAACCACATGGTGGCTCACAACCATCCGTAACGAGATCTGACTCCCTCTTCTGGGGTGTCTGAAGACAGCTACAGTGTACTTACATATAAATAAATAAATCTTTAAAAAAAAGAATTATAGGAAAACATAATCAAACAGGCAAAGGAAATGAACAAAACCATCCAAGATCTAAAAATGGAACTAGAAACAAAAAAGAAATCACAAAGGGAGACAACCTTGGAGTTAGAAAACCTAGGAAAGAGATCAGGAGTCATAGATTCAAGCACCACCAACAGAATACAAGAGATAGAAAAGAGAATCTCAGGTGCAGAAGATAACAGAAAACATTTACACAATAGTCAAAGAAAATGCAAAATGCAAAAAAACTCCTAACCCAAAACATCTAGCAAATCCAGGACACAATGAAAAGACCAAACCTAAAGATAATAGGTATAGAAAGAGAGTGAAGATTCCCAACTTAAAAGGTCAGTAAGTATCTTTAACAAAATTATAGAAGAAAACTTTCCTAACCTAAAGAAAGAGATGTCCATGAATATACAGAAGCCTAGAGAACTCTAAATAGACTGGACCAGAAAAGAAATTCCTTCTGTCACATAATAATCCAAACACCAAATACACTGAACAAAGAAAGAATTTTGAAAGCAGTAAGGGAAAAAGATCAAGTAACATATAAAGGCAGACCTATCAGAATTACACCAGACTTCTCACCAGAGACTATGAAAGCCAGATGATCCTGGGCAGATCTCATACAGACCCTAAGAGAACACAAATGCCAGTCCAGGCTACTATACCCAACAAAACTCTCAATTATCATAGACAGAGAAAACAAGATATTCCATGATTAAACCAAATTTATACAATATCTTTCCACAAATCCAGCCCTACAAAGGATAATAGATGGAAAACACCAACACAAGGAGGAAAACTACACCCTAGAAAAGGCAAGAAAATAACCTTTCAACAAACCCAAAAGAAGATAGCCACACAAACATAATTCTACCTGTAACAACAAAAATAACAGGAAGTAACAAATATTTTTCCTTAATATCTCTTAATATCAATGGACTCAATTCCTCAATAAAAAGACATAGACTAACAGACCGGATATGTGAACAGCATTTTGCTGCATACAGGAAACACAACTTAGTGACAAAGACAGACACAACCTCAGAGTAAAAGGATGGAAAACAATTTTCCAAGCAAATGGTCCCAAGAAACAAGTTGGAGTAGCCATTCTAATATCAAATAAAATCAACTTTCAACCTAAAGTTATAGAAAACGATAAGGAAGAAAACTTCATCCTGGTCAAAGGAAAAATCTACCAGGATGAACTCTCAATTCTGAACATCTATGCTCCAAATGTAAGGGCATCCACATTCATAAAAGAAATTTTAGTAAAGCTCAAAGCATACATTGTACCCCACACAATAATAGTGGGAGACTTCAACACCCCACTCTCAGCCATGGACAGATTCTGGAAACAGAAACTAAGAAGAAACATGAGTTATGAACCAAATGGACCTAACAGATATTTTTAGAACATTTCATCCTAAAGCAACAGATTATACCTTCTTCTTAGCACCTCGTGGTATCTTCTCCAAAACTAACCATATAATTGGTCATAAAACAGGTCTCAACAGATACAAGAAGTTTAAAATAATCCCTTGAATCCTATCAGATCACTATGAATTAAGGCTGGTCTTCAATAGCAACAAAAACAACAGAAAGCCCACATACACATGAATGCTGAACAGTGCGCTAGTAAATAATAACTTGGTAAAGGAAGAAATAAATAAAGAAATTAAAGATTTTTTAGAATTTAATGAAAATGAAGACATATCATACCAAAACTTATGGGACACAATGAAAGCAGTGGTTAGAGGAAAACTCATAGCTCTAAGTGGCTCCAAAAAGAAACTGGAGAGAGCTTACACTAGCAGCTTGACAGCACATCTGAAAGCTCTAGAACAAAAAGAAGCAAAGACACTCAACAGGAGTAGTTGGCAGGAAATAATCAAACTCAGGACTGAAATCAACCAAGTAGAAACAAAAAGAACTATGCAAAGAATCAACAAAACCAGGAGCTGGTTCTTTGAGAAAATCAACAAGATAGATAAACCCTTAGCCAGACTAACCAGAGGGCATAGAGACAGTATCCAAATTAATAAAATCAGAAATGAAAAGGGAGACATAACAATGAAAATGGTGGCAATTCAAAAAATCATCAGATCCTACTACAAAAGCTTATACTCAACAAAATTGAAAAATTTGGATGAAATGGACAATTTTTTAGACAGATACCAGGTGCCAAAGTTAAAACAGGATTAGATATGGCAAAAGACACCGTCAATAAGACAAAAAGACTACCAACAGATTGGGAAAGGATCTTTACCTATCTTAAATCAGATAGGGGACTAATATCCAATATATATAAAGAACTCAAGAAGGTGGACTCCAGAAAATCAAATAACCCCATTAAAAAATGGGGCTCAGAACTGAATAAAGAATTCTCACCTGAGGAATACCGAATGGCAGAGAAGCACCTGAAAAAATGTTCAACATCCTTAATCATCAGGGAAATGCAAATCAAAACAACCCTGAGATTCCACCTCACACCAGTCAGAATGGCTAAGATCAAAAATTCAGGTGACAGCAGATGCTGGCGAGGATGTGGAGAAAGAGGAACACTCCTCCATTGTTGGTGGGATTGCAAGCTTGTACAACCACTCTGGAAATCAGTCTGGCGGTTCCTTAGAAAATTGGACATAGTACTACCGGAGGATCCAGCAATACCTCTCCTGGGCATATATCCAGAAGATGTCCCAACTGGTAAGAAGGACACATGCTCCACTATGTTCATAGCAGCCTTATTTATAATAGCCAGAAGCTGGAAAGAACCCAGATGTCCCTCAACAGAGGAATGGATACAGAAAATGTGGTACATTTACACAATGGAGTACTACTCAGCTATTAAAAAGAATGAATTTATGAAATTCCTAGCCAAATGGATGGACCTGGAGGGCATCATCCTGAGTGAGGTAACACAATCACAAAGGAACTCACATAATATGTACTCACTGATAAGTGGATATTAGCCCAAAACTTAGGATACCCAAGATATAAGATACAATTTGCTAAATGCATGAAACTCAAGAAGAATGAAGACCAAAGTGTGGACACTGTGCCCCTTCTTAGAATTGGGAACAAAACACCCATGGAAGGAATTACAGAGACAAAGTTTGGAGCTGTGATGAAAGGATGGACCATGTAGAGACTGCCATATCCAGGGATCCACCGCATAATCAGCTTCCAAACGTTGACAGCATTGCATACACTAGCAAGATTTTGCTGAAAGGACCCAGATATAGCTGTCTCATGTGAGACTATGTGGGGCCTAGCAAACACAGAAGTGGATGCTCACAGTCAGCTATTGGATGGATCACAGGGCTCCCAATGGAGGAGCTAGAGAAATTACCCAAGGAGCTAAAGGGATCTGCAGCCCTATAGGTGGAACAACATTATGAACTAACCAGTACCCCGGAGCTCTTGACTCTAGCTACATATGTATCAAAAGATGGCCTAGTTGGCCATCACTGGAAAGAGAGGCCCATTGGACACACAAACTATATATGCCCCAGTACAGGGGAACGCCAGGGCCAAAAAAATGGGAATGGGTGGGTAGGGAAGTGGGGGGGAGGGTATGGGGGACTTTTGGGATAACATTGGAAATATAATTGAGGAAAATACATAATTAAAAAAAAACAGGATCAGATAAACCATCTAAACAGTCCTGTAACCACTAAAGAAATAGAAGCAGTTATTAATAGTCTCCCAACCAAAAAAAAAAAAAAAAAAAAAAAAAGGCCCAGGACCAGATGGGTTTAGTGGAGATTCCATCAGACCTTCAGAGAAGACCTAACTCCAATACTCTTAAAACTATACCACAAAATAAAAACAGAAGGAACACTACCCAATTCATTCTATGAAGCCACAGTTACACTGCATATTCTATCTTGGAGATGGAATGGTTTTTGTCTCATTGGGAACTTGTCACAATTTCCTTTCATAGAGGACTTCATAAGAGTTTTTTTTCCGGGGCTGGAGAGATGGCTCAGAGGTTAAGAGCATTTGACTGCTCTTCTGAAGGTTCTGAATTCAAATCTCAGCAACCACATGGTGACTTACAACCATCCTTAATGACATCTGACTCCCTCTCCTGGTGTGTCTGAAGACAGCAACAGTGTACTTACATATAAAATAAATAATAAATAAAATCTAAAAAGAAAAGAGTTTTTTTCCCTACTTCTATCATGTTTAATATTCCAAATAGATTTTAAAAACTATTAAAAAATAGTTGAGTGGATATTACTTTTAGCTTCAGAACATATCATGTATATTTAAGAGGCATTTAACTTTTATAAATTATTTTGATGACTTAAGAAATGTTAATGCTGGGGGCTGGCGAGATGGCTCAGTGGTTAAGAGCAGTGACTGCTCTTCTGAAGGTCCCGAGTTCAAATCCCAGCAACCACATGGTGGTTCACAACCATCCGTAACGAAATCTGATGCCCTCTTCTGGAGTATCTGAGGACAGCTACAGTGTACTTACATATAATAAATAAATAAATCTTAAAAAAAAGTTAATGCTTAGTTGTATATTTTAAAATAAATTTTATTAGTTTAATAAAAAATACTTTAAAAGGACATCCAGAAAAGCATATATATATATATATATATATATATATATATATATATATATATATATATATATATATACACATATATACCACTATGACCTGTGATTCCCCTAGCACCTACCAGTGAGATTTTAGATTACCTTATCCTTCTGGAGAGTCCCCCTGTTCCCTATAAGAAGGTCTATGTGTCTTTGTCTGGGTTTGCTATTTTATAGAATGGATGGCCCCTGCATGCTGATTGTTTCTGCAGAATAAATGCTCATTGTTTTTGCATACTGAGTCTGGGTCTTTGGACTCTTACAGAGGATGTATTGCATAATGAGGCAAACTGCTCTCCACACCCCAGGAAGAAGAAGAAAGAAAGACAGAAAGACAGAAAGAAAGACAGACAGACAGACAGACAGACAGAAAGAAAGAAAGAAAGAAAGAAAGGAGGGAAGGAAGGAAGGAGGGAGGGAGGGAGGGAGGGAGGGAGGGAGGGAGGAAGGAAGGAAGGAAGGAAGGAAAGAAGAAGAAGAAGAAGAAGAAGAAGAAGAAGAAGAAGAAGAAGAAGAAGAAGAAGAAGAAGAAGAAGAAGAAGAAGAACCGTGGTAGTGGGGCTCTGTTCTTTCCTTTAACGACACAAGCTCCCAACAGTTTAAAACCTCCCATAAATAAGCCTTTTGTCCTAGCAATCCCATCCGAAGCCAACAATGCCAAGCTGGAACCAAGCCTTTAACACATAGTCCTTTGGAGAACATTTCCGTTCAAGCTACAGCCCCTGTAGAACAGATTCTAAAATCTCAACTCATCACACTTGTTTGGGTCCTATGACCCCATCCAAGTGGGTGAACTGTGCTAGGTGGCTTTGCTCGTTTGCCGACACAACCCACTTTGAACCAGTCAGATGTTTCTTTGGGTTTTCTGTGGGTTCTCAGGGATTTGAAATACAGGGTTCCTTTAATCTGGGGAACAGACTTGGGTAGTTTATAGCCTTAGAATCAGAGTCTGTGGATGGATAAGTGAGGGAGGTCAGAGAATCTGAGCCTCTTGCTGGTGGGAATGCCTGTGTCAGTTTTCTCTGCACTGTGACCAGAGAAGTAGTGTGGATGCAGAGAAGCCTCCAGGGGTTCCGCGGCCCAAGTGCTCCCTGGTGGATGCTAATTGCAACCGCAGGGCACTCGAGCCAGCTCTGCCCTCCAGGAGCCCAAAACTTTCCTCAGACTCTCTCCCACCCCAGGTAAATCACCCCAACTGCACCCCAGTTAACACAGGGCTTTTCAGAGATTGGAAAAATAACAACTTATTGTGAAGAGAGGCTGCTGAGAGGCAGGCTGGTAGCGATTTGGAGATGCGTCACTTTCTCTGGGTTCTATGACACATTTGCATTTAAATAGCTTCTTGATCTCTTTGTCTGAACTTCACAAGAGCACTGCCTTCAAAGAGCTGACTAACTGGGTGGCCCTGCTCAGTTTTGACTTTGTGTGTTGTGTTAGTCTGGACATCCTAGTTCAGGAGACACTCACAAATGCAAGGCTTAATTAGCTTTTTGGTTGTTGTTCTTTTTGGTTAAAACTCATGTAGCTCCCGGGACTGCTATCCTTCCTGTCCTTCCTCTGAGCATTTCTCCATGGGAACAGACCTCACCTTGTGGGATTCTTCTGTGGCCAGGGCTGGAGACAGGTCAGCGTCTGTCCTGGACAGCTAAGGGTTGCTGGGATTGGTTCATACCTCCCTCAAGAGCTTGTTCTTACATTTTCAGGCATTTTACAAGCCACTTCCTCAACAGTCACCAATACAGAATAAATGACTGAGCCTGTAACAAGTTACATTCAAAAGAACATGAATGTCCAAAGCTCACTATTGTCATTATTGAATGGCATGGCATGTCACTCAATGCCGTGAGGTCATCCACACTAATGTGTTTCTGACGTAAGTGTATTTGATGGTATTCAGTGAGCTTCTGCCTCAAACAAGTTACAGTGGCAGAATTCATTTACAAGGCAGTAGCCTCCTTTTCTTTAAGTCCAAGGGTTGTTTTTCACTGTTTACCACTATACACAGACTGTTAACAAAGGACAAAACTGCAGCTTTCTTCACCAAGAAGCCTAGCACTTCTTCATCTGTCCTAAGGCGTTCTGCGTCCCCCTCTCTGCTCCCCAACAATCCTATGTGTAGAATATCTGTCAGCTCCAGATGGGATAGGATAAAGGATAAGAAATTGTTCCATCTACCTCTTTAGTTTCCTTGGCTGGTTTGTTTTCTGTTGCTACAACAAAATGCCTGAGTCTAGATGTCTTATAAAGAAAAGATGTATACTTAACTACACAGTTATGTAGGTTCAAGATCATAGCACCAATATTTCTACATGGTGAGATTTCACATGGTGGCATTATATGTATACACACAAATACTCCACATTACATAAGTAAGTAAATGAATGGCAATAGCATCCACAAATGACAGCCTTGGGTCCCTCCATCAACAAATGATTCTCTTGCTAGGGACGAATGACTGCTAAACTTGAGAGGACTTGCATAGTATTGAGGGAAAAAATTGATATGTCTATGTAAATGAATCAAATGTTGTTGGAGACCAACGTTTATACCCTCAAAAAAAAAAAAACTCTGTACACACTTGCTCAGGAGTCTCATAACATATTTACATTTCGATTCCCAATAGTAGCGAAATTACAGTTATGAGTAGCAACAGAAATAATTTTATGGTTGGGGGTCACCACAGCATGAGGAACTGTATGCAAGGGTCATGACAGTAGGAAGGTGAGAACCACTGAGATCCTTACCATGTCCCTACTGCCTGCTTCAGGCATTGCCACTTCCCTGGCTCTCAGAGCCCCAGCACTGTACGTGATGGTCCATTTACTTCTTAGAATGAGCCTCCCAGATAGACAGGGAGCATGTCTTTGCTCATGTTAGCTAGTTATGAAGGGAAAAGAGGAATATGTGATTGTTCTGAGTTGGCCAAGGAAAAGCATCCTTTCTGTCAAAAAAGACAGCCATCCAAATGGCCAGATGCCAAGTACCCCTGCCCTTCCACTCCATGGTCTCCCGTCCTTGTGTCCTGTGGATCCTACCTGACCTGCTGGGCCCTCTATTGTTACTGGACTTAGCTTAGGGTCACAGTCTGTACACACCAAGCCAGGTTTGGTCACCTGTCCTCAATAAGCCCACTAAAACAACCAAAATATAGTGAAAAGCAACAGCAGCAAAGAAAAAAAAAAGATTTATTTAATGTGGCTGTGATGAAAAGAAAGACAAAGAGATTCTGCCCTGTCCTAGTGAAGACTATTGTGATGAAGCACCAGGACCAAAGTAAGTTGGGGAGCAAACGGTTTATTTGACTTATGCTTACACATCACAGTTCATCACTGAAGGAAGTCAGGGTAGGAACTCAACCAGGGCAGGACCCTGGAGGCAGGAGCTGATGCAGAGGCCCTGGAGGAGTGCTGCTCCCTGTCTTAGTCAGGGTTTCTATTCCTGTACAAACATCATGACCAAGAAGCAAGTTGGGGAGGAAAGGGTTTATTCAGCTTACACTTCCATACTGCTGTTCATCACTGAAGGAAGTCAGGACTGGAACTCAAGCAGGTCAGAAAGCAGGAGCTGATGCAGAAGCCATGGAGGGATGTTCCTTACTGGCTTGCTTCCCCTGGCTTGCTCAGCCTGCTCTCTTATAGAACCCAAGACTACCAGCCCAGAGATGGCACTACTCACAAGGGGTCCTCCCATCCTTGATCACTAATTGAGAAAATGCCTTACAGCTGGATCTCATGGAGACTTTCCTCACCTGAAGCTCCTTTCTCTGTGATAACTCCAGCTGTGTCAAGTTGGGCCAGTACAGTCGGGCTTGGTGGGAAGCATCCTTATCATCTGGGCCATCGCACCTGCCCCATTATGGTTTTTACTTTAAGATTTTATTTTATTGCTATTTATGTATATGTGTGTGTGAGGGGAAAGGCAAGAGAGTGGGTGAGGAGAGGAAGAGGGTGGGAGAGAGGGAGAGAGGGAAAGAGAGGGAGAGGGGGAGGTAGAAGGAGAGGGGGAATGTCTGCCATGGATTGCAGGTGCCTGAGGAGGCTGGAAGGTGGCAACTGATCTCCTCAGATCCCAGCAACAGTTCCTCCATGTGGGTGCTTGGATCCAAACTCAGGTGCAGATCCTTACCTGCTGAGCCATTTCTCCAGCACAGCTCCCTGCCCTCATCATTAGAGTTACAAGGAACCCACTGCTTTACAAAGATTGGGTGTCATGCTCTCTGCCCCCCCAGCCCCCTTGCACTTTGATGGAGCCCTTAGCTGGTGAACCAAACATTGATAATTACCTATTTTTAGAAGGTAGCTCTTCATTAGCCACGAGCTTCCATCGAGCCTTCGTTAAGTGAGTCAGTAGTTAAGCCCGTATGCTTGGTGACAATCCTTGTTTATAAAAGCTTTCTAAGATAGAGACAGAAAAAAATATTTTCCCACTGTACTTCAAAGAGGCTGGAAGCAGCGTGCCTCATAAAAACATGAAGTGCTGGGGTTCTGCTCCAAGGGCGGGGTGCTTGGAAGATTTCTGTTTGAGAAAAAAAGCTCTCAGCTTCAAGCTGCCTCTAGGTCTCAGGGCTCAGCCTTAGATGAAGGGCTTCTGCCTCCAAGATTACCATTGCAGAGGAAGTTTCAGAAGCCACAGTCTGTACACTGCATCTCTAGGGACCTGCTCAGAGCTCCAGCTCTTGCATTTGGAGCGGAACCCTCCCCACCTCCACACCGGTCTCAGGTCAGCAACTCTGCACTTCACTTACAGCAATCCCTTTCTATTCTTTCCTTTGAGTCAAAGGCCAGCCCCAGCTCTACCCTGCATTCCCTAGGGGTTAGTGCTGGCCTGCTCCTCAGCTAGCCCAGGCTACTCCCAGTAATTCTTTAGGAAGAAAAGTGGCTGTCACTCCTGCCCCCAGATACACACCTTGAGACCTGACTGCCCTTAGATGCCCCCTTCCAGGGCTGATTAACCTTATGGAGTTGCTTGCTCTATGGGTCAATGGCCTATGCCACCCTTCTTGTCTACCCTAAAACAGAGTATAGGGAGGGACAGAGGGAAGAAGGGGGTGGGGAGAAGCCTGGAGTCTATTCAGGACCAACTGAACTACCTCCTTCCCTACCCAAGGGTAATTGCTGAGCCCACAGGAGAGGTGGCTCAGTGGTTAAGGGCGTATGTTGATGTTGCAGAGGTCTTGGTTTCATTCCTCGGTTTCCCAACTGAGCTGCCTGGTGGGGTACTCCCTAAGCGCTGAGTCAGCCCCATTGACAGGAAGTCCAGAATGGCGAAGGGTAAGAAAAGCAGCAGAAGACAGGTGAGAGAGCAGGGCTGCCCCTTTCCTCTTGCTTTCTGAGCCTGGCTACGGTTGTGACATCTCAAAGGGTTTCTGAAGCTCTCTTTTCTATTGGCAGACTTGGACATTTGGCATCATCTGTCATGTCCTCTAAGCTTCAGGATCTAGGACAGGTTTGGATGAGCCTAGCAGGTTATCTTGCACAGGTGTTAGAGTTCGCAGTGGATTGCCATTGCTGATGAGATGCTTTAGAGCTTGTGTCCAAGCTTGAAGCCTTGAAGTCATGGTGGAAGGAGAGAACTGACCCCACACATGCTCCGTGGCACATGAATGCCTTTACACACACACAAACACACACACACAAGCATGCACATGCATATGTATAATGTGAATTTGAATGAGAATGATCCTCATAATGTTCATACATGTCAGTGTTTGGTTCCCAGTTAGTGGAACTGTTTGAGAAGGATTAGGAGGTGTGGCCTTATTGGAGGAGGCATGCCACTGAGGTACCTTTGATGTTTTAAAAGTCCATAACAGGCCCAGTCCTTCTTTGCCTGTTGCTGCAGATCAGGATGTAAGCTTTCAGCTACTTCTCCAGACTCTTGCCTGCCTGCCTGCCTGCTGCCATACTCCCCACCAAGACGGTCATGGACTCACCCTCTGAAACTGTAAGCAAGTCCCCAACTAAATTCTTCCTTCTATATAAGCTGCCTTGGTCATGGTGCCTCTTCACAGCAATAGAACAGTAATGAAGACATATGCTGATGATATAAACAAGTAAAATAAAATGAAGTTGTATTTCCAGAATATGGGTTTTGTTTTTGGCAACACAGGCCACTCAGATCAGTTTGGTCTCAGGCCTCTTACCCCATGACATTATCATGGTGCCAGGCAGCTGCCCAGGCTACTAACATCTGGATGGCCTTCCATGGCAACTTGGGCCACAGATATCAGCACAGATCCCAGCTGTGGAAGAGCTACAGACCCAGACATGGTCCTCAGTGGCAGCCCAGGCCCAGATGTCACATGGTCTCAGGTGGTTGTGCAGGCTCCTCTCATCTGCCTGTTCCTCACCACCACCATGTCTCCGGTTCCACCTTTCTCCACAGTGTACAAACCCTAGATTTCACTGGCTCTCCCATCTCCCCAGTGATTACTCCATCTTTCCCATCTCTCCACCACACATTTTCTCTGTAGTGGTTCCCAAGGCAAGCACTGGGTGTCTTCCTTCCAGCTGCCCCAGGCCCCAGTGGGCTACCTAAACATTTTTAAAATGTATATTTATTAGTTAGTTTTTTACTGAAAAAACATTTTTCACACAATACATTCTAATCTCAGTTTCTTTTCCTCTAGCTCCTCCAAGCTCCTCCCTACTTCCTCACTTGCCTGACCCTGTGCCCTTTCTCCCCTTTTCTCTATAGAAAACAGACAAACACAGACAGAATAAAAAAAAGAAAAAAACACAGGACACATAGGCATGCGCACGCACTTCCTAAAAACACAAAAATCAGAAAACATAATATGCTAGCAGACCAGTAACATTAAAAAAAAAAAAGTGCCTGAACAAAGCAATACAAGAAAAAAGTCTACCAAACCACCTCTGATTTTGCTTTGTATCGGCTGTCTACTGAGCATGTAGCCTGTCCTTAAGTGTTTAAGGGTAGCCCTTGAGTCTTATACATAGTGAGACTCCACTGGGAAAATCTAAAATTTCCCATGGGAGCAGATGCCAATTGGAGATGGCTTCTTAGTTGGGAGTAGAAGCTTGGGTTCACATCCTCTCTCAGTGATGGGGCTTTGGCTTGGACTTGTTCAGTCCCTGTGCATGCAGCTTATATGTTTTTTACAAGATCTACCAGAAGGGTAAAGCTCTCCATGCCCCACCCGCCTCTGACAGCTACACTGTGACAACAACCCAGCTCATTTCTCTTGCCCTCCAAAGGATCATTTTGAAGCAAATTCCGGAGTTCATCATATCTAATCTATAAACAACACGTATGTTTCTGAAACATCAGGGATCTTTCATGTAACATAAGCACAAAGCAGCAAGCGCCTCTAGAATGTTCTGACCATTCCCTCCTATGGTCAAGTGTGCGTTTGGTAGCCTCTTTTCCCTAACTGTGGCCCATGGTCACACTTTATGGCTTGTTTAAATCAGACTCTGGGTAAGAGCAACTTCACTGTTGCCTCAAGCTCTGTGTGTGAACGCTTCCAGATTCTGTGTATTCCTTACTGGAGAATTTTATTCCACTTTAGACCCTTTTCTGTTTCTTGCCATTGACTCTGTCTTTTCTGCTAATCCTGTGTTTATTTTGCTTCACCTCTGTCCTCTCAAATGTCAGCTGGGCTTGGCTGCCCACTAACTGAGAGTGAGGGACATCTTGACGATGAGCATTGCAGGTGACCTCCAGGGTTGGTGGGCTTTCCCATAGCTGGCCAGGTAGAGGAGGTCTGGAGGAGGGAATGAGAACAAGAGGGGAGGAGGGAGAGAACAGGAGTTCTGTAGGGAGGACGGTGTGAGGTCAGAGGTTCTTCAGGGGAGCTAGCTGTATTTCCAATTAGTCTCCTTCACACTTACCTAGGGGGTGTGGTATGTAGCTCTGGCTTTTGGGTTTTTTCCAAGCCAGGTGAAGAAGGATCTGGGAATTTCCTGTTATGTCCTCATCTGTTTAATCTCCTTGCTTTGAAGAAGGCATCCCTTCCTTAGCAGGGCTTGCTCCTCCCCAGACCTCTTTCTCAGGACATTCAGCAGTGACAGGGACCTTATCTCAGTCTGTTGAATGCTGTCCAAACAGAATTCCCAAGACAGGGTCATGCACAAAGAGAATTTATTTCTCACAGTTCTGGAGACCAAAATATTTAAAGCTAGAGGGCTCCACATGGAGAATGGCTGCTGCTCTTTGTGTCAGAGAGTAGCACACAGTGAGGAAGCAGGACCTTGTGGGATGGGGTGGGGTTGGAGAAGAAGTGGGATCCACAAGGAGGAAATGGAATCCATAGGGAGGAAGTGGGACCCTGAGGAGGAAGTGGGACCCATAAAGAGGCAGCGGGACCTGGTGAACCAGCCTGCCTCCATCTTGGGCTTAAAGGGCTATCTTATAGTAAAGATAAAGCAGGTCTAGTCCTGTTTATAATTAAACCTCTGTTTCTCAAGGATTGGGCTATGCCCCACCTGTAACCTTAACTACAAATGGTTCTGTACTGTCTGTTCCAGGAAACAGAACCATGTCTTTGTTTCAAAAAGTTATTATAACCATCTTGCAACCTTACTATTCTTTCAAATGGTTGTTATGGTTACTTGCTATGATTACCTTGTTATGACCACCTGGCAATCATGTCTTTGTTTTAGGAGGTGGTTGTTATTAACTTGTTATGATATTCTGCTGCTATAACTCCATCATTTTGCCCTCCAAATCCCCCATTTGGAAACCCCCTACCCCTGAGCTATAAACTTCTTGTCTTCCTCATGTCCAAGGCTGACCTCTTGAATCCTGCCTTAGGAGGAGGCAGCCCATGTACACAATTAATAAATCTTACTTTAATCAATTGCTTGCTTTGATTAATTTGGTCATGATGATTTGGGTCAGTGGTCTTTCTCCTTGTATCTTCAGGGTTAACAGATTCTGGGGAGAAAGTGGGATCCACAGGAAAAGAGATCATGCATTTTTTTCTCTCTGTCTCTCTGTCTCTCTGTCTCTGTCTCTCTCTTTGGTGAGGATTGAATGCAGGGCCTTTCACATGCTAAGCAGGCCCTCTACCCCTAACCACAATCCCACTGCCTTTTATTACTCTCTTATAAAATTAATAATCATATTATATGACCCACCCTCATGACTTTATTTAACCCTAATTATCTCCTTTAAAATTCCAACTCCAAATGCAGTCATCATGCAAATTTATGGGTTCTACTTGTTGACATATGATCTTTGGGGAGTTATATCTAGACCATGGCTGTACCTGTCACCCCTGGGAGTTGTTAAGGAAGCTTTGATGGTTGTGAGTCAAAAACCACCAGGAACACTGAGGGAGAGCAACATGGTGGGGTTGCATGGATGGCTTAGCAAGCATCAGGAAAGACTGAGAACTGCCCTTGAATTCTCCGGATGGGAGGCTGAGAAGTAGGGGACTGGCTCTGTGACTGAGGGAGAAGCAAGGCAGGAGTTGTACACAGTAAAGAGCCAAGCCACTGTCATTAGCAGAAAAGAGGCTATACTTCAGGTGTGAACAGTGTTCTTTGTGCCAGTCCTCGGCCATGGGTCTATTTTTACCTTCATCTGCCATGGTTGCAGAGTGGCCTTGTCTGATGTAGAGAGTCTGTGAAAGTATTGTTCCACAGGAGACCGCCGAGGATCACTGTGGGTGTCCAGCCAGCTCCTAGCTCCAGGCTAGAACGGTCCATGTCAGCTCTTGATAGCACTTGTACTTTCAGCTCACAGTCTGGCATGGCGCCCCTCAAGCTGTCAGCTCACAAGGCTGGCCAACCTGTTCTCCCTGGCAGCCCTCAGCTTAAGCTTCCTCTACTTGCAGGCTTGGTTAGTGACCACTTAGGGATTGTGTGTGTGTGTGTGTGTGTATGTGTGTGTGTGTGTGTGTGTTGTGTTGTAGAGGATGTTCATGAAAGTTCAGGTACACATGTGAGGGGTGTGTGCATATGTGGCACATGCTAGTTTTGTCTATAATGAGTCCCAGTAATCCCCCAGTCTCCTCCCCAGCTCTGGGATTACAAGGTTTAACACCACACCCTGGGTGTTGGGAATCAAACTCAGGTCCCTGTGTCTGAGTGGCAAGCACACTCACAGAACTGTTTCCAGAGTCTCTGGCTTCCAAATTTTTGTTTCTTTGTTGAACCTTCTCCCAATCCCCATCTTTCCACCCCTCTTCTTCCCTTCCTCTCATGGTTTTTATCTTCGAGGACTTCAGGGAGGGAGCAGAGGCGGGTGGCTGCACTGCACAGCGTGCTTTGCTGAAGTCTGATCCTGCTCTCAACTCTGCTGACTTCTCAGAAAATTGCTCCTCTATGAGGTCCTCCAGGCCCCAGGAAGAGATGCCTGATTCTCGTGTTCAGCACATCCCTTCCCTGATGAGATGGAGGAACTGCGCGGCCACAGGCTGGTCAACATGATGAAACTTCCAGTTCCTCGTTAAATAAGAACCGTGTTTTTCTGACGGCATTCTGCCTTATCATCAGGCTGGCCGCTGAGGCTGTGGCATCCTGGTGGAGTCACATGGATCCATTTGCTTTCCAAGGCAGATTTCCCATGGTTAAAAAGACTTTGTTCCTTTCTGTCTGGCTCACTAGACACATTTGCTTCCTGCAGACTGTCCAGGTAGCAAACGGACAGCTGAATGGGAACCATGCTTCTCATCTGTGGGGCTCAGCGTTTTTAATTAGCTCACTGGACAGCAACCCATCTCCTTTAAAGTATGCATTATTAATGGCCACAGGGAGGAGACATCCGTTTCATGCAATGATGAGCCTACACTGTCTGTCTCAGCAATTGGCTTCACTCAGTTGTCCTCTGTGGAGAGATAATGGCAAGAATGCAGAGGAATAATCATTAGGACTCTGTCCTGGGGAGCCCAGGCTACCCCACCACATCTCTGATAATGTGAATAAAACAGCACTTCTTGGACCCTCAGAAAGAAAGATGCCACTGAGGTTGAAAAATCTGGTTTTAGTTCTACACATACACACAAGCACACAAGCATTCACACATATACTTACACACATATACACTCACACATAGGCACACACACAAGTACTCACATACATACACACACACAGGCACTCCCACACAGTCACACAGTCACACATACACATTCACACATACACTGTCACACACAATTACAGTCACACATGCCCTCACACACTCACACATACACTCACACTCACAAACACACATACCCATATACTCAAACACTCACACATACACATATACATGTGCAAACACAGGCTTATGTACTCAAGCAATGCAGACACACGTGCATTCACACAAATGTATACTCACATGCACACACACACACACACACAGCTCACATTTATGGGATTGTGGCTGACTGGATTGGAGGAGAAAGAGACAGGTGCTACAGAGGCACCAAATCCATTCATGACACCTTAAAAACATTCTGTCTTGCTTTTGGTATTTGTTCTACTTCCATTATGCCTTGATGTGAGTGAGCCTCTGCCCCACCCTTCCCACTATAGTTGGCTGAACAGTCCCAATCCTCAGCAAGAGGAGTCACTGTGTCTTGCTTCAGTTCCTTGTACCAGCTGGTCCAGCCTGGCTTGTGTTCCACTGAGGAACATGTACAGTAAGAATAAAGACTCCAAAGTTCATGTTATGACCCTGGAAATAAAAGACAACCATTGCTCCAAGAACCAAAGGGCATCATCAAAAGCTCTGCTAATTGTTGACTTGAGCTATCCTGTGCTTATGTTTGGAAGCAACCACATGCTCCCTGCTAGTACGGTTTCATCAGATGCCCGTTAAAAGAAAAATCTGGGGTAGATAACAAGTGTACTGGATAAGAAAAGTTAGGGCACAAACATGAGGATCTCTGTTTTATATGGGTCCTTAGAAGCCATATACAACCCTGGTGTGGTTGCCCCATCCTGTGACCCCAGCACTGAGGAGAGAGGGGCAGAGACCGGAGAATTTCTGGGGCTCTTTAGCTAGACAACCTAGTTGAATAATAGCAAGTTTCAAGTTCAGTGACAGACTCTGTCTCAAAAAATGTGATGGAGGGTAAAGACATCTCCTATGTGCACTCACTGGTGAGCACACCCACATATATGCATCACACACATGCCACACATGCACTTAGCCTTATTCTACCAGGCATTTTGCCCAGCACAGGGGCACAAGGCTGTAATCCCAGAAGTGTTTAGAGGGCCGAGGCATGAGAGGCCAGCTTGCTCTGGTGAGTTCTCAGCCAGGCCCTCAGCAAGGCCCTCAGTCAGGCAGGCAGGCAGGCAGGCAGGCAGGCAGGCAGGCAGGCAGGAAGACAGACAGGCAGACAGACATCATGCTTCTGTGTGTATTGACATAGTTTTTGAGCTGCAGATAGGCCAGTATTTGATACTGGGAGTAAATGTAACCTTTGAGCAATGGGAAACAGCCATTCTCACTCACTCATTCACTCACTCACTCACTCACTCACTCATCACATAAGCACATGACTTAGGTTTTTAGGGCAAGCCTATGTGCTAGATAAGTCACACTTTGCTTCACGACTTTCACACTATTTTAAACTGCAAGGAAAGGTGAGACAGGGTGATGATATGCCACACAGTTAGGGGATGATGTTGTCTCTGTGATGACTCTGATCACGATCTGTGGAATGACTCTTGATAAACATCAACAGATACGGCACCAACGAAGAGCAACACAATTCCAGCAGTGGAGCAGAGCATAGTAAGCTGATGAATTTACTGTTATTACATATAAGAGTATGAGTGAGGGGTTATGAATAACAGCATGATAGCTCAAAGATAGCTGTGTAACAAAAAGGCCACCCCAGCATGGGTGGTATCTTAGGCAAGCTGCATCCCTATATCTCCCTGCATGGTTTACAGACTCCTCCATAGTCCAGAAAGTCTCTTCTTTCCAGCAGTCCTTGGGACCAATAGGCTTTGTGGATCTTCTAAGTTTCAGGAACTTGCTGAGACCTGTAAGTTGTTTATATCTTTGGAATAAGCAGCACTCTCCAGCCTGGGGTATTTATGTTTACAAGAGATTGCCACACGACAGGGTTTCCACCTCCAGGAGCTTTCTCTGACCATCACAAGAACTTTACTATGACACTTACGTGCTGTGAGGCTTTGCAGGTCACAACATTAAAATATTTTCCTCACCTATTCCTAGCCCTAGTTCCAAGCATCCTCTAAGTAAATTTCTCAAACATACTCAAAGCCAGGTCACACCAACATATATGCAGGCAAAGCATTCAACACATGCAAAAATACATAAATAATCTTTTAAGAAATCTTTAGAAGAGAGCAATGGATTAAATGTTGTCTCAGCAGTTACCTTTGATGTACCTCTTGGCTTGCTGCCCCACTCAGTCTATAGGGTCTCTCTCTTCAGTGGAAAGCAGACATGACAGTTGTAGGGCCAGGCTCTTGCCACTTTTGTCTGATCAAGAAGTAGAAATGTTGGCAGTGTGTAATCAGCAGCACTTAAGGCATATTGCCCAGAGAGAGGGAAGGAGGACGACATTGTGGGACCACACTCTGGGTCTGAAGCAGTGATTCAAGCCAACCGTGATTCAGATAAGTCATGGTTCAACAAGCGCTCACTATCCTGCTCTGACAGAGCTACTGAGCAGATAGCATTAGAAATTGCTACAACACAGAAGACCGTGGGAAGGTGTGATGGTTTGAATAGGCTTGGCCCAGAGAGTGGCACTCTTAGGAGGTGTGTCCTTGTTGGAGGAAGTGTGTCATTGTGGGTGTGGGCTCCCTGGCAGCAAGGATTCTGTTTGCCTTCAGAACAAGATGTAGAAGTCAGCTTCTCCTACACCATGCCTGCCTGGACACTACTGCGCTCCTGCCTTAACAATGGACTGAACCTCTGAACCTGTAAGCCAACCCCAATTAAATGTTATCCTTCTAAGAGTTGCCTTGGTCATGGTGTCTGTTCACAGCAGTAAGCCCTAACTAAGACAGAAGACGAGGTCTAGAACTCACAGTGAGACAACACTGCTATAAAAATAATACAGGGACATAAAGTGTTATATCAGTTGAGGCTATTTTGAAAGATAAGAGATGGAGTCTACTTTGTTGTAATTCTCTTTCTCCCTCCCTCCCTCCCTGTCCTGCCATTCCCTCCCTCTTCCCTCTTCCTCTCATTCTTGATTGTCTGACAGATCTGCTATCTCCTATAATGATTAGGATTAGAAAAAGTAGTTTTTAGGACTATGACATGAGAAGAAAGACAGAAGAAGGAACACTGTGCAAGCCATCACAATGACAAGAGTCACCATAGGAAACAGCACCAGTGAAGAGCCAGCTGGAAACTTGTGAAATTTTACTGTGAGAAAATATTGTACAATTTCTAAGATGTGTTGAAAGCTTGGATAGTGAGTGAGGAATCCATCAGCCTCTCGGGTGTTAAGATCTCATCGGGCTCATGCCCGACCTGAAGCCCATGATGGTTTGCTCTGACCAAGGGTTTCCCATGACCCTTCTGCCTGACATCCTTCTCTTCCTTCCTGTCTCTGCTCGTAAACTTATGAGGCCACAATGTAGAGGAAAGCAGTAATCCCCCGGGTGTTGCTGTTTGTTGTATGTTCCCTGTCAGAACACGGTGCTCATGACAGCAGGGACCAGATCTGTTTGCACTGTTGCCACAGTAAGGTCTTAAACAATAGCTGGGAGCGGCATGCATGAAGAACTTGTCCAAGGCACAAATAAATGAATGAATGAATGAAGCCAGTTAAACTCTGAGTGATGGCACAAATATTATTTTGGGGTGCTGTATACAGAAATTCAAGTTTTTCTCCTCAAGAACTCTTGGGGATAAAGGATATGCTAGCCACTCAAAGCGAGGATATTGGCCTCAAGTATCAATGTATTCTCTTCCCAGGGACCTTTCCCAGAGCAGCAGAAAAGGGCTTAAAGAAATCAGGCCTGGAGAACATAGTCTGTGGCCCATATAGTCAACTTTTGTCAAAAGTGATTCAGAAATCCTTGTAGAAAAGTGTGATTTCCTGTCTGGGTTGAAAGTGCACAAGAGGAACTAGAGACACCTCATCACACTGAAAACAAGGTTCACTCCTGTGACCAGATCCGTGACAAAAGAAAGCCCCCAGGAGCCAGCCGGGCTCCCAACACCAGAGATGAGACCATCTGAATAACGATGGCTATTTTGAAATACATCAAATACATTAAAATCTATGAGCTCATATTGATTCTTTTAAAAAGTCCAAACAAAACAAAATTTAATTGGTCACCTTGGGAGATTGCTAGGCACAAAGTTATTATTCTGGAAATTGATGAAAAGGAGTGGGAAAATGAAGTGTTTGTCCTGCCTTCCTTTATAGCCTGTGTCAAGATAACCAACCAGGAGGGACTGCCACTCTACAGAAAGCCACTCAAGCTAACAAATGAAGAAGCAAAAAGCGAAGCCACCATTTTGAGACTCTCACTGGGCTAAAGGATCTGAGTAGCAGTAATTAAGGGTTGCTAACCATTAAGTAAAAGTCGATGGAAGATACTAGAATGGGTTGATTGGCATAAACCTCCCAAGGGACAGTGTTAGCACCAATAAAAGTGAGTATCTGGGCTCTTGTCACTTGGACTGATGTATTGCAAGCACAGAGAGCCACTTGGGAAATAATTCTGCATGTGTGAACATGTACACACCCAGGAATATGCATAAATATATGCAAACATGCATATACATGCACATAGACATATACACACAGGAACACATGTACAAACACATACAGATACCCACATATATACACATATACAATTACACTTACATATGCAAATACATACATACATATACACATACACACACATTCACATGTGTATACACATGCACAAATGTGCACACATGTATATACACACGCACACATGTATATACACACACATGTATATACATGTGCTCATATACACATAAACACATACACATATGTACACACATATATGCACATACACACATAGAAACAAATACATACATTTAAACACATATAGTACAATGCACACATGTGCATATATATACATGTAAACACACATGTGCACATATAAACGTGTACCTGGACATACAGGCATACACACTTAAACACACATGCACATGTGGACATATACATGCATTTACATACACAGACATACACATTCATTCATATACATCTACATACACACAGTCATGCACCCTACATTTGAGTCTAAAAATGTCTCTCACTAACTCCAGGAATTCACGAGTTACCCAGGATGGAAGGACAGCTTGACAACTAAGGAATCCTGGGAAGCAAGAATCCAAATTTGAAGAAGTAGAAGCTTTTTGCTGAACAATCAAGTCCATTTCTTTACCTACCAAAGACGATGGGAGGTCCAAGCAATGGCTGAGGGGTTAAGAACATTCGCTGCACATTGTGAAGACCAGTTTGGACATGGTACCTATGTCAACAGCAGGGTGTGAGCCCACACATGTCTTTATTCTCAACACTGAGAACTGAGAGGAGAGAGGATCTGTGGGGCTTCCTGGTGGTCAGCCTAGACAAACTCTCTCTCTCTCTCTCTCTCTCTCTCTCTCTCTCTCTCTCTCACACACACACACACACACACACACACACACACACACACACACACACACACAAAGCTCTTGCCTCAAAGAACAAGACTCAGAGGGAAAAAGAAGCACCCAGTCCCCGGCTCCCCCACCCCCACCCCGCTCTCTGCAGGTGCACAAGCTGCTCATTCCCGCACATTTATGCACATATGCCACAGACAGCCATGCCCGGCTCACACATGTATACACACACACAGGAGAGGGGAGCCAGGTGTAGTGGTGCATAAGCTCCGTTCTCAGGAGGCTGAGGCAGAAGTTTCGGGAGTTTCAGGCCAGCCTCGGCTCTATAGTGAGTTCTAGGCAGCAGCATCTACGTGAGAGCTTGCCTCTAATAACTCAGAACAACAACAGCAAGAAGAATGGCAGAAACTGCTCCTTCAAAGGAGAAACAGAACATATTAGCTACTTATATGGCATGGCTCTGCCTGCACTTGGCTTTGAGCCATTGCAAAAACACATTTGAGAAATCAGATAAAAATGAAGACACCCCAAGTGTTAGATACTATTAAGAAGAATTTTTGTTGTTGTTGAGCATGATGGTTTGGGGGTTATACTATTCCATTACTGTGTTTAGTTGTGCATTGGATTCTCTGAATGTAAAATTGCACAATAACTGGAATTTGCTTTAAAAGACCTACCAAAAAATATAAGGGAACAATAACTGAGAAAATGTTGGAGGGTGGGGTTTTAAGGCTGGGGGACACTTGGGACAGTAAAGTGCTTTCTTGTAAGCATGAATACCAGAGTTCCATCCCTAGAGCTCACACGAATAGGGTATCATAGTGTGCTTGTACTCCAACACTGGGGAGGCAGAGACAGGTCCCTGGGGTGCATTGGTCAGTCAGACTACCTCCTGGGAGAATGCCAAGCCAGTGAGAGACCCTGCCTGAAAAATAAAAAAGGTGGCTGGCTCCTGAAGTTGTCCTCTGGCCTACACACACACACACACACACACACACACACACACACACACACATATACACACACAGAAATATGCACCTGAGCATACACACACAGCTACATGCATACTGAGCCACACCCACATAACCAGAAACACAAATATGGGCACATACACAGGTACATACACACATGGACATGCACACACAGCCATATGTACACCCACACAGCCATAAACATACATATTGGCATACACACATGATACAAGCACACATGGGCATACACATGCACACATACATACATAACACGCACGCACACACACACACACACACACACACACACACGGGTTGCACACATACATACACACACATACACATGCACATCCGTGGGGTGTACACCCGTGTGCACACACACGCTGGAGCTTGTGGAAGCTGTTATGGCCTCTGGTGGTTTTACAGCCAGGCAGCTTTCCACCCGTCTGGGAGAGAGGCTTTACTTTGGTTGCTTTCTGTTGCCAGTTGAGCACAGTCCAGTTTAATAACAAGTTGGTCATGGAGGATGTAAGTCCAAATATCTGATTGAATTCAGCAGACATAAAATTATACACACTAGGAAATGAACCCAGGGCTTTATGAACGCTAAGTGAGAGTTGTCCTGCTGCGCTCCATCCCAGCCTCTTACTACTTCTTATTTTGAGATAGGGTCCCACTGAGTTGCCTAAGCAGCCTTGAATTTACTCTGTAACTCAGTCAGGCCTTGAGCTTGTGATCCTATCTCTCTGCCTCTCATGTGGCTGGAATCTCAAGCCTCTACCACCAGGCCTGGGTAGGCAAGCATATTTTAATGAATAGAATCGGAACAAACATATCATAGAGAAGAGCAAAAGAATTTTTCAAATCACATAATTTTTGTTGACTGGAATGAATGTGAGATGCTACTCTGTCATCCCACAACCACAGGGCAGGCAAGTCCCATATTAAATGTCTGTGCACGGCCTCAACCACAACCATTCCTATCAATATTTAAGATTTCCAGTGTGGCAGATAAGCTTCTTCTTACCAGTCATCTGATTCAGTTAGAGCAGTGACTGCTGGCAGTAGAGCCAGTGCACTGGACAGCCCTGCTTCCAGACTCTCTTAGGCAGAGACCAGCCTCACAGAGATGTGTCAGGGGGGAGGGTGAAAGAGACTTCTGAGTCCTTACATAACATTCGGAATATTCAGTTTTAACATCTCACCAACCCAAAATAACACTTTCTACTTCAAAATTCATCTTCGGTTTTTGATTGATGATCTCTAGTTCCAAGTGTAGTCTATAAATTGCATCTAAATTATTTATATATTTTGATGAAGGAAACATATTTTAAAGCCATAGATTTCTTGTGCATACATTACCTTTTCCTTATATATTGGGATAGGGTCTCACTATATAGCTCTAGATGGCCTGGAATTGCTATGTAGACATGCTGGTTTTGAACTCACAGATCTCTGCCTTTCTCTAGCTCCTGAGTACTGAGATTAAAGGCATGTGTCACCGTGCCTGACTACCTTTTGATCTTTTTTTTAAAAAAATGTACTGATTGTGTGTGTGTGTGTGTGTGTGTGTGGAGGGGGGGTCAGAGGACGATTTTTGGGAGCCAGTTTCCTCCTACCATGTGTGTCCCAAGCATCAAATTCAAGTCACTGGGCTTGACTGTGGGCACCTTGTCCTGCTGAGTCATCTTTAGGTTCATGCAATCACCTCTTAATGAAAAATAAGATAAGAATCCATAGGTATCCATACATCCCTGACTATAGAATGCCATCCCTTACATTTTGATACTTATATTGAGATGTATCATAAAAACTGGTAGAAATGAAAACGTTTAGGTTTATCTTTGAATTTTTGTTTTATTCCTTTCTTAGTTATAAGATCATTACCAATGCCTGGGGTGAGGACGTATGATAGCTCTGTTTGTCCTTGCCTTGAAGCATAAGGAACAGAACAAGAAAAAAACAAAAAAAAAAAAAACAAAACAAAAAAAAAAAAACAAAGGAAAACAGACAGCAGCAACAACAACAAACTCCACAAAGCAAACTGGGCTGTGGTGGCATGTGCCTTAAACTTCAGCAGTGGCGATGAGTCAGACAGGCAGGTCTCTGTGAGTTCAAGAGCAGCCTGGTCTACACAGTGAATTTCGGGACAGCCAGAAATACACAGTGAGACCCTGTTTCAAAAACCAAACAAACAAACAAAAAACCCCACAGGCTCAATAATGTGTGCTTATAACTTCAGTACTGGAGAGACAGAGGCAGGCACATCTCTGGAACTTGACAGTTGTCCTAGTGATGTGAGTCTAATGGCGAGCCCCAGGCTTTGTCAACAACCACAAAGAAGGATGATGTCTGGAGGTTGTCCTCTGGCCCTCCACGTATGCGCACACCCACAGACATATACACACCTCTGTGCACAAACACATACACAGTCACCCTCACATGCACATTTCCTACAGTAATAGACAAATCAGCAAGAATGGATGATGAATTCACATCTTTAAACACTGGATCAAACTGATTTCTTATCTTTCAGAAACATGAATCTGTGCCACAGTTTTTCCCTGACAGAATTATTTCCCCAACAGCTGCTGGACCTCAGCATGTGATGCGGCATTATTATGCTCCATTTCCACATTACACATAAAAGGAGAATATTCTCCTTTAATGCACTTGCCTTTATGTAATTCACAAGTTCTTTATCCCTCACTGAATGCACAATTAGCTTATGTGATTGTTTTAGCAACAAGACTGTCCCTGTTAAAGTCACAGGGCACTGTCTACAACATTGGCTTTCAACCTGCGGGTCTTAACCCCTTTGGAGGTCACATATCAGATAGCCTACATATCCGACATTTACATTACTATTCACAACAGTGACAAAATTACAGTTTTGAAGTAGCAACAAAAATACTGTTATTGCTGGGGTCATCACAACATGAGGAACTGTATTGAAGGGTACGAGCATTGGAAAGGTTGAGAACCAGGGCTTTGCATCCTGTTGCAATCTCCCTAATCCAGTGCCTCCATGTATGTACGCCCATCGTTGCCCCTTTGTTATCAGAACACACTCTCCTCCACAGAACGTACGCTCCGAACCACACTTGTTACCAGCATAGCCTTCCAGTTTCAGATAGGTCCCTGCTGGTTGTACTATCTGGAAATAATGCTAAAACCCCTTCATATTGCCATGCTGCAAACTGCATGCCTGCTGTGATCACTACCTTTGCAAAGCTTACTATTCTTTAAGTTGCAATAAAAACTTTTTAGTGGGTGTGTTTGTTCTTTGGGTTGCTTTTCCTATGGATATGTAGTTTCCGAGCCCATCAGATTATGTCACTGAAATAACACAGGCACAGAAATATTCTGGCTGTTACCTCCCAAATTTGACTAATAATTTGCTAATTTAAAAACAAGTAAGATGGCTGGGGGTGTAGCTCAGCCAGTAGAGTACTTGTACAGCAAGCGCAAAGCCCTGAATTCAAGTGTGAGCACCACACAAATTGGGTCTAGTGACACGTGCCTTTAAGCTCAGGACTCATGAGGACGGAGCAAGAGGGTCAGAAATTTGGGGCCATCCTCAGCTACACAGCTTGACTGGGGAGAGCCTGGGCTACCTGAGACCCTGTTTCAACAGCAGCAACATAAATAAGATTTAACAAAACAAAGTAAGATTTAATAAAATTTAAAAACGGGTTATAAGAATAAATACTTTCATTTCTCAGATACGTATATGCTTTTGGATTTTGGTCATCAACTGAGCTTGTTATAACATGTTATAACATATAACTAAACTAATAAACAGGTTGCACTATACATTGTCACAGGGGCTCAACCAATGAAAAGTGGTCTCATTCTACTGACCATGCCCTTGGAGATTGTGGCAAGGTTTCTGCTGCGGAAATTTCTTAGCTTTCCCTCAGTTTCTGCTCACATTTCCCCAAGCACAGAAGACCTGTGGGTGTTGTGGATTCATGGACTATACTTTGAGTAATAGCATTCTGCTCTTCTCTGCCTTTGTGGGTCCACACATTTCCTGTTCGTCTGTATTAGTCACCACAGTGTTAGCAGCGCCCAGCACCCGAGGATTCCGTCGGTTGCCATAGACTGAGTGTAGACACTTCTCTGCGTGTCTTCTGCTCACGAGGCTGCTGCGAAGGCATCAGAGGGACTGCATGGCCACCAAGAAGACCAGCTTGGGAAGAATATGTTTCTAAACTCACTCTGCAACCTGGAAAAACTGAGGACTGACCCCGCTCCTGATGACCACTCTCCTTCTCCTTTACAATGTAGTTGAGTCATGAGCGTGCATACCAGAAGTCACCTCACCCACTTGGCCGGTTTTGGTGAACTTTCTTTCTGGCTTGCAGACAACCATTTTCTGTGTTCTCTCACTAGGTTGCCCAGGTTAGTCTTAAATTCCCTGGTCCTAAAGAGCTTCAGTCTCCATAACAGATGAGGCTCGACACACTGCCCCACCCGAAACTTCCTCGTCTTAGAAAGCCGCCTACCAGCCTTCTCAGGTCAGGAATCACACTTAGTGATGCCTTTGACCTTAATTATCTCCTATAAGCCACATTTCCAGGCACAATAGGGAGATTAGAATTTGAATTTAAGAAATTTGGAGGGATGCAATTCAGTCACAGATGTTAAACCAACCTTGAATTCTTGAGGCACATTCTTCTTAGTCATGATGTGTTTTAGAATCCAATAAAATTCTTGAGCATAGTTGGGCATGGTGGCGCACGCCCTTGATCCCAGCACTCGGGAGGCAGAGGCAGGCGAATTTCTGAGTTCGAGGCCAGCCTTGTCTACAAAGTGAGTTCCAGGACAGCCAGGGCTACACAGAGAAACCCTGTCTCAAAAAACAAAACAAAACAAAACAAACAAACAAAAACAACAACAAAAAAAACCAAAAAACTAAAAAAAAATTCTTGAGCATATAATTTTTCAAAGGGGAATAAGAGGGTTGGGAGATGATTCTGTGGCCAAATTGTTTGTCATGCAAGCATAAAGACTGTAGTTTGGGTCCTCAGAATCCACATAAACTGTTATGAAGGTGTGACAGTCCACCTACAATTTTCACCTCTGGGGTAAAGAGAGGATTCCTAGAGCAGATTGGTTAGTGAGATTAGCTTATCAGTGAGCTCTGGGTTTGACTGAGAGACCCTGACTCAGTGACTAAGATAGCAGAGCCCCATCTAGGGTGATTTCTATAATCCTTGGACCTCCAAATGCATGAGCACACACACATGCAAACATATACACATACACATCACATAAACATGTAAAAGAAGGTGGGAAAGGAAGGACCTTTACCTCCACCCATCCACAGCCAGGACCATATAGACAAATGTAGATCTACTGCATTCTAATCCTATGTGGATTACGGGCCTTCAGCAGCTTCTTCTTGGCTTTGCTATGGTATGACAAAAGCTTGTACTAACTAGTCCTGGCCTCCCTAAAAGGATAGCACTGTCTAAGAAACACAGCCTCACATCTCAGTCCTTGCTCAAGATAGCCCGTCCAGTGCTAGAAATGACCTAGCATATACATCTACTGTGTAGCCCACCAGAATGAGAAACTCAACACACAGAAGACCCATGCCATGGCCATGAAGGACTTTGTCTTTCATCCCAGAGCCTTCTAAGTTGCAAGAAGGACTTTTGAAGATTAAAGATGTTATGGATTTTTTTTAACTCAGGGCTCATTATTATTAGACTGATAGACACCTAGCTGTGTGGATGCTACAGTGTCTTTGGAGTGTTCAGTATTTGGACTGATTACCACTGCCATCTTCAGCATTTTTAAATGTTGTATTGCTGAGTCCGGCATGGCCTTGATGGGGACAAAGAGCATTGTTCCTGCCCCTGGGACAGGGCCAGAGGTTAGGTGTGAGCTTCCAGGAGAGATGATGGCTGCTGTGGGTGAAGGGCTTGTTTTTATAATAATGTATGTATTTTGCATTCCTCTTTTGAGGAGTGTCCTTCCTGTTGATGACTCTATGATAATCAGAAATACCATGAGTCCTGAAGACGAAGGTATGGTTAATGTCTCAGTAAAATGGTAAACACTGAAAACTTCAGGATAGTCCTTAAAGCTGTGGAAAAGGATTCTAAAAACATGAGTTCAAAAATGTATAATTTCCCAAAAAAACAAGGATGCAGCATGAATTATATGAGGGGCTTCATGAATCAAAAGGAAGAGAGGCAGCTGCACTATGAGCCAGCTTGTCAGAAAGATACTAAGGAATGAATAAAGAGATTTAGAGAGTGTTGAACAGAGGAGATCCCACCTAGCAAGTTTTTTGGTTTACACTCACAAAGGCAGACAAATTCTGTGCAAGGTGTGGTAGAAATGGTAACTTCAGGATGGGTCCCACCCAGTTAGCTTATTATTTGTGCTTAACAAAGGCAGGTAGATCTCTGAATTCTTTGCAATATTAAAAAAAAATGTGTACTTGCTATCTCCTAAGAATTAAGGATGCTGATTCATAGGATAATCAAAAGGAAACCTGGAGTAAATATCTAGATTGATATGTAAAATAAAAGACTGGGCTTATTATCTGTAAGAGATGAGCTATCCAGAGAAATTTTAGAATAGCAAAAGAGACGTGCTTGGAGAACTGTCTCAAGCAGGACGGGAGAGGGAGAGGGAGAGGGATAGGGAGGGGGAGGGGGAGGGGAGGGAGAGGGAGAGGGAGAGGAGGGGGAGAGGGAGAGGGAGAGGGAGAGGGAGATTTGACCCACTATTTGTCTACAAGTCAAGCATTTGTTTTCACCACTCCTAGACACCCCTTCTTCAGAACCCCCTCTACAATCAGAGGTTGGTCCTTAGCATTGTATGTTTGAATAATGATTCATCTCTATAATTTTATGACTATTCAGACTTCTTATGACCCTCAAGACTGAGCAAGTGCTTTGGCTGAAGAGTAGCCCAAACCAACCACTTTGAAAGTCAAGAGCCACTCACACATATTGCCTTCACACAAGAGTATTTCCAACAGTTGGCTTCAGCATGTGACCTGAGTTCTGGATCTCTGTCATGTTCTAGATAGTTTGTGTCAACTTGACACAAAGTATAGTCATTGGTATACGGAACCTCAATTGAGAAAAATGACCCCACTAGACTGGCCTGTGGGCAAGTCTGTAGTGCATTTTCTTGATGGATGATTGTTGTGGGAGGGTTCAGCTTACTGGAGCTGAGCCATCCCTGGGGAAGTGGTTCTAAGTGCTTTGAGAAAGCAGGCTGAGCAAGCTATGCAGAGCAAGCCAGTAAGCACCACTCCTCCATCTGCCCTGGCTCCAGGTTCCTGCTTTGAGTTTCTTTCCTGACTTGCCTTAATAATGGACTATGATCTGCAGGTAAAATAAGCCTTTCTCCCCATGTTGCTTTTAGTCATGGTGTTTATTATAGCAATAGAAACCCCACGACACCTATGTATGTATGTATGTGTGTATATGTGCCTGTGTGTGTGTGTTCAAGCAGAAGAGAGAAAATACTTATTTTTTGGCTTTAACTGATAACCTCCAGTTCCAGCTACTTTCCTGCAAATGATATATTTTATTCTTTTTAATGGTTGAATAAAGCTGAGTTTCCATACCATATTTTTTAAATCTAGTCACCTGTTATCGTATCATATTTTCAAAGTATACTGTGATCTCAAATGCAATGTTTTATAGGCTAGATAATTAGTTGCTGTCACCAGGCACCTGCCTCCTAAGAACAGCCCCAACACATGGCTCATGCGAAGGCGCTGAGAGACTGTGTTCCCTGGGATGGAACTCCCTGCCTTCCCTATACCAGCGTTAATAAGCTCATACCTGTGGGTTGAATATTGTAATAAATAGTCATGTCAACAGATATCACAAAGATGTCCTAGAATAATGAAATCATTAGTGTTTATTGCTATGGATGCTGCTTATTTATACTGCTTGAGAGGTGTGGTAGCTGTTTATTTGCACAAGAAATGTGAAAGTACCCTTTCAACAAAAGAAAAGGCAGAGGCTTTTGCAGAAGAAGCAGAACAGGGATGTCATGGGAACTTCTCCACCATCCTACAGGCCAAAGAATGGAACCATACATCACCGTGAGGTTATTAAGGGATGGAATTAACACTGAGGGCAATATGAGGCCAATGAGTATACTTGCCTCCAGGGAAGCATTACGCCTGTCTTCAGTTGGTCAACACTAAATACTATTAATGAGCACCCCAAATAAGACTCCAGGACCCTGTGTTTGACCTTGTTATATCCGCCCCCCCAAATTCTATTTTCTAGTAAAATAGATCAAGGAAAAATAGAGAAAGCAATAGGCAGCGTGATCAAGCTTTAGAAATCTCAGAAATGTTCAGTTACAATGAACGAGATCAATCAGGGAAGCACACGGAAGAGTCTATACCAACACCGCAACCCATGAGTGAAGGTGAGACCTGAAAGAATTCTTGTGGAGAAAACAATAGTTGTCTCAGCCAAAGTCAGGCTCAATGTCAATCAAAGTGTGATGTGACAGATAATGAGATGAGCCCACCTTGGGTCTGCAGTGATCCTTTCAGGAGAGCAGGAAGTCTCCCAGGGACCACCATGCCTGGGTGCTCTGTTTCACAGCATCTCACTGCCTTCACAGTCTCATGTCTTCACCTTCGTCTCTCTCTCCCTTGTGGCTAGCACCATCACCTTGAATACTAGGTCCCCTCTTGTATCCCTAAGCTCAACCTTTAGAGGCGGCCCATTACCCCCAAGTCAGATGCAAAACCTTGGATCCATAGTCAAAGCATGCTCTACTCTGTCAATTGCTTCTCTTTCTTTCCATTCTTTCTTGGATAGTTCCACTAAAGCTGAGGAACTTTATATATATAGTAAATATATATTCCTTACATATATTTCTATCTTCTCTGGTCCCTCTCAGGAGACAGTCTCCCTCTGGCCTTCTAGCTATGTGTCTATTCAAGGGTCCCAATCCTTTTCCACCTTCCCCCTCACCACCTCATCCCTGTACATCCCACTGTTAAAATATCTGTGACAACTTTTACTGTCATCTAGGGTCTTTTTTTTTTTTTTGAAGTACTGAAGATTGAACCCAGGGCTTAAGCAAGCTCTCTTACTACTCAGCTACACCCTCAGACCTCTTACAGACTTTTAAAACCTGTCTAACGTGCAGATCTTAGCATCTTTAGGTAGAGTTCTGTGGTGAAATGATATTGGGTATTGGGTCCTAAGGACACTCATATCACATCTCTTCATTTCCCCCTTCACTCAGGATTCATCCAGGAATTCATTTGTCAGCAACAATAGCAAAACAATGATCAAGAACTATTATTAAATTTAATTTAGGGTTCTAGATCCATAAACTTTGCTCTTTTCCTAACTCACTGAAAGATTAAACAAGGCCTTTCTCATGCTCATCTCCGGAGAAGAGAGACAGGCAATGGGATAAGTGGAGGGTCTGCTTTCAGAGTAGACACTTGAGGCAAAAATGACTAACCGGCCAGCCACTGCTTCCACAGTGTGCGGCGTTACAGTCGGTTCTGGGTATGAGAAAAGCAGAAGACAGATGGTTGGTTGGACAAGCTCAGGGAATAAGGCTCCAAGAATACAAGGAGCAGCCTGTAGCAATCAGCACCTTAGAGGAAAGGTCACCCAAGGCTGCCTAGAATCAGACAGGGAAGGTAGGAGTCATCCTCAGTGGAAAGTACACGGTGGCCACATGGCGATACCCAGGACAACCACGGTAACAACCAACCCCTGAACTCACTCGCAGTGTCCAGCTTCTCACAGTGCAATGTGATGCTGCCATCCACAGATGGGTTAGGTCGCATTCAAGCTATCCTGGGACACATGCACCCCATGGACCATGGATTGAATACAGCTGCTAGACAAAGGCTGTGGTGGACAAAAGAGAAGCATGGAGGGGGGATATAGAATGTTCTGTTCCCATTTAGAAACCCCTGGGAGACAAGGGTATTGTTTTCTACATTTGCAAATTACCGTGTGTGTGTGTGTGTGTGTGTGTGTGTTCATGTGCACACATGCTCGCCATGATGTGTATATGGAGGTCAAAGGAGAAGCCATGGTAGTCAGTTCTCTCTTTCCACCAACATGGGCTCTAAGAATCAAAATCAGGTCATCTGGCAGCTCGTATCTTTATGCACTGAGTCATTCTGCTGGCCTTCATTATCTGTTTTTAATTCCGATTCTAGCAGGTGGTAGTGTGTGCATACTCGCCATTTAATTTGTGATTTCCACTTAAAGACTGGTGGACAAGTTTGAGTCAGCCCAGGGTGTGATACCTAGATTGTAGAAACATTTGGAAATGTCTATTATGTGGGATTTGGGTCATGTCTAGGGATGAGAAAAGCAGGACACAGAGTGAAGATTGAGGGGCAGGCTCAGGGGCTCAGCCTCTAACAGCAGGAGGGAGTTGTCATAGCTCAACGTCTCAGAGGAAAGGGGACTCAGAGGCTGCCTGAGCTCAGGACAGCACAAAGAAGATTCCAGCCAGCGCTGAGTCTGAGACTCAGACCCAAGAGCCCCCAAATCTGAGTGTGTGGAAGCTGACTCCATGTGGGATTTGAGACAGAGATAAGGGTTGGTAAAGCAGAACACCTAAACCCGATTTACATTTTTAAAATCCCATTTAAAAAAGACAAAAGCAATCCCGGTTCTTTGCTCTGTGTCCACCCTGCAGACACTGAAGATCAGAAGCTCAGCCCCAACTGCCCTTCAGTTAATCCGTGTTATCATTAGCTCTTCAGAGTCAGGCCTTGGGAATACTGGGGTCTGGCAGGGTTATGTTCTGAAATCATTTATAACCAGACTGAAATGAATCCAAATAAATAGATTTTTTTTCCTCTGAAAGCTGAAGGTCGTCCGATTTGAAGCTGGTAGCTAACTTCACTTCTAAGGATGTAACCGACATTTGAGAGTAAGTTTTTACACCAGAACTGGTGAAAGGCCAGGCTTTACCGATTTTCATTTTCCTCTATCAAACAATCTGCTGCAAAATTAACAAATCCAAAATAGTTCGAGACAAGCGGCAGCCTCTGTAAGTTTCAGTACACTAACTAATAAAAACCACATTCTGAAGCCAACGAGAATGGCATGTATTTATAATTTTACAACTGGCTGAGCGCTATTTTAATTAATATGGTGAACTTGTGAATTCGGTCAATTTAATTATAGAGGAAATAACTGCATTTGGTTTATTGCCTATTTGGTGCGATTAAAATTTACTAGAGGAAAAAAAATCATGCATGAGCAGTATTTTAACATTTTTCTAAATGCCTGGGTGACATTTGGTGCACAGAAATGAACTCTTATTTTCTACCTCGTGTTGAATTATGTTCTGCGATCACAAGCTGAGCTAGGTTTGGTCAGAAGGCAGCCTGCAGTAAATCAGCTGCTGTTGCTGTCATTCTCCAGAACGAAAATTGTGGAAAGATTGTTTATTAAGCCAAGCCCTTCTAAAGAAGTCATCTGCGGTGACTTTATTCCATGCTTTCATTACACCTTAATGGCCTCTCTGTCATAAGCATGCCAGTCCTTCCTCTTAGCGTTTCATATTAATATGCTAAAGCAAACTTACACCTCACTCTCAACTGTTGGCCAGGGGCTTGGTAGATATGGGAGAATCAACTCAAACACAGATCATAGGTCAAATTCTAAGTCAGTTTCTCTCTCTCTCTCTCTCTCTCTCTCTCTCTCTCTCTGTGTGTGTGTGTTTGATATATGTTCATATGTGGTGTATACACGTGTGTATCTGCATATGGAGGCCAGAGGTCACCATTACCTGTCTTCCTCTATTACTCTCCACCCTACAGGGTCTCTCACGGAACATGGAACTCACTCACTCAGCAAGACTAGCTGGCCAGCAAGATCTCCAAGTCCTCCTGTCTCTGCCTCCCTAGCATTAGGCAAGCCATACCACCCCTAGCTTTTTATGTGGGTGCTTGTCGTCGGAACCCTCAGGTCTGTGTGCCAAGCACTTTGCCAACCAAATCATCTCCCTAACAACAATAAATCCATCAAAAAACTATTGAGCATTTTGGTGATTTGAATGAGAAATGTCCCTAACTTGGTCCCTAGTTCATGGTACTGTTTGGGAAGGCTATCTTTAGGAGGTAAAACTTTCCTGGAGGAAATATATCACTGGGGCTGGCTTCTGTAAATTTATGGCCTCACCCTATTATGCCTTTGGTTTTGCTTCTTGTGTGTGGATAAAAATGTTTTATCCGTTAGCTTCCTGCTCCTGTTACGTAGCTTTCCCTGCCAGGTCTTCTCTGCCATGATAGACACAATCCCTCCAGAGATGTAAGAAAAAATAACTTTTTCTTTTATATATGTCCAGGGTATTTTATCACAACAACAGAAAGTAAGAATAGAAGCGTACTCTACCTGCAGGGTTATTCTGGCTAAACAGTAAGGATCACAGTTCTGGCTTTATAAGGCAACAGTGCAGTGTTGGAGGCCTTCAGCACAAGCTCCCAGCAGCGGGACCTTTCACTGGATCACTGAACTGAACACTGAAAACTGTGAACCAAATGAATTTTTTTTCCTCCTTGTAAGTTGATAACCTCAGGTACTTTCTTACAGTAATAATTGACCAACATTATTGGCACAGTCGCAAAGCAGTTTTGTCTTTATCTTACTTCATCAAGGTGATGAAGTAAGTTGTGAGGAGCAGGTGTGGCAGCAGTCTCAAAGGTGCCAGGGACTGCAGCTAAGTCGTATGTTTGCACCTGACTTCCTCATATAAGCCACAAACATCTTGAGAGCTGCACAGGTGTACCAGGATACCAGTGAATCCATTTTGATGGAGATATGCCCCTGCTGCCCTGATTAGCTGAAGCTGCGTGCCTGGTGAGGTGGCGTGGCCTGCTGTGCGTGGATGGGAACTGAGAGTATATAAGAGTGAGAGGCCCGGGTCAGAGGAGGATGATTATTCGAGGGAGATATAAACAAGGGAGATATAAACAAGGGAGATATAGAGAAAGAAGAAACAGGACTGAATAAATGTGTGCAGAAGGATCCTGTTGCAGCGTCATTCTTCCTGGCCAGTTGAGCGCGCGCAAGAGTAAGTTCCTTTGTCTCTCTCTCTCTCTCTCTCTCTATATATATATATATATATATATATATGTGTGTGTGTGTGTGTGTGTGTGTGTGTGTATATATATATATATATGTATACACACACACACACACACACACATATATATATATATATATATATATATATATATATATATATATAATTAGCTTATATGCTGTGAAACTATATATATATACTTAGAGTGGTAGTTTAAATAAGAAATATCCCCCGGCATGGCTCACATATTTGATTGCTTAGTCACTAGGGAGTCGCTCTATTTGAAAGAAGGAGTGGCCTTAGAGGAAGTGTTTTACTTAGGGTGGGCTTTGAGGTTTCAAAAGCCCATGCCAAGCCAAGTCTCTCTCTCTCTCCCTCTCTCCCTCTCCTTCTCCCTCTCCCTCTCCCTCTCCCTCTCCCTCTCCCCCTCCCTCCCTCCCTCTCCCCCTCCCTCCCTCCGTCTTGATTAGGATATTGAATTCTCAGCTATTTCCCCAGCACCATACCTGCCTGTGTACTGCCATGTTCCCCCACCATAATGATAATGGACTAAACATCTGTAACTGTAGCAGATCTCCAACTAAATGCTTTCTTTTATAAGAATTGCCTTGGTCACAGTCATGGTAATTTTCTAAATGTAATATTTAGAAGTTCTCCTTCCCTACTCTTTCAAAGTCTAGAATCTTCTGACTAAGGAATGATGCCACACACAGTTGTCAGGTCTTCCCATCTTAATAAACTCTTATGTTTAATGTTAATTCCCCACAGACATAGCCTGTGAGCGCCCAACTCACCAGCAAGAACGACGCCACAATAGGATCCTTCCTTATTGGGAGAACATTGACTGCATAGGTGAAAGACCCTGAGCCCAGAAATGGTGCTGCTTATATAGGCCTAGGAGTGACGTGTCCATACCTGATTGGTTATGCTACCAGTACCTCATTAATATGCGTCGGGCCAGGCAGTGACTCTGCAAAAAACTCTTATGCACATACGCACATTGGTTGTTTACCCATAATCATGGGCGGTGGCCAGTGGTAGCCAGCGCCATCTTGTAATGGCATTTGCGGCTTCCCACAATAGCCAGAGGCCTATCTCCCAGGAAACTTTAGATTTTGTCAAGGTGACAACATTGATCATCACAGAGTGGTTTTTAATTCAGCAATAGATAACCGATGCGAATGCCTATCATGGTATGTAGACTTTCTAATTGCTTCTGTGGTATGTTTATTCCTCTTTCACTTCTGTGACTAAAAATACTTGTGAAAGCAGTATTAAAGGAGGACAGACAGAATGGTAAGATGTTTCAGTGGGTAAAGACACTTGCCTTCAGGCCTGACAACCTGAGTTCAATCCCTGAGACCTACCTTGGAGAAAGAGAGAACCAACTCCAGCAATTTGTCCTCTGATCACCACATACATGTAACGTGCTAGTGAACACACACACATACATACACACACAAATACACACACATACACATGTGTGCATGCAAATAAATAAAGAAATAAAAGTAAAGAAGGAAGGCTGGGATCCATGGTGGTTTGAGTGAAAATGGCCCCCAGAGACTCATAGGGAGGGGTACCATTAGAGGGTGTGGCCTTCTTGGAGTAGGTGTGGCCTTCTTGGAGAAAACATGTTACTGGGGATGGGTTTTAAGGTTTCAACTGCTGTAGCCAGTCCCAGTATGTGGGGGCAGTTTTGATGCTAAGGTGCTGCCCCCAGATGGTTCTTCATCTGTCAGGAAAGAAAGCCATTGGCCAGTTGCTGGGTGGAAGGTACAGATGGGTCTTCCAGGTCCCTGGAAGAAAAAGGAGATGCAAGGTAGGAAAGAGTTTCCCATGCTTTGGAGAGAAAAGGGCCAGGCAACCATGTGAGAGTCTTGAAAGGAGCAGTGGGCTGTGGCTGCTCTAATAGGCTGGTGGTCAGAGATGTTTAGCAGGGACTAGATTACTGACAAACTAAAGTTAGGGCAGGTGGGAGGAGCAGAACTAAGAGTAATAAGGGCACATTTTCCAGGCAGGATATAGTAACACTGAGCTATTGCCTATAAGAAGGCACATTGAACAACTGTGTGTGTCTTTTATCTGTGGATTCAAGGGAAGGTACCACAGCCTCTTCTCAGAGCTTGCGGGGTAGCAAAAAGCTACACTCAACACCAGTGTGTCTCTTTCTTACTGCTGCCTGCCAATTTGGATGTAGAATTCTCAGATACTTCTTCAACACCATGTCTGCCTGCATGCTGCCATGTTTCCCATCATAGTGATAACGGACTAAACCTCTGTAAGCCAGCCCCAGTGAAATGCTTTCCTTTATAAGAGTTGCCATGGTTATGGTATCTCTTCACAGAAATAAAACCCTAACTAAGACAGGAGCTAAGCATTTAAAACAGGAACCTGTGAGGGGACAGTTCATATTCAGCCATGATAAGCTAATATACACATAGAGAAGGCTCCAACCCCACAATGGACAAAGAAGTGAAGAGGTTTGTTCAGTCACTTCTTCTCAGGAGCCTGGCTCTCTCAGGTGCTCTCTGGGGAGATGCTCTGCCTTCTTCCTAGCCCCTCCCCATCTAGGCTCCAATCCTAGCTTGTGTGCTATCAGGTCCCCAGGGCCTCTTCTTTAACATTTTGACAGACACAGAGAGGTCCGTAACGCAGTGTTCTGGAGCAAGCCATTTGGTTCGCATAGCCTTCTGTGGATTCAACTAGCAAAGCTGTATTGAAGCCTGTTTGCTTAGTAAATGGAGCACCTGCCATTGCTGTGGATTCAGAGGTACGGGGAGCCGACCCACTTCAGAGTCATAACAGACAGTAATAACTCCTGGTTATTATTTTACTCCTTGAAGGGTCCATGAGCCAGGAATGAACTCTCCCGCTTTTTGACCAGGTGCTTTTAGCTTAAATCACTGTCAGCCAGCAGTGGGCCACCATATCCCGAGGACAGGTCAGGTTTCTTCAGCTATTTCTCTATCCAAGACATTTAGTGAAATTAGAGAAGAGCACGGGGAGTAAATCTGATTTTCCTCTTATGAATGCTGTATGGTTGTTTTCCTTTGACAGTTTTTAAATGGACTTAACCATGTTCTGGAAGGTTTTCCCTCCCTCCCTCAGCTACAAGAATGCTTTGCTGTCAAAGCTGAGGACAGCTTTTATCCTAACATGTCAATGTTAGGGGCAGAAAGAACAAGATGACTGGAAACCATTCATACTGCTTCTCACCGAGCAAGCGAATCCCAGTGAGCACACTGGGACATCTCCCTGTCAGACACTGAACAGGGAAGGCCTTCTTTAAAGGTGGTGAATTTAGAATCTATGTACTAATCTCAGGGGATTTTCGAATTTCAACGTGTCCTTCTTTTCTTTCTCAAAACAGCAGAGAGCCAACCCAACTGGGAAAACTACAGGCCAGGGAGAGCCAAACAACCACAGGGCTGGGAGTGGAGTTCAGTGCTTGGTTCACGTGCAGAAAGCCCTCCGTTCCACCCTGGTACTCCCTCCCACCCCAAACTTGGCATGGACACTCAGGAGGTGGGAGTTCCAGGTTATCCTCAGCTACATTGGAGACATTTGCAATGCTTCTATTGGGAAAATGCCGATGGGTGTATATAGAACAATCCTTCAATTAGCCTTTGAAGAACTCATTAAAGCAGTGTATCTGCTGCCATAGGCATTCTGGGGAGTAGAGGTGCTGGTCTCATCAGGGCCCCACTCCAGTCACATGACCAGTGCCTTGCTCTGTGGCTCTCATCCATCCGTGGCCTTCTCCGAAGTTGACCACAGCTCAGCATCTGGGACTGGCCTCTGCCTACAGCGCCTCTTTGACAGGCGTGGAGTCTGTGCTGTGCTTCCTCGCAATTCCCTGTGATCAGCTCAGGCACAGGTGTCCTTGCACCACACGCTTCGCTGAGACTGAAGAAAAGTCTCTCTACAGTGGGAGAGACGGACTTTGCATGGCTCTTTTTCATCATCGTTTCAAGCACTAGCTAGGCTAGTGTTCATTCTCCTCCATTCAGAGAATGCCTGAGATACATCCCTTATCCAACAGCAGAGAGCCACAGCCTGGGCCAAGGCCTTGAAGGCAGTTATTTCCCAGATTGTAAGGGCAGATTGGCGTTTTAGGAAAGTGAAGCCCCTCCCTCACCTCTCTGCTCCACGAGGACCCAAAGAAAGGTTAGTCCCTGTGGATTTATTTTCAGAGATGGAGAGTAGGAAGCAAACTCTCTGATTTTTTTTTCCCTGCTGCATGTCACTTTTCTTTTTTTAAGGCAAAGGATGCACCGTTTATTATTTGAGAAAGTTCCATCAAAAGAAAGTTATTATAAGAAACAATAGAACCATCCAGAATGCAGTCTGTGAGAGCGTTGGGACCAGGTAATGAAACCTAACAGTCGCTTCTGCATTTGAGAGCTGGGGGAAAAAAAAAAAGAAAGAAAGCCACAGTGGCTGTCATCCTCACCCGAGAGGATATTGAAGGTGTTTTATAATTAGCTCCCACTCCTCTGACAAAAGGAATGAAAGAACTAGAATATCTCAATTCCTCCTTCAGAGCAGTGTCGCGGTAACACCAAGGCAGCCACCCCCAGGAGCACCTGCCGGTTCCCAGATCCTCCATCGCCCCAGAACTGGCTGAGACTTCTCCTTCAAATGTAATCTTTCTGTTATTGCTTTTTTGACAAAGTGTAATGACTATGCTACTGTCAAACAGTAGCAGGTCGGGAGACACAGGTAGGTGAAAGGCTGCAGGATTTGCTCAATGTCCTGAACTCATGGGACTCCTGGGGCTGGGGGCGGTGACAGGACCCATCTACCTCCTCATCATGCTCTTTTCCTACCACCCTGCACCTACCTCAGTGTGCTCCCCAGGGACCCCACTGCTTGCTAGTTTCCATAGCATCCATCTGTCAAGACTGCTTTGGAGAAGCTGTGTGTTTCTAGGATCTAACTTTTCCCTACTGACCACCAAGCAGGACTTGGAGCTTGACTCCCAGCCAGATAGCACCAACCACCTGGGCATGAGAGTTCCCGTAGAGTGATCTTCTTGTGTTGGGGTTCACAGTCTGGGGCAGGAGCCAGTCTCACCATCTAAGTGATTGGTGTCTTCATTGCGGTTACTAATAACTAACAAACAGGTAATTTCTGAGGTCATAACACATATATTTAACCCATAATCATAACACAGATATTTCAGAACAAAGCAGGGAACTATGGGTTTCTTGTTTCTTAGATGGGCATGGAGGAACAGACATGATTCTTTCTCCTTTGTCTGGACTGCGTTCTTGGTAAAGTGCTTGGTAACAGGCAATCTTTGATGGAGGAATTGAATGCAGGGGAGAGATCTTCTCATGATGAGAAAACATGATTTAAATAAGGTTCAAGGGAAAGACAGACATTTAAGGCACAAGAAGCTACCATGCCAGGGCCCATGAGACAAGAGGAACAGAGAGTGTACCTAGGTCCCTAAACCACAGATACTGAAACAGTTGGACCACCTGGGCTAGAAGTCCAAGGCCATGGTCCTATCCTGGCCAGTGATAGTGTTCTTCTTTCTCCTGTCTCACGGAATTGCTATTGGGGTCATGTGGGACAGTGAAGCACCTGGTAACTAGCCCAGCTTCCCCAAAGTGCTCAAATGATGTGACTGACCTTACAGGGCAGAAGATTCTCTCATGACCTGGAACAGAGCCACCCATCTCCAAGGACCCTCAGGCGCTTCCTTCACCGGCTGAACCAATAAGATGATGAAATGGGTGAGTGGCTTCCTCTCATCTGTTTTTACAGATGGACAAGAAAACAGCCCAGAGCACATCCAGACCAAAGGTGGCAAATTGCTTTCCTAGATTATAGGTCTTTATCCCAAGAAACGCCCCCTCATAAATCACAATGTATCCAGACAGTCCAGAAGCAAAAAGAGATCAGAAGAAAAATACATTGTCCAGCAAAATTTATAGCCTTCAGAGTTGTCTATGAGAGCCCTGGGGTATGGTGTGTATTCTGCTCAGTTCAGCAGCAAACTTGCCATGGTGAGAATAATGTGTTTTGTTATGTGAGGGCAAAAAGAGAGACCTGGGGGGGGGGGATAGTGAAATATACTGTGCTGTCCCCACTGTCTGAGACCTGCATGGGGGAACAGATGGGATTCTTTCTCCTTTGTTTGAGATGCATTCTTGTCAAAGAGGTCTGTTTGCCAAGTACCCAGCTCCCTGAAGGCTGTAGGGTTGCTAGGTGAGGTGAGAGAGTAATCAAAGGGCCTGCAGGAATGGGTAGATGTGTCTAACCACCATGGCCTCTGTGAGCTGTAAATGGAAAGTCTTCCCTCAGCTGAGGTGACAGTGAGAGGCAGAGGCAGCCTAGGGAGTCTGCTGACTGCATTATAATAGAGCATGGGGCCAAATGGTGTCACAGAGGAGGTGTGACAGGATGAGCCTGGTGAGAGGAATCTCGAGCCCAGTATCAAGAGCTGGAGATCAAACAGTGACAATGGGGTAACAGGGTCCCCTCTTGGGGTTCTTAGTCTCATTAATAAAGAAATTTAAAATAATGTTAGAAATTTTTCTGATCCAAGATCCATGGCTTCACTGGGTCATGATTGTGTGTAATAGACTAGACTTCCTTTACCAGGCTTGCTCTCCCTCCTGTTTAGTGGGCCTTAGACCCACTAGGGAGCCTATGGTTACCACCAAGATATGTGTACTAGTTCTGGGAACATCTCAGAAGATGAGGCAGAAAGATTGTAATGGCCAGAGGAACAGGAAGTCTGCTGTAAGATTCCCTCTTTTAGAAATGTCAGAGAACCTACACCCAGAAAGTCTCAACAACATTGCTGCCGAAACAAGACCCACCCAGTACTAACATGGAAGGGGGGAAGTCTCATGAAGCCCCAGGTTTGTCTTGTAGAAAAAGGACTGTAGGCACCTAAGGAATGCCAAGAGTGGGAGAAACCGTCTTCCCTGGTGAAAAGCTCCCCAGTGGGTTTGCCAATGCCAAACGACCAGCCCGACAAAACATACACGGAAGTAACATCACGTGGATTGAGCATGTTATATTTATAGATTAATGAGAGAGAGAGAGAGAGAGAGAGAGAGAGAGAGAGAGAGAGAGAGAGAGAGTGTGTGTGTATGTGTGTGTGTGTGTAGTTAAAGGAAAGGAGACCAGATTTGCTTTAAGCAATTCTAAAGTAAATCACCTTATGCCAATTTGAGAAAGAGGGTTAGGGGGACATAGAAAGGGTTGGAAAGAGGAAAGGGAAGAGGAAAAATTATGTAACTATATTTTAATTTCAAAAATAAAAACTAAAATAATCAAAGAATGGACTCCAATGAAAGCTCAATGACAGTTTTATTAGAGTTAAAACAAACAAACAAACAAACAAACAAACAAACAAACAACCAAGGCTAGGCATGCTGTAAATCTCAGCAGCTGCCCCGAGGAAGGAAACGGAAGTGAGAAGGGAAACGGAAGAGAGAAGGCAAACGTCGTGCTGCTCCTTAGGCTGCATGCGGGGCAACCACGCATTGGCAGGCAGCCACGTGACTACGGGGCAACCACGCATTGGCAGGCAGCCATGTGATGACGGGAAGAGAGCTTTGGAGAAAGACTAAGGAAGTACAATGTTTCAGAAAAAGCAGACTTAGCTCAGAGGTTAGAGCACTCACTTGTTGCTTTTGAAGAGAACCTGGGTTTGATTTCCACATTATAACCATCCACAAACTCCAGTTCCAGGGGAGCTGATACCTTTTTCTCAGTTCCAGACATGCACATGATGCGCAAACATATACGTAGGCAAAACAGTAATACGTCTAAAATGTATTAAAAATTAAAATAAATAAATCGGAAAAAAAAGCATACTCAGCTTCTGGTTAGCATCTGAGGATGTTACTAATCTGTGGTCACTCAGAGTTTCACCAGTCTGACCATGAGTAAATTTTTCTAAACAAGAAGCTTTATTACATTCTGACCAGGACCATGGATACTGGCCAGATCCAAGCCTAGACTCAGGTCAGGAGCTTATGAAGGTAAAATCCACAAGGCTGAGTACTTCCTGCCTTGGTCCAATCAGGGGCAAGCATACATCCAAATGTACTTCCTGCCTATGTACCTCCCGCCTATATGTGATCAAGCATACATCCTGTTCAATTAGGGCAACCAAGCTTATTTATGGAAGGGAAAATACCTGGCTTGTTATCTTACATGAACAACAGTCTTTAACGTTCCAGGAAGTTATCTGGCCTTGGTCAAATGGGGCATACAGATTAGAGCCATTTTTGTTTCATAGATCTTTTAAGCATAGGAATTTAAACTTAACTTTAGCCTTTAGCGTCACAAAAAGAAAAAAGAAAAAAGAGAAAGAAAGAAAGAAAGAAAGAAAGAAAGAAAGAAAGAAAGAAAGAAAGAAAGGAAGGAAGGAAGGAAGAAAGGAAGGAAGGAAGAAAAGAAGGAAAGAAAGAAAGAAAGAAGGGAGGGAGGGAGGGAGGGAGGGAGGGAGGGAGGGAGGGAGGAAGGAAGGAAGGAAGGAAGGAAGGAAGGAAGGAAGGAAGGAAGGAAGGAAAGAAGGAAAGAAAGAAAGAAAGAAAGAAAGAAAGAAAGAAAGAAAGAAAGAAAGAAGGGAGGGAGGGAGGGAGGGAGGGAGGGAGGGAGGGAGGGAGGAAGGAAGGAAGGAAGGAAGGAAGGAAGGAAAGAAGGAAAGAAAGAAAGAAAGAAAGAATGAAAGAAAGAAAGAAAGAAGGAAAGAAAGAAAGAAGGAAGGGAAGGGAGGGAGGAAGGAAGGAAAGGAGGAAGGAAGGAAAGAAGGTAAATTGAATAGCTCCCAAACTTCCAGGCTGCTCAGCTTGCTGAGACTGCACCAGGGGTGGAAGGAAAAGTACAGTTTCTCATTCAAGGAATAATTATTCTACCCGCCTCTTTAGCTCGGCTTAAGTTACCTCCTTACGGATGGTCCTTGGCCAGATGATTGGTTAAGCCTGACTAGAATGGTAGGTTTCCACCCATGCCAAAGACTCTACTCTCTTGACCAGATGTTTTTCCATCAATGAGCCTTCATTTCTACCGAAAACAGTGTTGGGCAGGCATGAACATTTCCTTCTCTTTTCCATGAGTGAGTTTACCCTAACTACCCTGTTGTGTGGATGTGGTGGGAGAAGAGGATAATTTTGTGAGTTGGGTGAACATCGTGCTCTATGAGGGACAGAGTTGGGGGCTGAGTATCTTTGTGAGAGGCATACAGCCTGTAGCCTACTTAAAGGGCAGAGATAGGACCACAAAGCATGGAAAATGAATGGTTCTAATGCTCTAAGTCAGCATGTCTAGAAGGCCTCTTTCATCAGCTGTGAGATACTGAGTTAAAGTTGTTAGAAAATTAAGCTACTTCATGGTTCATCAGTAACTTCACTGAATTTGAAGGCCTCAGGGAATAGCTTCATTTGACAAAACCAACAATTGAATGGTGATTCTCTGTGAAGTAGAAGGATGGAGAATCTTGTCTTGTGGCTTAGAATACTAGGACTAAGAAAGAAGGTAAAGCCCAACTCTATGAAGGCTACCAGCCTCCCCACCCCTGCACTTCCTGTGGGGTTACTGTTGTAGGTCTAATGAAGACCCCCATATAATATAGGCTTTACAGGTGGAGGAAGGTTCACACTTGCTCCTAACACAGAAGTACCACTGCTGGCAAATCTGTCTCTACAGGTACATGTCTGGCACTGAGAATATATTCTGTAGCATACAAATGCTAAAAATGCATTTCAGTATTCAAACATAAACACAGGCTTTAACAAAAGGATAAAGCATAATTTAAATGTTTAGAGTATTTAAATCCAAGGGCGAGAAAGACATCCAGAGGAAGCTTGGGTTTCAGAATCTTGGTAGTTGAGGAGGCATGCTCAGGAGGAAGCTGGCCCAGCTGGCCTGGGAGATGAGCTGCACACACAGGGATTAGTCAAATGACTGTGTATGCTAGTGGGAGCCAGGTTTCCCACTGACATCTGAGTGCTGGAGAGAGAGGGAAGGAAGGAAGGAAAGAGGGAGGGGGAGAGAGAGAAAGAGAGAGAGAGAGAGAGAGAGAGAGAGAGAGAGAGAGAGAGAACTCTGTACAGGTTTTTTTTTTTAGCTCTGAGAGCACATTTACCACCCAGATATTGGCTTTCTGAGAGTAAAACCCAAAGTCATGAACCCCCTGAGCGCACTCCTCTTAGTGGTCTGTACCTTCATCTCACAGGTTCTGGCTTTAAACGCCATCTCCATTGTTTGTTTGTTTGTTTGTTTTTCAAGACAGGGTTTCTCTGTGTAGCCCTGGCTGTCCTGGAACTCACTCTGTAGACCAGGCTGGCCTCAAAATAAGAAATCTGCCTCCCTCTGCTTCTGTTAAAGTGCTGGCTTGGGCAAACCTCTCTTGCACTAACTGCTTATCTTAGCTTCTGTTAGTCTGCTTGCTTTAGGAAAACGTTCCCCTACAGCTTCTGAGCAGAGTAACAGGATATGGGTTTTACCTTTAGAAACCTTGGGTCCCAAATACCTGAGTGTAGTCCCAGCTGGCTGGAGTAAATCCATTCAATAGGCTATAAACTGTGTCTGAGTGGTTTTCTCTGGTGGGTGCCCAGGAATAGGAACATGAGGCTCCTGTGCATCCCAGGCAGTAAGGATGGAGAACACTCAAAGAAATGGAGGATGTTAAAAGGACTTTGACCTGCAGGCTGGATCTAGGACAAATTGAGCTTAAAAATAAACTACAGATTAAATGTCCATGGTTGAACCAGTTATGATCATTACTCCATGTTTCAGGGGGACTAAGAGGGGTCTCAGAGGTGGGTGTGGAAGGAGAAACCACTTATGGTCCTGGCTTTACTAGAAGGGTTTAAGGACAGGCCAAGCACACAGGGATTAGACCCTGTCTGGAAGTGGGGTCAATCCTATAATCAGATGGATCTCTCATTCATGGAGTAGGACTGCCAACAGTGAGAGAGACATTGAACATCCCAACCACATTGTTACCAGCAGCAGCTAGAGGAAATGTTCTCAGAGACTCAGGTAGAAAAACTGGATTTGAGAGTTCAACAAAGAACAATATCTCAGAGTGAGCCAATGTGAAGCACCATTGGTGTATTCTAAAGTAGAAAAAAAGATGCTCAAGGAAAGAAAGAAGGCTCACTGGATAGCACCTCTAAGATGCTTAAAGGTGCGGGCATCTCTAAGAACAGTGCCCTAGTGGTGACTTTTATAATGTGACTGGAGGGAGCATCTGGGGCGGGGTGGAGCATGCAGAGTAGTCCCCCTAAACAATCAAGCCATGGGACAGACCTAATGAAAAGAAGACTTACTGGCGGGGGTGGGGGGCAGAGGCAAAGGACTTGGAGGGTAAAGACAGAGAAGGAGGGGGCACAGAGACGGACAGAAAGGAAGAAAGAGAGAAAGAGGATAATGGACCTTTGACCTGTAAGGGAGCCCCAGATAAATGCTTTCCTTCATAAGAGTTGCCACGGTCTCTTTGCCATTATTGCCATGGTGTCTCTTCACAGCAATAATAACCTAAAGAGAAACTCACATGTCTTTTAGATCTAGTTATTAATTAACTAACGGCAAGGAAAAGAAGGGACTTTTCTAAAATAGGCTATCAGTCAGAGTATAAAGCAATAGGATTTCTTGTGGCATTTTCTTAGCTATGCCTCTTATACTGTGTTCTCATTCCTCCCCTTGCTGTCCTCTGCAGTAGACGGACATCTGGGAACCCATGGGGACAGAGAGGAAAAGTAAAGAAGCAGGGATAATGGGACAGAGAGAATAAGAGATGGAGAGAGAGAGAGAGAGAGAGAGAGAGAGAGAGAGAGAGAGAGAGAGAACAAGCAACCTTCTTATATGCCTAGCTGGTACCTGGCAGGGAGAGATGCAAGCTGTTGCTAGTTAGCTGTTGGGGTGGAGTGTCTTAGTTAGAGTTTTACTGCTGTGAACAAGACACCATGACCAAGGAAATTCTTATAAGGACAATATTTAATTTAATTACATTTAACATTTAATTACATTTAATGTTTAATTGGGGTTGCCTTACAGTTTCAGAGGTTCAGTCCATTATCACCAAGGTAGAAACATGGCAGTATCCAGGCAGGCATGGTGCAGGAGGAGCTGAGAGTTCTACATTTTCATCTGAAGGCTGCTACTCAAGTCCTCTGGTTAACCAGCAAGCCTTCCTAGCCATTGAATCATCTCTCCAGCCCTATGCTCAATGATTTTCTAAAGGACTCTCCCATTTTCTACTTCTGCTACCCCTTTTTGATAATTGAGACTATAGGGTGGCTCTGAGGTGCTCTGGATAGAATTTTAATCTAATAAGGGAAAACCAGGAACCAGTAGGGTTGAACAGGGAGGGGTGGGAGGGCTAGGATTCCTCTTTTATAATAAATAGGGCTCCTGGTGAGATTCCCAGAAAACTGTAGATACAGGTTCGGAGAAGGCTTTAAGCAAATGTTAGTTGTTCTGGAAATCTTGTTCCTCGGTTGGCCAGCAGAGCTCCAGTCACAGTGAGGGCTCTTTTTCTGTCTTGAGCCAGCATAATTTTCATCTTTTCAATCTGCCTTAGGAAGAGGGAACCTGGCCAAGCCTGGGGAGGAGAGCAGCAGGGTCCCTACACTTGCTACTGTGGGTCCCATTTTGGTTTTGTACTTAGATACAATTATGACGTGACCTAATTTTATCTCAGGTTCCCTGATCTTGCCGTGTCCTATAATAAATACCGTGTAAGTGCAAGAAGTGCTGGACTCTATGGTCCACCTCCTGACAACACTGAGGCCTGTCTAAGGATGTGAAACTACTCAGCACCCCACCCCCACCCCAGTACTCAGAGACAGCTCTTTCTTTCTTAGTCAGAATGGATCATAAGCCAGAGGACAAAACAAGAGCCCTGTAGTGGTTTGAAAAAAATGTCCCCCATAGGTCCATAAGGAATGACACTATTAGGAGGTGTGCCTTTCTTGGTGGAAGAGTGTCACTAGGGATGAGATCTGAGGTCTCAGATACACAAGCCAGGCCTAGAATCTCACTTTCTGCTGCTTGCCAAGTGGAACTCGCAACTTCCTCTCCAGCACCTCGTCTGCCTACATGCTGCCACGCTTCCCACCATGATGACAATGGACTAGACCTTTGCCCTGGAAGCCAGCACCAATGAAATGCTTTCCTTCATTGGAGTTGCTGTGGTCATGGTGTCTTCACAGCAATAGTAACTCTGAAAGAAACCCACGTGTCTTTTAGATCTAGTTATTAATTAACTAACTGCAAGAAAGAGACGAGATTTGTCTAAAATGGACGATCAGTCGGTGTATAAAGCAATAGGATTCTCAGCTATGCCTCTTATGCTGTGTTCTCATCCCACCCCCTCCCTAGCAGTGCTCTGTAATAGATGGACAGCAGTGGCCAGTCAGAGAGAAGGCAGAGACAGTTCCCTTTCATGAGCTTTATCAAAACAGAGGAGCCTGCAGGCTGTGAGTGGGCCTTGAGCAGCAAGAGCCTCAGACAGAAAGGATGCAACACATGGGCTTTTGTTTGCTTTGGATTTTTTATGTTATCATTGCTTACTTGATATTTTTTTCTTTTCCTTTTTAATGTGTATATGTTTTGTGTGTATGCAGATTTTTGTGGTTTGGTTTGGTTTGGTTTGGTTTGGTTTGGTTTGGTTTGGTTTGGTTTGGTTTGAAACAGGATCAACACTATACAGCTCTAGCTGTCCTGGAACTCCATAGACCAGGCTGGTGCTAAACTCAGAGATCCACTTGCTCTACCACTACCATCTCGTTTTGTCCTGTCAGGTCTTCTCAAATACGTCCAAGCTGCCTCGGTGTGGATGCTGGGAACTCTGGAGTGCTGGAACTCCTGGATCAGGTTTGCGTGGGTTTGTGGCCAGAAGTCAATCCCAGTCTTGCTCCTCGAGCACGGTTCACCTCTCACTGGCCTAGCACTCAGCTGGCTGGGCTGGCGGGCCTGCTGGGCCCATGGACCTTCCTGTCTCTACTTTCCAGCAGTAGGATTACAAATGCATGCCCGTAGGCCTGGATTATTATTATTTTTAAGCATGGGTATGGAACTCGAACTCAGATCCTCATATTTGCAAGGTGAGCACCTTAAAAACTGAACTTTGTTCTTGGCCCCCCTAACACCTGGGGTTTTTTGTTTGTTTGTTTTTGTTTTTTAAGAAACAAAAGGTTAAAAAATTTTAAAACACAAAAGTCATTTTGGGGGGATTTTATAGATATATACCTAGAAAGAAAGAAAAAAAGAAAGAACCAAGTGAGAACTATTAGGGAGAAGAGAATTTAGCAGAGGGACTTTAAAAATAACAAAGGTAATAGCTTTCCCACATGTAACAATAACCAGCTAGCAAACATAACAGAATAAAAGATTCCACTTTAAAATGACACAAAGGGAAAACAAAACCACTAGACATAAGACTATTAAAGTGTGCAGAATGAAGGAAAAATTTACACTCAGCTGACGAGACTGAAAGGGCTTTAAAGTAAGTGGAGACACGGTTTGTCCAAGATGGGAAAATCTGCCGTAAAAAGGCGCCAATTTGTTCTAATTTTACCTCAAAACATAATGGGATCCCACTGAAAATAGCATCAATTCAACACGCCCATAATGGGAATTTCAAAACCAAAAAAATGAGAAAATGAGATGAAAAAAATTTATCAAAGAAATAATACCATTTTTCAAGCAAAACATTCGAGATTAAAACTGTTCAGTTCAGCACAGTGAATGAAGAAGGGGGAAGGGCTGTCATGCCCAGGGGCATGAGTAAGAAATGCAGAAGAAAGTTAACAAAAGAGCTCTCCTGAGGGAAGTCAGAGAAGGAAGGCTGTGCATGACCCAGAGCAGCACACAGACAAGCACCAAGAGTTTCCAGAATAGATTCCCTGAGTTAGAAGACGGCGATGGGAAAATCCCGAAAACATCAGAGCAAAAAGCATTTTACCTTCACGGTTCATATCTAGCGGCGGTGGTGTTTTCAACGGTAACGGTAGCGGTGGTGGTTGGTCTTTTGGGTTTTTTTCCTGCTCATTTGTGAATGTAAAACCTGATTTATTGTAGAAAAACTCAACTACTTAAAAGGTAGAGATGTCTTTTTAGGGATACTCTTGTGTCCTTAACTCCCAGCTGCAATGGTTCTCAAATGTTTCCCATTTTGTCCTCAGGCTGATCTCCATCCCCATCCTGTCTTGTCTGATGTATTCTCTAAAAGATGAGGCCTAAAACTATAATACAATGCCTTTACTGCACCTGCACTAAAACTGAACAGTATTGAGCCAGCAAGATGGCCTGGCAGGTAAGGTGCTTGCTGTGACCTGAGTTCAAGTCCTGGAACCCACATGGTAAAGGTATAACTGACTCCTACAAGTTGCTCTCTGATCTGCACACACACCTGCCATGGCACATGTGGGCACACACACACACACACACACACACACACACACCTACAACCTCCCCACTAATAAATGCTTCTAAGTTTTTAAGCAGTGCCATCAGACTCTAGTGTTCTAATTTCTAACTGTCCCATTAATGCCACAGATCCTTAAAAGTGTACTCTATATGAATCAGGGTCCATAAATGGTCCATACCTTGTTGGCTCTCTGAGGTCTTTTAATCTAGACTCATCTCTCTGCCATTTTCATTGCAAGCTCTCTTCTCAGGAGTGATCTCTCCCTTCAGATGCATTTGATGAAGAAAGAAGGTGTGTGACCTGTCACACTCCTGTTCTAGATTACTTGACTGTCTCTATTTCTCTGTCTGCTCAGTTTCCTGCAGTATAAAATATCTTGTTCAGTGGAGCAGTGTTTGATCAAGCAGAGCACAGACTAAGGACTTCTTTTGGCACTCTTTCTCAGAAACTAATGACGATGGATTTCACTAACATGATGTGGCAGACCAGCTACCTGTGGCCCAGCTCACGAGAGAGGCAGGGGCTTTCCTAGGATGATGGGCAGACAAGGGCTTAGATGACAGTGTGGCAGATGGAGGGGTGAAGTCCAGGCCAGAGCAGAATGGGAGGAAGTCCAAAGAGAATATCCCTAAGGCAAGCAGTGAAAGTGACAGTATACAGGATGCCAAGGCTTAAGGTTGAATTGGTAATAACCAAGTAGAAGACTAAGACATATATTTAAAAAGTAATTGATCAAGGCAGAAAAGGCAAAGCATAGTTCACCTCTGGTTCATCCATGGATAATATGTATCAGGTGTAATAATAAAATACTGAGTACTGAGTTAGCTTAAAGGGGCAGTATAACTGTTCTGAGAAGATGGAAGAAGAGATTTGTGTAGTTGTGCATGCTGGAAGGTGCAGGGCTGCAGAGCCAAACACTTGTTCTTCGTAGTAGGAAATCATCCAGTGAAACCCACACTCACAAGCCAGTAAGCTTGAGAAAAAACGTGTGCTCCGCTGAGTCCTGACCCCTAGATGTCCAGGTGCTCCCCTCTGGACCCCGTGTATTCTAGTACAATGATGCCTAGTTAAACTCAAACCCTTAAAGTGGAGGAGAGTTTCTTGGATTATCTCTAAATGTCCCCAGATGAACCCTATTACAATTGTGTGTGTGTGTCCTTGTGGGTGGAAGCAACTGCCAACTTGGCTTTGATGAAGGAGAAGCACACTGCAAATATCTCAAAAGCAGAAACAGTGATAGAAGAGACTGAAAAGACTGGCGGGCAGTCTCTCTGCAGAAGAAGGGATTGTCCCGGGGCCTTAGGAAGACTAGCTCTGCCAGGCTGGCCAAGGTCCCTTGAGACTCAGACTGCATCTCTAGCAGAGTAACAAATAAATACATATGTGTTACTTTAAGACACTGCGTTTGTGATATTTTGCTACAGCAGAAAGCTAATACAGCACAATGCTCAGAGTCGGAATAGAAACGTGCAATGCACAGCTGAAGTATGAGCCCAAGGATAATGGCAGAAGAGGATGGGTAAGATCCGAGGTGAGCTTCATTACAAGTGGTGCCACCTGATTTTTAAATATGCACATATATTATACTATGATTAAAACTGAAAATACAACTTAAAAACATACCAGAGCCAAGTGATTTTTAATAAGTGGGTTATGGCAGATTCCCAAGAAATAAGCAGACAGTTCTGGATAGTGAGAGACAGGGGCTTCCCTCCACAAGCTCTGTGAGGTGGGAGTAATTGTGACGGTAACTGGACAGGAGCAGTGCAGAGCAAAAGTGCAGGACACACCTGGTGCCGGGCAAAGAGGCTTAAAGTTGAGAAAAGTACGGACAGTGAGTACAAAGTGTTAATGCTGATATGTGTTCTCTCTCTCTCTCTCTCTCTCTCTCTCTCTCTCTCTCTCTCTTCCCCCCCCTCCCTTGTTTTTTGTTTCTCAAGACAAGGTTTCTTTACTCTGGAACTCTGTAGACCAGACTGGCTTTGAACTCACAGAGATCTGCCTGCCTCTGTCTCCCAAGGACTGAAAGGTGTGCTCCGCCACTGTCTAGTACACTTGGTTTTGGTGCCATAGCATATTAGCAAAAGCAGAAGCTGAAGACACTCATCATCTTACATTTCTGCAGGTCTTAGGGCTCAACACTCAAGGCACCCGACAGGGACACATTCCTGCATGGACGTTCTGAGGGGAAATCTCTCTTCAGATCTGTGGTTGTTTGAAAGAAAATGGCTATTATTGGCTTACAGGACCATAGCACTATTAGGAGTTGTAGACTTGCTGGAGGAGGTGTGGCTTTACTGGAGGAAGTGTGTCACTGTCACTTCCTGCTGCCTTTGTAACCAGATGTAGAACTTTCAGCTACCTCTACAGCACCATGTCTACCTATGTCCCACCATGCTTTCTACCATGATGATAATGGACTAAATCTTTGAACTGTAAGCCAGCCCTAATGTTTTCCTTTATAAGAGTTCTTGTGAGGCAGAGGCAGGCGGATTTCTGAGTTCGAGGCCAGCCTGGTCTACAAAGTGAGTTCCAGGACAACCAGGGCTATACAGAGAAACCCTGTCTCGAAAAAAAAAAAAAAAGGAGTTCTTGTGCAGAGCAGTGGTGGCGCACACCTATAATCTCAGCACTTGGGAGGCAGAGGCAGGAGGATTCCTGAGTTCGAGGCCAGCCTGGTCTTCAGAGTGAGTTCCAGGACAGCCTGGGCTACAAAACAAAACAAAACAAAACAAAAACAAACAAACAAACAAAAAAAACAAGAACCAAAACAAAACAAAACAAAAAAATGAGTTCTTGTAGTCATGGTGTCTCTTCACAACAATAGAAACCCTAACTATGACAAGTTTCCTTAAATAGTTTGAAATTTTCAGTCCCTTATGTCTTGGGGGAATCTGTATTGCTGGATGCCATCTGAGGGCTGTTGCTACCGACATCACCACCCACCCCACCCCCACACATCCCAATGATAACCTTTTTCCACCTTCAAAGCCAGAAACCTCAGGCTGCTTCTTGCTCATACACTTTGACCCACAGTTCAGCCTTCAGCCTCTGGTTTAAATGGTTTTTCATTATATGGAACTCAATCTATAATGGAGTCTGTAATGATATTTCCACAGGGACATTTCTGCTGATGTGTAAAGTAACATTTCTACAGGTCCCAGTGTCTGCCTGCCACATTGACATCATGGTCAAATAAGTGTTATCACAGCAGTGATAGTGAGGATAGTTTGTGATGGTTTAAGATTAGAAACCTATTACTATAATCTATCACATTAACAGATCAAAAAGAAAATAAATGCAGTATCATTTCAGTACATTCAATATATTCAACACCCTTTGTGATAAATACTCAAACATCAGAATTAGAAGAGTTCCTTATTGTGGCATATGATAACCTAACATCTTTTCATTTTTAAAGCTGTATTTCATTATTTAATTTTGTGTATATATGGGGGATGGTCTGTGCATGTATTAAGGCAGATGCCCTCAGAGCCCAAAAGAGACTGTGAGATCCTCTGGAACTAGAGTTACAGTCAACTGTGAGCCACCATGTGGATGCTGGGAAACAAACTCAGGTCCTTTGCAAGAGCAGCCGGCACTCTTAAACATTGTGATGGCTGTTCTTGGTTGTCAACTTGGCTATATCTGGAATGAACTACAATCCAAAAATGGAGGACACACCTGGGAGGGATTTTTGCTTAATTTAAAGTAAGAAGATTCACTTCTAATCCAAATCTTTTTTTTTTTTTTTGGTTTTTCGAGACAGGGTTTCTCTGTAGTCTTGGCTGTCCTGGAACTCACTCTGTAGATCAGACCAGGCTGGCCTTGAACTCAGAAATCCGCCTGTCTCTTCCTCCCAAGTGCTAGGATTAAAGGCGTGCACCACCACTGCCCGGCAATCTTTAAAATAGGTTTTGTCTTCTACTGTCTATTGTAATGCTAAGTGCAGGCCCTCAAGACCTGGAGTCTGCACAAGGACCTGCGATCCTGCCCTGAAGACAGGGGTGGGGTTTAGTTTTTTCTGGGCTTGGGGTCAGTGGAGGACCACAGGCGAGAAGTGTGCAGGAGGAGGAAGGAGAAGCAACCAGGGGTTAAAAGTCAAGAGAACATTGCCTTGAGGGCTGCCCAATTGGTGCTAAGAGCAGCCCAGATGAAACATGGTAAGTAATGACTTGGGGTTATCAATAGGAAAACAGACTCTAACAGCATGGAGAGTAGGCGGCTGCCCAGCTCTTGTGCTGTTTAAGGCTTATAGTAAATATAAAGGCTGTGAGTATGTCTTTCATCCGAGTACTCTATAACCAAAGTCTGGGTAGAAACCCTGGGCCAGGATTTAAATAATTTCTATAACATATGGTGCCTCAACATCTGGCAAAAACTTACTTTAAAAAATTTGAGATTCCTGAATGGAAAACACACGACATCCCTTTAAGATTAGGAGATGGGAAGAATTGGTATCTTAGCAGAGCCATGTAAGTTTTCCCCAAACTGCGTTAGTTTGGGACTAGGACAAAATAAATGCTAAATTGGGGTGCATAATTCTGGAGTTCATGGCATAAGCTAGGACACAGCTGGGCCCCTCCAGGCTGACCCAAACAACACGATGGGTGGTGGGCTAGGCCTTCAGCCTGAGGTCTTCTCAAATGCTTCTAAGCTGCTTCTGTGTGGATGCTGGGAGCTCTGCCGGGAAATGAAGCGGGCTGCTCAGAGGGCAGAGAGCAAGGCTGCATGTCTCCTGCAATAAAAAAAACAGAACAGAGAATAAATGGAAATGTGAGAAGTCAATGCTATCATAAGAAACTGGGGTTCTTTGACTGTGGGCTCCATGGGAACACTGGGACTGCTTAGCCCAACAGGTGACACATATGTTGGCCTGAGAATAGGCTTATTCGGTAAACAGAAGGGAATTTAATTGAAGTGAAATATATAGGAAAGGATATTAATTTAATTTATATAAAGAGAAAAGGATATGAGTATATTAATCCACAGAGATGTTAATCTTCAAGAAGGAGAAATAAATGAAAATTGCTTTCATTGTTTTTAAGGATAGAAGGGAGACATAACTGGAAATTGAGTTAAATGTTTTTTAAGTATGCATGGATGAAAAAATAAATCCAGGCCTTTGATCTCAGTGTGTAGCAGACAAAGGCATGGACTCAGTTAAGTTTCTAGTCTGAAGCCAACCTAGTCGATAAACAAATCTGGGTCAGCTCAGGCTACACAGAGAAGCCCAATCTCAATAAATAATAGTAATTGTTTTAAATATTTTAAATTGTCTTAGTTATCAAAATGAAAGTGGTTATAAGCTTGGTGGTTATAATGGCATTACAAATCCTCTGTGAGAAAAGTCAAAGTATAACAGGTCTAATTAAAAAAATGAATGAATGAATGAATGAATGAATGAATAAATAAATAAATACATAAATAAATGAATAAATAAATAAAGGCTGCCAAATACTTCTGATCACTTCAGGTTGTTGGAACAAGGACGTGCTATTTTGGGAGAGAGGCTCTGTGTTTGTGTTAACAGGAAAGGAAAAAGAAGGTTTTGGACTCTTTCCAAAATAATATAGATCAGATAAGATAAAGGAAGACCCCCTGAAAAATATTGACTGCAGACAGGAAGGAAAAAATAAAATCAGGAAGACCAAACAGGTCAGGTAACATGATTTGTTGATCCCTTTACATGGGAACAGCCCTAACACTGGCTGAGACATAGAAAAGTCTCTAGCCAAAACTTGAGCTACACATATCCCATAAACTTTGTTGGCTACAGAATCCTCAAAATTTATCATGCCATCCTTTCATATGGCATGAATGAAGATTTATTACAATTTGGTTTTTGATCAAACTAACTCATAAAAAGGACAGTTATCTTTCACCTGCTCAGACAGGGAGCAAAATTTCATCCTTAACTGATCTGTGCACCTTGCATATTCCATGCAAATATCTTTTTTAGAGCTAAATATTGCTTGTAAGCTTCATATATTACAGAATGAAAGTCCAAGAGGACAGCCATGACGAGATTCACCCTTGGGGACGCTGAGGTGATCTGCTGTCCCAGCTCCCTGCCCTATCCTTCCTCAGCTGGTGCTGTTTCCAAGAGACTTGCTTTGAGAACAGTTTCAGAAAGGGCTGCTAATCTCCTATGACCTCAGTTCATCTGGCCTCTCAGATGGCTCCAGTCAGGACTTCAGTGAAGCCCCGCGCTTTCTCAAGATCCAGAGACTAAACAAATAACCCAGCTAGCTTTCTTAAGGCTAACCATTTTTTCTAATTTTCTTGCCACCCCCTCCCCCAAAAAGAATTTCTGTGCCCTGATTCATCAGAAAGCAATCATAAGAAAATTGTCATCCCAACCTTTTAAATTGAGTCATTTTATAAATTATAGATACATTGTCATTTTAAGGGATAATTTATAAATAATTACAGTTTCACACAGGGAGAAAACTAAATAGAGATCTTAGACTCAGGGATTTCTATCTTTTCTTTCCTCTTCTCCATCTTTCTTTCATAGGTAAAGGGAAGGGGTTGAAAAGAAAAAAGGGGATATAGTAATATTATAAGAAATTATGTCAATGTGGATGGATTATTAAATTTACCCTTAAACAAAGAATTTCATAGCTATAATCTTACACTGGTAGAAATCTTTATATTTTGATGCAGAATTGAAGATATATATTTTTTTACATTGGTACAGAATTTATATATTGATACAGGTTTAAGGTTTTTCATTGGTATACATTTTTGTATATTGATACAAAATTTAAAATTAATTTTGTTACTCTTAAATAGGCATTGTGTCTATGCAACTCATTTAAGTTTACAAGGCTTAGAATCAGTCCTTTCAATAGCTGCTATTACAAACTGTTTAGAATAATTAATTAGTGCAAGTTAAGAGCCAGGTAGTCAAACTCATGGTCATATTAGAGTCTAATGTAGTTAATTACAATAAAATGTTTTCAAGGTTATTCATATAGTAAATAGCCAAAAATAATCAATGTTTAACAATTCAGTTATGCTATATATATATAGATGATCTTCAAGTGCATCAGAGATCTACAGAATATAGCTTTTAAAATCATTTCATTATGAAAAGATCTTTTGATTACAAGAAAGATCTGCTCCTGACAGTACCCCCATTCCACTTCAAAAAAGATACTGAACATCAATATCACCATGTGGAGTTGCCTCAATTTTGGCAAGCTGTTAAGATATGGTTGTGGCTAAATCCTGTTGGTGGGTTCTGCTATCCACCCCAATGTTTTATGTTCCCCAATAAAAGACCCACACACAGCCTTTGTATTTGAATATGCCTTGCACAGCATATTTAAGGACCTAGGAATTCTAAAATCCTGCCTCTGTCCTCTCTAACTATTGGCTGTTCACATCTTTATTTACCAATCAGAACCAACTTGGGGCAGGTTCCCAGAAGCTACATGCAAACGTTCCAGCTTTTTGGGGAGCATAATTATCATTAGAGTACCACTGGGTAAGAAATGCCCTAATTTCATCTGCCCACAGACACTATCCAAAATGGACAGATGCAGGATGGTTGACTGCAAAATAAGGTAAGCTAGTCCTTCCTGCTTCACTTAAGGTCTGTCAGATGTTTGGGGCCAGAAGACTGAAGATAGATGCTCCAACATAAGGAATATTCAGGACTATGCAGGCAGTCAACTGTCTCTGCCAATTGTTTAAATTTTGGAAGCTACATTCCTTATAGTCAAATATATATTCCTTCTTAAATCTCTAACAAGGTTGAACACTAGTTATAATCTCACAACTAAACTTAACTTGTTTAGCATTAAAGAAGATGGTCTAGATTTGAAAGGATGGTTTTCAAATGGTGTGATGGTTTGTATATGCTTGGCCCAGGGCATGGTACCATTAGGAGGTATGGCCTTGTTAGAGTAAGTGTGTCACTGTGGGTGTGGGCTTTAATACACTCATCCTAGCTGCCTGGAAGCCAGTGTTCTCCTTGCAGCCTTCCAATGAAGATGTAAAACTCCCAGCTTCTCTGAGACCATGGCTGCCTGGATACTGCCATGCCCCCACTTTGATGATAATTGACTGAACCTTTGAACCTGTAAGCCAGACCCAATTAAATGTTGTCCTTATAAGAGTTGCCTTGGTCATGGTATCTCTTCACAGCAGTAAAACCCTAACTAAGATGGCAATACATGTTGAAATCAAACATGATTTAGGTACAGAATTTTAACTCATTAAGTTAGGATAGATGATAAAACACCTTATCTAAATTGCCAAATACAATGGACTGGATGTTATAAGTGTATATCACACTTTATAATTTGCATAATTGTAATCAGTTTATATCTGAGAGAAGAGCCCTTTATTGAATTAAAAGGGGGGAATTGTTGAGGTTTTCTCTTTTACTGTCTATTATACTAAGTGCAGGCCCCCCAAAACCTGGAGTCTGCACATATCCCTGTGACTATGCCCCAAGTTATTTCTGATTGTTGAATAAAAATGCCAATAGCTAATAACTGCGGAGAAAAGACATTGGGGTTTTAGTTTTCCTGGGCTTGGAATCAGAGGAGGATCACAAAGGAGAAGTGTGCAGGAAGAGGAAGGAGAAGCAGCCATGGGTTAAGAGTCAAGAGAGTGTGGCCCTGAAGACTGCCCAATTGGATCTAAGAGCCCAGATGAAACAGTAAGTAATAACTTGGGGTTATCAATAGAAAAATAGACTCTAACAGTGCGGATGGCAGGTAGCTGCCCAGCTCTTGTGCTGTTTAAGGCTTATTGTAAATATAAAGGCTGTGAATGTGTTTTTCATCCAGGTACTTAATTAGTCAAAGTGGGGTAGAAACCTCAGGTCAGTACTTAAATACATTCTACAACAGCAAGACATGCCTTTAACCCAGATCTTAAAGTAGGTAGGCACACCTTTAATACAGATCATTTGAGCTGGGAAAACCCACCTCTAATCTGAGCCACACCTTTGAGGGTAGCCTATATAAGGGCATGGAAGAAGGAAGCTTTTGCTCTTTGACTACTTGCTCTCACCTTGCTGGCAAGTCCATTCCTTCACTCACTGGCATTAAAATCTGCTTCTTCAGGATTGCAGCAAGAAGACCTAAGACATCCAACATTGTGAACTGGGCCAATTATTAAATTCTTAGACTTTCTTTTCATAACCAGTAATTGTTGGACTCACTAGATTACAGCCTGTAATTCATTCTAACAATTTCTATCTATCTATCTATCTATCTATCTATCTATCTATCTATCTATCTATCTATCTATCTATCTATCTATCTATATTCTATAAGTTCTGTTACTCTAGAGAACCCTGACTAACAAGACCACTGAGCCACCTCTTCAGCCCCAACAACCAAAAATCTTAACCAAATCCCATTTTTCATGGTATAGTGTCCAACTATCCTGTTAAATCTAACTAGACATCTAGCTGTTTGTCTTAGGGTTTTACTGCTGTGAACAGACACCATGACCAAGGCAATTCTTATAAGGACAACATTAAATTAGATCTGGCTTCCAGTTTCAGAGGTTTATTCCATTATCATCAAGGCAGGAGCATGGCAGTGTCCAGGCAGGCATGGTACAGGAAGAGCTGAGAGTTCTACATCTTATCAGAAGGCTGCTCAGAGAACACTGCCTTCCAGGCAGCTAGGAGGAAGCTCTCAAAGCCTAACCCCACTGTGACACACTTCCGCCAACAAGGCCACACCTACTCCAATAAGGCCACACCTCCTGATAGTGCCTCTCCCTGGGCCAAGCATATTCAAATGACAACACTGTTAGTTATCCTACAACATATCCATGTCACTGTTGCATCAGGCAGATTTCTGAGTTCGAGGCCAGCCTGGTCTACAGAGTGAGTTCCAAGACATCCAGGGCTATACAAAAAAAACCCTGTCTCAAAAAAGAAAAAAAAAAAAAAGAATAGTCATCAGTAGCATGTGTTTACCTTCGTACCCTTTCCTATTTTGCTCATAAAATATAGATCCAACTTACAGAGGAAAGAGTTTATTTGAGTTCACACTTCAAAGTACAGCCCATCGTGGCCGAGAAGTCAAGGCATCAGGAGCTTGAAGCAGCTAATCACATAACACCCAGAGTCAGAAGAGCAAAGGCTAAACACGCATGTGCTGACATGCAGATTTTTTTCTCTGCTTATACAACCCAAGTATCACTGACAATTAGGGGAGTCTCCCCCTCTCAAATAATGAAATCAAGATACAACCTTACAGGTAATGCCCAGAATCCCATCTCCTAGTGATTGCTGGTCCTATGAAGTTGGAAGTTAACATAATCACCACAGCAGTTGCTCATATGTATTTATATATATGAAACTATATATGTGAATATATACAATATATACAAATATATGGAAGAGTCTCACTGTATATCCCAGGCTGTCCTAGAACTGCTTTGTAACCCAAGTTTGCATTCTCAGTCTGCAAAGTTGTGATTGTTGTAGTGTGCCACCGTGTCTGGTTCTATTATACAGTTTGACAAGTAGTCATTAAACAGAGAAAAATTGGGAATTGCATCTTTTATCCATGTATGGTAGTACACATTTTTAATGACAGCACTCTGGGAGCAGAGTTGGGCAGACCTGGGCAGACCTCTGTGAGTTCAAGACCAGCCTGGTCTACATGGTGAATTCTAGAACCATCAAGACTATGTAGTAAGGCCCTGTCTCAAAATAAATAAAAGAAACAAGAATTGTACTTTCAAAATGTTACTTGCAAGTGTTACCCTGCAAAGAAATTAAAACAGGCTTTATGGTCACAAAAAGGGGTTTTTTTTTTTAATAAGGTTTCACTTCAATTACTATAGATATTCTTTATTAAAAATAAGTTTGAAGGGTGAATTATAGGTCAGAGAGAATGGCAGGGACACCAAAGACCTAAGCTTGAAGCTGAAAACCAGAGTCTAAGAGTTGTATGTTCAAGGAGCAAAGCGAAAGCTGGGGACTTGAAGTTTGTTAGTCCACAGTCATCATGGTAGGCAGGGAGGCATGTCACTGCAGTAGTAGCTGAGAGTTTACATCCACAAGCAGGAGGCAGAAATTGAGAGACTTGGGCCTGGTGTAGACTTTTGAAACCTCAAAGCCCACCCCCAGCGATATATCTCCTCCATCAAGGCCATGCCTCCCAAGTAGTCCTTCCTAAACAGTCCACCAACTTGGAACAAAGCATTCAAATAGATGAATATATGAGGGCCATTCTCATGCAAACCTCCACAGGAAAACAGAGTACCTGGCCATCCTGACGTCCTCAGTTTCTAATCTGGTTCACAGAATCTAAAGGAGAAAACTTGAAGATCAATCTGCAGTTTTATTCTGTCTCCTTTGCTATAACAAAGCACACAGGACTAGATCATTTGTACAGAAAAAAGTCTTATTTGGGCTGATTGCTTCGGAGGCTGGAAGGATGCCAATGTCTTTTCAACATGTGGGGAAGACCATGTGCTACTTTAAGCACTGCTGAAGAGAGGGGGAAACAGACAGGTGTGGAAGAGGCATAGATATGAGACAGAGGGCCATTTTGGGGTCACTTCCTAACAGCTTTCTGAGGTGAGAACTAATTCAGTCTTATGAGGAAGACAGCAATCTCTCCAAGGACCGTGTACCTCAACCAAATGTCTACTATATTGGAAACAAAATTTCAGTGAATTTTGGAGGGAACAAGTCTCTTCACAAACTATCATCTCCTCTCTCAAGAGATTATATGTAGAGGGTTAATGACCTAAAAGTCTCAGATAAGCTGAGAAACCCCAAGACAGAAAAGCAGACTGATAACAACAGCTTTTGCAAGGTGTCAGGACCCAGAAAGTTTCTGGTAAGAAGATCAACACACCAACCTCCATTGGTTCCTAGCACTTTGAGCAGATTGAATTTGACACCCCACAAAGTTCCCTATTCTCTCTTACAACAGCAGCCCCACCCCCACCCTACCTCCACTTTTCCATGTGTCACACTGTATAGTCTCCACTCTCCACTCCTGTGGAGAGACTCCTACCCTTCACTATTCTGAACAAAGGACACTACTCCTGTAGGGCTCTCTCTCTCTCTCTCTCTCTCTCTCTCTCTCACTCACTCATTTCTATGTTGCCATTGTAAGGGTCCAATAATCACTGAAGGAAGACCCAGACTCAGATAGTATGAAAAAAACAAAGAAAGTTTGTTCTGCAGGAACAACCAGCATGTGGGGTCAACCATTTTTTGAAATGGTGACCCTAGACAAAGGAACACAGGCCTTCTTATAGTGAACCAGGATGGGGGTGGGAGGAACTCTCCAGAAGGATTAGATAATCTAAAATTTTATTGGTGAGTTTTAGGGGGTCACAGGCGGTCAGTGGTCTGTATTCCTATGCCATGAACGTTCAACCATACAGAGAGATAGGGTTGCCCAGCACAGATATCCCATTCTGAGATAAGATATTTCCCCATTTGTGTGACTATCCCCAGGCTGTTCTTTGGGGGTGGGGTGGGGTTGTGATCTTGTTCTGGATTTTATGGTCTGTTCCTGGAGCTGGTGTCTTATGGCCGTCTTTTCAGAACTGAGCCTGGTCCTTACATGGAGACAAATGGGATGTATGCTGTTCTTTCACCTTGGTCAATCCTGATCTAACAATATGAAATGAAAATGCTAGCAAATTATTGTGAAAGAATTCAGTTCCCAAACTTTTCTTATTACTCATTTCCTGTAGAAAATTCTGAGTGAAGGTCACGGAGATGACTTAGTGGGTAAAAGTGCTTTCCACAAAAACTGAATTTAACCCCCAGGACCCAGGTAGTAAAAAGAGAGAACCAACTTCTAAAAACTCTCCTCTTCTCCTCTGCACTCCATGCACTTATACTTGGATTTACACACACACACACACACACACACACACACACACACACACACACACACACACACTTATGATAGCAGTAGCACTATAGTAGTAGTAGTAGTAGTACTAGTAGTAATAATAATAATAAATTAAACATTTAAAAATTCTGAATGGGGCTGGAGAGATGGCTCAGCAGTTAAGAGCACTGAGTGCTCTTCCGAAGGTCCTGAGTTCAAATCCCAGCTACCACATGGTGGCTTACAACCATCCGTAATGAGATCTGACTCCCTCTTCTGGGGTGTCTGAAGACAGCTATGATGTCCTTACATATAATAAATAAATCTTTAAAAATTCTGAATGAACTAAGTAGAGCCCAGTAAGCTTAGTATCAGCAATGTGATGGTAGCAAAGCACAATCCCATAATTTGTCACTTAACAGTTGTTTTTAATTTGCGATTTGTTGGTTTTATAGCTGAAAATTGTAGCATAGCTTTTGGTATCCTGCCTAAGCTCCAGGAACGGACCACACTACCACCCCCCCCCCCCCAGAGAATATTGGATCTGGGAATAAAAAACATAGAAACACAGAGTTGCTCAATTTCAACTTGCCTTATTAGCTCAACCTCCTGGGCACCTTCTGTCTACCTCAGCCCTTTGTTCAGTAGTGCCCTTCCCAGAACTCCTAAATCTGCACTCACCTTCAGTTGCTCAGTCACCTTCAGTCCCAGCTCAACATCCCCAATATCCTGCTTGTAGAAGCAGTCTGTGGCCACTCTGCCTGAGATTTCACATGGGTGGTTGGCCTTTTTCTCTCCCAAGCATGGCAAACGAACTCTCTCTCTCTTCTCTCCTTGCATCTGCTAGCTTGCCTGTGGGGACCTGCCACCTGCCTATTCCTTCTGTCCAGCAATTAGCCCATGGCAGCTTTAATGATCAAGAACCAATTGGAGAACATGACCTTAGCATCAGAACCACCCCTACTTTTGTGTAATCATAAGCTATATGTTTATACTTAGTGTAAAAATACAAAAAGAAGGATCTGCTGTTTGTCTTTATTTTAAGGGAGTCTTACATTACTCAGATTTGAGAAAATTGCCTTCATGTATGGAAACGTTCAGATTTGGATACCGTAAGCAATAGCACAGTCAGCCAATTGGACCACTCTGTGGCCAAAAAAAGTTTGAATATACTCAGCCCAGTTTATTAGGGATCAAACTGTGAGGGCTGGTGTATTAGTTTGGGTTTTACTGCTATAAGCAGACACCATGACCAAGGCAACTCTTATAAGGACAACATTTAATTGGGTCTGGCTTACAGGTTCAGAGGTTCAGTTCATTATCATCAAGGTAGGAGCATCTAGGCAGGCATGGTGCAGGAGGAGCTGCAGGCTCTACATCTTCATTTGAAGGCTACTAGCAGAATATTGACTTCCAGTCAGCTAGGATGAGAGTCTTAAAGCCCACACCCACAGTGACACACCTACTCCAACAAGGCCACACCTCCAAATAATGCCACTCCCTGGGCTGAGTATATTCAAACCTTGACAGCTGGGAACAGCAACTTGGAGGGAAAGCAAGAAACTTTGACGTGACAGTCAGAAGGGTAGGAGTCTTTAAGCTGATATAAGCCGTTCGGATGAACTAGATGCCCTTGTCCTGCATAGTTAACTACTGGGGTAGATAAAGAATGTAGTGGGTTTCCTGGTATACAGAAAATCACTTTACAAGATGTGTAAGGAATGCTGAGTTTAGGGGAAATGGAAATGCTTCCAGTTACCTCATAACAATCTTTCTGTTTGCCGACTCAGGATTCCCTTTGCTTAGGATGTTGTCACCAGCACTGCCATGGGACCCACTGTGGGTCTAACAGCAACAGAAATGAGGAACAGAAAAGTCGGGCCTTGACCCAGACACCTTCTAATTGCTCCCACTCCAGAGAGACTGGGTATTGCAGGGTAGAAAGCCCGGGGAGGATGTTGTTTGGATGTTACTCAAGGAATGAATAAGGTGACTACAGATGAGGCCATGTGCACAGGATTCTGAGCCACTAGGGCAAGTGTCTCAGATTAGACTAACTCAGTCCAAACGTGTCACCCTAGCTCTGGAAGAGCCAAAGTTTTTCTGGAATCTCTAAGATGTCTTTGGGACCTGTCTTAGGGTTTTATTACTGGGGAGATAACATAACCAAGGCAACGCTTATAAAGGCAAACATTTAATTGGGTCTGGCTTACAATTTCAGAGGTTGAGACCATTGTCATCATGGCAGAAAGCATGGGCAGCAGGCAGTTAGATAGAGTACTGAAGAAGCCTAGAGCTCTACATCTTGATTCAAAGGCAGCCAGGAGGAGACTGGATTCTGAGAGGCCAAAGCCTACTGCATCTTGGGACTGCCCTCCATCTTAAAGAAAAGGAAAAAAAAATTCTGAGAACTTGACCTGTAGCAGAACTCAAGCTTCACTCACGTACCAGAAAGGACCTCACGGCTTATCCTTAACCAGTTACTCCCTGGCTACTTCCTAGCAACAGTTAATCAAAGATTAGTCTATTGTTTCAGATATGCTTTCAGACCACTTGTGATTGTATATGGTCTTGCTTCAGAGCACCTGCCTGTCCGATTATAGTCATTCTATGAGATGCTTGCCAGACTGGACACCCCCTCCCTCACACCCTCCCTTGCTCCTATTTTCCAATGAAAACTAGTCCTGCTGAGGGTTCAGGGCTGCTCCACCTTCCCTTCCTGTCCTGCTGTGTCAGGGTTCCAGTTCGAGGAGAGCCCAAACTAGAGCTTGTAATAAAGAGACCCTAATGCTATTACATCAAAGATGGCTCCTTGGTGGTCTTTTGAGGTTCACAAATGCTTCCTGGCACAACAGATTCTACACAGATTCCATCTGCCTCCATAGTGACAATACTTCCTCCAACAAGGCCACACCTCATAGAGCTACTTTCTATGGACAAACATTCAAACCCATGAATACATGGGGGCTATACCTATTCAAACCATCACTGGGTCCCTTCCTCTTGTACTTTGCATTTTAGCTTCATTGGCCAACTGCAGAAACAAGTTCCAAGACGGGTAGTGGGGCTAAGCCCCAATAGAACACACTTTCAGCATGGAAACCTCAACAGAAGAATATTTATTTCTAGTGTAGTATGTCTATCAGGTCCAAAGAATGTAGACTAGCCAGTGTTCAAGCAAGGTCTAAGGCCCACATCCCACACCCACTTTCCAGAAAACAAGAACAGGCTGCCACTACCAAAGGAAACTGTGACTGTTAGGGACTGCCTACATTCCAAAACCAGGTTCCTCCTGCCTTCAATGACTTGGAGCCAATGATACTTCATCACTAAAGTCCAATGTGACACGTTTCAGGTCACCACTATGTGTATGCTCCATACCCCATCCATAAAGCCAGCCCAAGTGCCATCACAATTTGCTTGCTCCTCTCTCTCTCTCTCTCTCTCTCTCTCTCTCTCTCTCTCTCTCTCTCTCTCTCTCTCTCTCTCTCTCTCTCTCTCCCCCTCTCTCTCTCTCTCTCTTCATTTCCATTCAGAATCAGCCTCTAGCCTCCAATAAATCTTCTTGTGTACGGTCTGTTGTGTGGTGTAATCTTTGCAGCATTCCTTAGCTCTCGGATGACCAGAAACCCCTCACATTGGTGCAGAGACTTGAATAGGATATTCTGGTGCCTGAGTTCGTTCCCCTTTAGGTGTCTGAACTGCACCGGGACCCCATTGTTAACCTCCAGTTAGCCTACAACAGACCCACCTTCCAGCCCACTGATCATCTGGTCCTCCAGGGATCGCTCTATGCTGGTGTAAATGCTTCCCCAAGCCTCAGGTACTCTTGGAGGCAGAGGTACCTGCCCTGCTCTGGCCCTTTCTCCTTGATTTAAGCTTCATTTTTTAGCTCAATTTTCATCTTTTGGCTTCTAAGACTTGGTACAAGGTGAGCAATCTCCTCAGGCTGTTTGTCCTGACCCCTTTGTGTGTAGTGATGACCCACTGAACAGCTTGTCTTCATTTGGTCCTCCCAGAGTCTTTGGGGATGCCTTAGACTTGGGGCTTAGGACTTTCCTCTGTCCCTCACCCATGGTTGTGGTATTGTCCTTTCCTTTTGGCTCCCCTTTGGAATGCCTCTTAGGAAACCTCCAGCATCTCCACCTTGTTGCCTGACCTGAAGAGCCCCAAATTTTTTCACACTTGCAATAAAATCTGGCATCAATATCCCATAGATAATAAATTAAAATTTGGCCTACTAGAAGTACCCTAGATCCCAGTATTATAGGGCCTTTACCAATGCTGCAAGTGACCAAGGGACATGGAAAGAGGTACCCCATTCCCTATTTTTCTTTTCTCTGCTCCAAGCCCAGATTTTCTTTTGGTCTGGTCTCCCAACCCACACGCTGGGTTAATGTCCTCTTTAAGTTAAGGTTGATGGATCTGTAAGATTGCTGCAACATGCAAGCCGGAGCCAGGCCTTGCTTGAAGGGAGAAAGCAAATGCAGGCCAACTTCAGTGTGCCCACCCCCTGTTCCCACCCCTCCCTAGCTGGTGCACCTCTCTGTTTCCCCCTGCAGCATCTTTTCCTAAGGTATGTAAGAATCATTCATTTCTGTTGGTTTCTGCTACCCACAAAATTTGATTCCAGATTCTAGAGTCTGATTATTCAGCTGCTGCTTCCCTCTGCCTGCTTTTTAACCATTTGTCTCTCGTCTCTTTTGGCTCCAACCTGCTATGCGCTCCATGTGGCATCTCCATGACCCTCTGCCTCCTGCAGCCTGCTATGCCTCTTGCCTGCACCCATGGGTGCATCTCTTTTTTTTTCCTGCTATCTGCTCTGTTTCTCTTTGTCCCTTCCTTGCCTGTAGTCTGTAAGCTTCCTTTCTTGCCCCATTGGAGTTGCCTGCTAAGTTCTGCAGCTTCTTTAAGTCCTTTTGGCCTCTGCAATGTTGCCTCCTTCCTATCAGCTCCCTTCTGGAAGACCTGCAGCTGGAGCTTCTCTATGCCATTATTGTCTTCTATGATATTGAAACCCTCTCTTGGGTGGAGTTCCTGATTGTTTTTGAAGTTAAGCCAAAAACAAATAACTAAAAACAAGCCAAGTTTGATTAATTGATAAATGCTTAATAGATAATGGTCTCCAAAACTTTTCAGAGATCAGTTGAATGATTAATGGAAGAGAGGATCAGGAAAAGATAGAAAAGTGCCAGCTCCTGGCAGTACTCCTAAGATCTCCAAAGAAGATGAGGAGACACAAAAGAACTCCACCTGGAGCTTGCTTTAGATGTAGCAAATCTGGTCATTGGATGAAAAACTGCCCTTCTCCTTGCACACTGTCAGGTTCCTGTCCAAACACGACCTTGCACAAATAAGACACCGGGTAGAGTTGATTGCCCCACTTTGCCTAGATGAAACAGACAAGTCCCCTAAGCTCTTCCTCTGCAGGAAAGTTCTTTAGGTCTTCCAGGCCTGGTGGCAGAAGACTGGCAGCTGTCCCCAACAAAATCAGGACTACCATGGAGGAACCTAGGGTGATTGTCCAAGTACCCTGTGAGTCTCTGCCACTCTTAGTAGCTTCAGGAGCTGCTTGGTCTGTACTTTCTGCTTACTGATGAAATTTGTCCTTTTCAGATCTCTGGTGGCATTGATGACTGGCCTGGTGATAGGTTTGTTACTTTAACAGCAGCAACCAAGGCTGCCTTCTCAGTTCTCTTCCTGTGTAAAAATCAGGCCTCGGGCCTCACTTTCCTAGAGCTACTACTAGGTATAGACATAGCTTACCTTGCTACCAGACTCAAAAAAAGAGATAAACTCACGAAATAGGTTTCAATGTAATTTTTTTTTATTTTTCCTTTATTAAAAGGAGCTTGCTTTACAATGACTGCTCTCAATAATCAGCCACCTGTGTGTTACAGTAAACGATTGGGTAGGAAAAAAGTACAGTTCATGTAAGGTCTGGAAGCTTAAGTAAATTGTAAAGGTCTAAAAAAAGTGTTTTAAGATATGTAGATGCACATTATAAAAGTTCAAGAACGGGCTGGCGAGATGACTCAGAGGGTAAGAGCACCGACTGCTCTTCCTTTTTTTTTTTTTTTTTTTTGGTTTGTTTGTTTGTTTGTTTGTTTGTTTGTTTGTTTTCAAGACAAGGTTTCTCTGTATAGCCCTGGCTGTCCTGGAACTCACTTTGTAGACCAGGCAGGTCTCGACCTCAGAAATCTGCCTGCCTCTGCCTCTGCCTTCTGAGTGCTGGGATTAAAGGTGTGTGCCACCACGCCTGGCTCTGACTGCTCTTCTAAAGGTCCTGAGTTCAAATCCCAGCAACCACATGGTGGCTCACAACCAACCATAATGAGACCTGATGCCCTTTTCTGACATGTCTGAAGACAACGACAGTGTACTTATGTATAATAATAAATAAATCTTTGGGCCAGAGCGAGCAGGGGCTGACTGATCAGGGTTGACCAGAGCTAGCAGGGCTGACCGGAGCAAGCAGGGGTCCTAAAAATTCAATTCCCAACAACCATATGAAGGCTCACAACCATCTGTACAGCTACAGAACTCATATACATAAGATAAATCTTTTTTTTAAGTTTAAAGACGTGTTTTAAAGTGTGTGGATACAATTTGTAAATGTCTAAGGAAGTGATTTAAGGTATATGGGAAAATGAAAAGTATTTCTGACTTTTTCCCCTCTGCATGCTGTTGTTATAGTAAGACTTCAAGGTTCAAAGTTCTAACATTAGTCAATAAAGTTTCAATGAGCTATTAATCTAGCTCTGGTAAGCATCAACTGATATTATAGTCACAAGCTCAAGATTTTAGATTTCTTTTAGTTGTTTTCTAAGTATAGAGTTAAAAGAGCTAGTGTGTGTGTGTGTGTGTGTGTGTGTGTGTGTGTGTGTGTGCTAAAACATCTCTGTGCAATCTATATATCCAGCCCTATGGAAAGAATATTCATGAATTTAACCTAGAATCATTTTGGGGTCTCTAAGATTCTATGACTCAAAGGTGTGAATCTACTATTCTTTCTACAATGTGGATTTCAGTTCAGATTATAAACAGTGGTAATGCTAGTGAGGGACCCTAAGGGATTTTCCAGTCCCACACCCTTCTTATAGCTTCCCCCTCCCACCTGGGGTCAAGGCTACACCAAGTTCCATTCTCCACATACAGGAACATTCTTGAGTTAAAAATTCTCAGAATGTACTGACTGATAGACCCTCTGGAAGGTCCCAGGTAGTGTTCAAATGCTTGTCATGCTTGCTAGCCAACAGATTTAAAGGTCAATATGCTTAGTCAATAAGTTTGAACAGTAACCTTGCTGATGTAATCTGTGCCCCTAAGAAGTATAAAAACTGCTTGTAATAGCCATTTGGGGTTGCCTTCTCGTCACTCGCTTAGAAGGACTAATTGAAGGTGGACTCCAACTCACCAGAAAATAAACCTCTTGCTTTTGCATCGGTCTGTGAAAGAAAGAAAACTAAATTCAAGACTTCAAAGCCCTATCCAGAAAGTTAATTCAAGGTCCATGACTCATGCAGCTTGCTAGTTAGGAGGGCTTTTGGGGCTTAGAGCAAAGAACAAAGGCTGTAAAGTCATCCCAGGAACCAACTAGCCATAAAGATAGTGAAGACATACAAGAATGTCCGGACTGGCCTGGCACCTCCCTATCTCCCGCCCTTCTGACCTAAGTTAAAGGTTAACCAGATGCTCTGGTGTTACCTAGATCTGCATGTACAGTCTGCTGATGTTTAAATGGACCAATCATGTGAAACCGCACCAATTCCTCCCCTGGTCCCAGACCCTTTTCTATAAAAACCCCTAGCTTTCAAGCCTTGTGGTCAAATCCACTGTCTCCTGCGTGAAATACGTTTCAACTTGGAGCTCTGCCATTAAACTACCTCGTGTATTTACATCAAGACGGTCTGTTCGTGATTCTTGGGTGCACACCTAATCGGGAGTTGAGTGGGGGTTTCCCCACTAGGTTCTTTCATCTGCATATTGGTGTTTCACTTCAGGGCATCTCGAAGTAAGTACCACTGATGAAGGGTCAGGATCTTACAATGCTTTTAACCTGGGATAGTTATAGAGTAGAAGAGGGCATGCCATAGGAAAGGAGACTTTCAGTCTCCTTTAGGGGCTGACAGATGGCAAATTCTACAGGTAGCCAGTAAGTCATCATCAAAAGAATGCCAATTAATCAATAAATAAGTAGCTTTACTACTGGGCATGACTTGGGATTCAGGAGGTCAGGGAAGAACCTAAAGAAATGAGTCACTTTAGTCCTATGAACCAAATTACTGTAGTCACAGGAACTGCCATAGTTCATCCAAAATGGAAGAGCTTTGTGAAATGGCATAGCCCTGCATTACAAGCGAAGAACCTGCGAGTGCCAGTACCCATATTCAGAGATTACTTGTTATTTTATCTTTACTTGCTTTTAGTCACTTTCACAACCTTGGATCACCTTGATTCTTTTCTCCACAGATAGCCCTAAGCCCTATATACAAGTGTAAGGGTTCAAATTTGCTGAAGAATGATACCTTGGATTTAAATAGTATGTAAATGCAGAGAATGTTTTGTTCTGTAGAAGTCCAGCAAGAGCCATTACCAAGATAGACAACCAAGTGAGTTCACAGGTCCAATTTAATGCACATTAGGGGAATTCCAGGGAGAAGGTGACCTCTCTCTTTATCTTGGCTCTATCTTTAGGGACATTCCAGACCATTACCAGGGAGGGGGGGCTAGAAATTGTTGCTGGGGAAGTCTGAAAACTGTTGCTGAGGAAGTCTGGAAACTGCTGCAGACCTATTGTCCTTGTCTTAGGCCAGGTGGCAGGACAGCTTCTGAGGCCTGGACTTGCCTGGACTTTCCCAGTTCTTGGAAACAGATTTAGACCTCGACTCTTGAACTGCCAGTCTGAAGCCTGTCATGGAATTAGCCTAGCCGTCTTACAAGGAGACAGATTCTATGTTTGAAGCTGCAACTTCTTCATGTTGGTAATGATAAACCAGCCTGCCTCCATCTTGGGCTTGAAAGCCATCTTATAATAAAGACAGACCTGGCTCAGTCCTGATTGTTATTAAATTGTTTCCTAAGGATTGAACTATGCTTCACCTGTAAACTTAACTGTAAATGGTTCTGTACTTCCTGTTCCAGGAAAAAATGACAATCATGTCTTTGTTTCAAGAGGTTGTTATGATCATGTTATTATGACTGCTTGTTATGATCACCTTGCAACTGTATCTTTATTTTAGGAAGTTGTCATGACCACCTTAGTATGCTTATATTCTGCTCCTGTAACCCCACTTATTTGCCTGCCAAATCCCCCCATCCTATCCCTATGTCCAGGGCTGATCTTTTGAATCTCACCCCAGGGAGAGACAACCCATGGACATGAATAAAGCTTGTTTTAAGTAATTTGGCCATGATTTGGTTCAATGGTCTTTCTCCTCAGATCTGTGGGATTAACAGGGAAATCTCCTAATTTCAGTGACTGACCTCCTGCACCATCTCAGTGGGAATGCCTTGCTACTCGGTCAACTTTATCAGCTTTGCTCTTAGATGTTTAACTTTTTGGACTGGTGTTTGCCTAGGATCTACATCTCCAACTCCCCCCCCCACACACACACACACCCTTTTTTGGCTTCTTAGGTGAAGGCCCTTTAGCAGGACAGATTACCAAAAGATAAGGGGATAATAAACTATAAAACTCATGCACACATAGACATACACAGAGAAATGAGTATATTTCCAAGAAATGGCTTTGATAGCACCATCTAGCTAAATATCATCATTTGCCGGAAACAAAGAAAGAAAGGTTATGGAAATTGAGCAGAAACAGCTCATGAACAAGGTTAAGATTTGTCATGCAGATTTAAGTGGGTGCTTTCTCCAACTACAGACTTAATCATCTTTATTCTTGGTACGGAGGAAGATGCCCTTACAAATGGAGATTTCCTTTACAGATGTAAATTTCCCCTACAAAAGAGGAACTCCCACTCTGTTTTCAGAGCTTTTCCTGTGTCTGCAGTTTCTCAAAATAATCAGCTCAAAATGATGCTCATGCCAAAAGGCGAATCTCCAGTGGCATATTCTGGCCTCCTACAGCTTTAACTCCCTGCTGTTCTTTGTTATATTCAAAGCTGAGCCTGACATCTCCCCCCACCTCAAACATCTTTATTGTAAGCATCTCCAATTAGTCTTCCTTACCATCTTAATAAGAGCAAGGATTTTTTGAATATATATACTTACACAAGGTATCACTCTGCCCCACCAGGACCTGCTTGAGAACTGGCACTTATGTGAGGATCTGCAGGGAAAAAGGGTTGAGGTTAACAGAGTCACTTTCTACCTTGGCCACCCTTGTAAGAGTTTTACAGTAATCCAAGGTCCAAGGAATTCATGGAAGGCCACCTCTGAGCAGGGGAGATCGGAAAGGGGTTGGGGAGAGGGAGGGAGGGAGGGAGGGAGGGAGGGAGGGAGGGAGGTGGGGAGAGGAAGGGAGGGAGGGAGGGAGGGAGAGAGAGAGAGAGCAGTCTGTGATGGCACAGGATTTATAAGGGAGGGGTATGGAGCATGCTGATATTGTGACAAAAACATGTCACATTGGCCCTTAGTGATGACGTGCCACACTGGCGATGACAGGGCATTGGAACTGAGTCATTGAAGGCGAGAGGATACTGGTTCTGAAATGGTGCAGTTCTTACATACTTCTCTCTTGTTTATTATAAAAGGCAAGCAAATGGGAAGGTGAGACTAGAGAGACACCATGCTCTTTAGACTGCTTACTGTACTCTGGGGCACTGACATCTTTGGAGACACAAGAAAGCTGGAATGCTGGCCAAGGCTGGGAGGAGGAGGCATTTCACTCACTGTCCAGGCTCTGTGGGACCATCTGGGGCTAGGCAAGTGTAGTCTCATTGTAGAGGTTTGCAGTCTTTAATTGATTGGAAATCTGCTGAAATAGATAAGTATTAGGAACAGAAGGTAAAGTTAAGAAATTTTGGGGATTTTTTTTTCTTAGATAATTATTTGAAACTTTGAGGTCTGTGGTCCTGGTAATTAGAGGAGAGGAGTCCCAAGACCACAAGAAATGGAGGCAATCTGCCCTCAGGAATAGAAAGAATAGGCAGGTGGAAAAATGAGCTGTTGGTTGCCTGGACTTACCTGGAGTCCATTTGACCTACAAGGAGTGGATTCAAGTTGATTTCCTGAAGCTTAAATGATTTTTTTTTAAGTTTACAAAAAGAGATAAGTTTCAGATATGTTAGTGTAAGACCCCAACCCTCAGTCAGTAGTACTTACTTCGAGATGCCCCTAAGTGAGACACCAAGACACAGATTGATGCAAAAGCAAGAGGTTTATTTTCTGGTGAGTTGGAGTCAACCTTCAATTAGTCCTTCAAGGTGAGTGACTAGAAGGCAACCCCACCCCCAAGGCTATCACAAGCAGTTTTTATACTTCTTAGGGGCTCAGGTTACATCAGCAAGGTTACAGTTCAAACTTACTGGCTAAACATATTGACCTTTAAATCTGTTGGCTAGCAAGCATGACAAGCATTTGAACTCTACCTGGGACTTTCCAGAGGGTCAGGTAACTGTCTGTCAGTACATTCTGAGAATATTTTACTCAAGAATGCTCCTGTGGGTGGAAAATGGAACTTGGTGTAGCCTTGACCCCAGGTGGGAGGGAGAAACTGTAAGGAGGGTGTGGGACTGGGAAAAGCCCTTGTGGTCCCTCACCTGGGTTCTCACTGTGAACAGAGAAGCCAGGCCAAGTTCTAGGCCAACGGCAGATGTGCAATGATGATGGAGTCATTGCTTGTAGTCTGCCAGGGGTTAAGCCTGCGGAGTTGAAATATCTCCTTGCTACAAAATAAATCTGTAATTTTTCCTTTTTATCCCTTAAACTAGAGATTCCTAATCTAAGAGTATGAAATTTAAAAAGCAAATGAAAATAAAACAAAAAAGACAACCAAAGAAACAAAGAAAACAAACAAACAAAAGAAGTTGATCTAAGCATAGTGTCATAGGCTTTTAATCCCAACACCTGAGAGGCTGCAGCAGGCTTTGTTAAGTAAAGATCTAGCCTGGTCTACAGAATGAGACACTATCTAAAACAATAACAACAACAACGAATAGTGTGAATTTGAAAAGACTGAGTAGAATTTCCTCACAGTTAGACAGGGATCTTCCGGAAAGATTACGGATGGGCATTTGCCATTCCAGCAAAGTTGCCAGCTCTGCCATCCAACTTAACTTTCACAAAGTAAAATCTTAGTTCTTTATCCCTCTAGAGAGGAGCCAATAAGATTAGAGATCATTGAGGGAAGAGGTGGGGCTTCATTAAGTTGACAGGAAAGGCAAGAACCAAGGGTCAAATTCTTAGACCAATTCTTTCTTCCCTGACCCCAGCAGGTGAAGGGAGCAAGGCTGTTTTCTTGGGATTGTTGGGTACCATCCAAGAGGAACAGCAAAACAGCTTTAGAACTCATGGGACTCGGCCCACTGGTTTGCACAATCACAATGGGCGTGCCTCAGAGAGGCAGAATCCTAAGGACCTCGTGTCCTGAAGACTTCATGCTGTTGTGGAGTTTCGCTCTGATTGTTGCCTTGTGTTCTTCACATCCCCCCAATATATGAATTGTGTGGAGACTCTAAGGGGGCTGTTTCCAGCCCCTTACTGCAAAGTATTGAAAGACCAGGAAAAATCCAGACCCGCTAACAAACAGAGTAAAGCCAAGAATGTAAGTTAGCCGGTTCACTGACCCTGTTCCAGGCTGACCACAAAAGTTAGATTAAAATCTTGAGAGCAATCTTGAGAAGCAGGGATTTATTTCCCCTTGTGATTTTTAGTTCCCCCTTGTGATTTTTCACTGGTATTTTCTTTATTTTCCAATAACACCCTCCCTACCCCCTTGGGTTGTGGTTTTTTTCCTTTAAATACCCCCTCTCTCATGAACTTCTCTACCCCTGTGTGGGATACGAGTCGAGTCGGCCCCAGTGCACTGGTTCCTATCAATAAACCTCGTGTGATTGCAGCAAGGACAGTCTCTGGTGAGTTATTGGGGTGGGGATGGAGGGGTCATGTCATCCCAAGACTTGAGTGAGGGTCTCCCCTCTTTGGGGGTCTTTCAGTATCATTGGCACTTACAATAATAGTGATCTTTTCCAGATTAATGATTCAACCACTACCCTTAGAAGGATATGTAGATTGTTAGCAAAATTAGGTTAAACTGTTTTTTTTTAATGGGTTTGACTTAGAAAATCTTGGGGAACAATTTAAGGTTCAATTGAGTAAGGGATATTTATTTATTTATTTATTCATTCATTCATTTATTTTGGTGGGGTCAGGGAACAAGCCTGACTAGTAGTAGCTGCTGACATGTCTCCCTTGCTAAAGCTGGGCAGGTGATCAAGGCAATGATTAATATCTTGTGCCCATTTCGCTCTTGGCTTCCTGATAAGTAGTTGTGCACCCTGAGGACTTAAGGTATAAATGAGTGATTTTTTTTTTATATATAAAGCCTTAAATTTATAAGTCTTTTAAGTTTTTCTTATAAGATGACTTTTTAAAATAAATAATAAAATGATGAACCCTTTCTTTGGAACCACAAATTGCAGCCTGCCAGTAAGAGAACCTGGCTGAGCAAAGCATCACGCTTCCTTACACTTTGTTGATTTACAGCAAGCTGCTCAGTCATGAATGTGTGTGGGTTCTTAGGCGTAACTTGTTCTTCACCTGTAATATGTTTAATCATGTGAGGGTATTGGGGAACATGCTGCTTTTGTGTCTTTTTTTTTTTTTTTACACACATTGTAATCAGTCACTTAAAAAAAAAAACAGTGTAATCACATTGTGATTTTATACTGTTTGAGAGAGTTTGCTGGGGGATATAAGCTATGGGAGAAAAAATAAAGTTGTTGGAACCTTGTTTCATCTACCAAGTGTGTGTGTGTGTGTGTGTGTGTGTGTGTGTGTGTGTGTGTGTGTGCGCGCGCGCATGTGTGAGTGTGTATGTGAGTGTGAGCATGCCTGCTTTACATTGTGGGTGATCTCACATCCCTGCCTTGGATTCCTGAACATACTGTCGGAGCTGGCCTCTGACAAAGATGAGAAGGGTCAGATGGATTAATAAGTGGGTGAACTCATTTATGGCTTTTTTCTGAGAGGTACCACTGAGTCTCCAAGAAGCCTGTCTTTCCCTTTCTGTTTCACCATATCTGGAGTTCACTGTGGGAATAATAAGCCATCATGGCATTGCTGAGTGAAGACTTTAGGAAATGAGATGGTAATGAATTGACAGGTACCCAGTGGTTAGGACGGTGGCTTTGTTAGTGTGAAGCATCTTGGTTCTGATGACCCTAATAACTTGTTTTCTGCAGAAATTCACCATCATGACCCCACACACACACTAATTTGTTTCTTGTGTGGTTTGTTTATTTCTTTGAGAAAGTCATACAATGAGTGTGACCATCTTTACTTCTTCCTTCCCTCCCTACCCAACCAACTTTGTGTCTTTTTGTTTGTTTGTTTGTTTGTTTCCACACATCAAATCCAATTAATGCTGTCCCCCTTTACAGATGTGTGGTCTTCCAATGGTCAACCTACCAGTGGTAAGACTCTTTACAAAAATTGAGTCTCCTCCTCCTTCTCCCATCATCTATCAATTGCCAATAGCTCCTTGGCTAAGGATAAGAGTTCATGTCCCCAACCCCATGCTAAACTTTGGTCTGGCTGCAGCTTACACAGGGCCCATGCACGTTCTCATAACTGAGGTAAGCTTATATGTACAGCTCTCCTGCTGTGTACAGATGGCAGTGTATCTTTATACTCATTGACTGTCCATGGGTATTGCATTCTTTCTGCCCACTCTTCTTCAATGCTTTCTAAACCTTGATGGGCCAGGAGAGCAGTAAAGATGTTCCATTGAGAGCTGAGCATCCTGCAAGCTTTTATTCTCTGTACCCTGGCCAGAAAATAGACATTCTTAATACACACATTGGTCGTGCAAGTGTGCTTGGGTCAGAAAAGCAAAGTGAAGAAAGGAGAAATAGTGAGGAACAGAGAAAAATAAATAAATTCTTAGCAAGGAGTTTAACTCATAAGTTCTGGTGCTTCCGGTCCTCTGACATCAAAAGTGATCCACTGGCCACTCTCAAAGGTCGGTGGCTCCAAAGAGTTTGAGATGGAAAAGGGGTGTCCAATTCATACTGTAGGGGTAGTGCTCGTGTTGAGGTCCTGCTTCCCAACTGGTTCTTGATCTGTAAGTAAAGAAGATATGGGCCAGTTGTTGGGCAGAAGGAATAGGCCAAACTTCCAGGTTCCTGGAGGCAAGTGGAGAGACACAAGGAAAGGAGGGACAGAATTTGCCATGGTTGTGATGGAGAAAAGTTGACTAGCCATGCGAGATCTCAAAACAGAGTGATAAGGGCAAGCTAGTCATGGGAGTTTAATAATGCCCAGCAATTGTGCCAAGAAGACAAATTGAAAATGAACAGTGTGTGTGTGTGTGTGTGTATGTGTGTGTGTGTGTGTGTGTGTGTGTGTTTTATCCATAGATTCAAAGGAAACTGGGTTAGGGCTGGTAGCTCAGCCCTTTCCCAGAGCTTAGGCAAGGTAGCAAAACACAACATAGAACATCAGACAGCTTAGAAAATACTAACTCAGGGGCATTTTCTAGAAAACTGATGGGAATTCGCTGCTTGGGAATGTGAACTCTAAAACAGGGATAAAAGTAATGAAGCTAAAAGATTTGTCAAAGGAGGCAGGAAATTTGGGGATTGTGGGTCGTAAGAGAACATGTTCAGTCATTGGGCCTTTTTCATTAAGTAACAAAAATTCACAGATATCTTATCATTGACCACAAGGTTAAAAATAAACATATGCCAATATCCTGTTGGCAGCTTCTGTAAGCAATGCCTATGGTTAGCTCTTGGGCTATGCAAGAGCCTTGTTGCCGATGACCTCTATGCTCTTAGAAAGAATGCAGATTCAGGAAAGGATCTGAACCAAAATTAACCTTCAGATGAGCTTTTGTAGGAGAGAGTCTCAAAACTATTGGAAATGGAGCAGGAGCATGCTTGGCCTTAAAGTGGGAAGGCAGTTATAACAGTTACACCATGCCAGAGGCTTTGTTATGGGACCTTGGAGAGAGAGAGAGAGAGAGAGAGAGAGAGAGAGAGACTTGGCTTCAAATCCCTCGATAAGATCACACACACACACACACAGAGAGAGAGAGAGAGAGAGAGAGAGAGAGAGAGAGAGAGAATATCGCATGGCAAGGGACCTGAAAGAACACTTTCAAATCCCCCTAGAGTGGATCGACAATCTTCACACCACATGGTCATATATTGTCCAGCCTAAGTTGTTCTGGGTGGGAGGCAGTCAGTAGCTGGGACTATAAACTTACCTTACAGCCACAAGTCCACTCAGCAGGGCTTCTTATTAACTCTATGTTGCAGAGAGAGCTGCCGTGGGTATGGCCTCATTTTGAGAAGGGGAGAGAAGCAGCTGTAGGGTCTGTGGTCTAACACGTACTACAGTCCACAAGCAGCACTAAACCTGAGCACACCCAGCTCCATCATGCAGAGATCAACTTGCATGTTTCCCAGCACAGTGGGCATTAGCAGCAGGTCAGGAAAAACTAGGGAAAGGTTTTGGTGTTCATATTTTCAAGTCACTCTAACTCCATCTTACTCTTCAATTAAAGCCGCAAGGAGATAGATACATGTGCAAGTGTTTTTGTTGTTGTTTGTTTGTTTTCTGGATCATCTGTTTTTTTCTGGAAGAAAGGGGGGGGGCTTCTGCTGTTCTCTCACTCCGTCAAAAGTCTGCTTAGCCTGTCTGCAGGTCTCCTCCTTTGTGGGGAAGACATCGAAGGTGATGTGATAGTTCACTGTTAACAGGCTTATTTAAGGTTCACTCTGGTGTCAAGGAATGAATGGTTCTCTAGCCAGTTGCCTGGCTTCTGTAGCTCTGGCTGAGACAGGACACGGAGAAAGCTGAGTTGAGGCCCAGAAAAGAGAAGAACTTAGGGGAGCCTGAAGCTCCATCGAGGAAAGAAAAAAATAATTAAATGGGAGCTTAGTGACAAGAAAGCCAGAAGAGATAACTGTTGTAATGGGCAGGAGAAGCCCCAAAGTCAGCATTTCTCAGTCTTTGGTCTGGATCCCTTGAGGATCAAATGACCCTTTCTCATGGTCACCAAGATCATCAGGAAACCCAAATATTCAGATTATGATTCATAAGAGTAGCAAAATTACAGTCATAAAGTACCTTCTGCAGAAGCCATGAGGCTGCCCTGCGTCTACAGGGCCAGGCTCTATAAATGTGAATGATTCCCCCAAAGCAGAAGAAAACTGCTTGAAATCCATCCTTTCTAGAGCACAGCTTGACACACCCAAGGGGCCAGGTACAGCTCCAGAAAAGCTTGGCCTTGCTTGGCACACGCCTGACTACTGTTGGTATACAGTGTACTTCCGCAATGTTAGCCATGGATCTACCGAAATTGCCAAACAGCAAAGGACCACTGTCCAGTAGGCGTGGCCTTCTTACCCAGTGGATGCAAGTCAGTTCTGTAGCTAATTCAAAAGCTCTTCCCTGCGTTCTGCGTTCTGTTTCAAGGATAAATACTGCTTCCTTTCAAACCATTCCATTGCCTGAGCAATAGACTTGAGCAAGGTTTTCTACTAGTTTATGCAAATACTCACATAAAACTCCGACAACAGTGACTCTCCGGATGACTGAGCATCTCCCAGCAGAAGAGTTAAAACTCTGTCAACCTGAGCAGGTTGGGAAGGGATTTTCTCGAACCCCACAGGTACTGATCTCAGTGGAGGGTGTAGGAGTAATTGATTTGCATAACTCTCACTTGCTTGGTTGGGATTCAAACTTACTGATTCAAATATGCAGAAAAACCCTAGGCAGGGACTGAGTAGGTGTGAAAGACAGCCTAATGGCTCTGATTCGCATCAATTAGCATTTCAAAAGTGTCAAGCTGCTGGAAGACCTTTTTTTAATTATTGCTGATCAGAGGTTCTAGAGGGAGCAAAGAGCTATCTGTGGGTGCAAATCCAGAGTCCAAGAAAGAACTAAGTGTGTGTGTGTGTGTGTGTGTGTGTGTGTGTGTGTTGGAAGTTGGCTGAGAAGTTTCAGCCATTTATAGGAAAACAGCCCTGACATCAGGTGACTTCAGAATCCCAGAGCTCCATTCTCTCTGGAACTTCTTAAATTTTCCATTTGAGGTGGAGTCGTGGTCTCAGGATACCTGCATTTTGTATCCATGTGGGTAATACAGAAACAGTATCCAACACTGGGGGCTGGGAGGAAAGGTTCATTTCTGTTCCTCTGCTTTTCCCTTTGTTGTATCTTTTCCCAGCAATGAAACCATCACCAGTAACTCGATGTTAAATCACCCCTCTCTGCTGGGAACATGTCTCTGAGCAGCTGGAGTAGTAAGTGGGCAGGAGGCTGGTGACTGTGTGGAAATAAACAGAGGATTTAAGTAAGAAGAGGCAGAGGCCTGGGGCTCCAGTAAGGGTACCAGGCACAGCCACCACCCCCTGTGTTGGCAGTGTCTCGGGGCAGGTTGGGGGTGGGAAGCTTTGCAGAGGAAGAGCAATGGCTTCAGATGTGCTCTGGTTGCAGGCTGTTGGCAGTGAGAAAGCTGGAAGCGGGCTGATCAGAAGAGGGGACATGTTAAATGACTAGAGGCAGGTTGGCTTTCTCTCGGTGGTTCCCAGGGGAGGAGGGGCCTGGATGGAAAGAGGGAAAGTGACTGTCACTGCCAAGTACTGACCCTTCATGTCTGATTGCTGCAGAGGATGGAATTTGGCTGCCAGAACTGGTTGCTATGGATATTGTGGGTCAGAATGGAGTTGTTCTATGTGGTGTAGCCATTGTCCGCTTGTCTACTCAGCCTCTCACCAGGCAGGGCTCTATTCGGTACAAGATCAGGCAGAGGAAACAACATATTTTTGGAGGGTGTACTGCAATCTGGAACACAAATGGTAACTGATTTAGAAATGCCTCCTGTTCCAACCAAATGGCACTTGAGGGAGTCCCAGTCTCGGGCCACATTAGCTCTGGAAAAGTGAAGCTGTCGCTATACAGACTCTCCCTTGTCCCTGTACCGCCACAGCCCTTTCCTGGCCTCCATGATTCTCAGGCCTCTGGAAGGTCCATATGGAGACCTGATCATCAACTAGCACATTGGATTTGGATGCTCATGCCTAGAGACAGGAAAGAACAAGATGTCTGAGTGATGGGCCAGGTATCAGGACTGGCAAACCACGTGGCCTCTGGGGATGCTGACCTGGTAAATAAAAGGCCCTAGGTCCTAGGTGCACAAACACAGAAACTGTACACACACTCAGACACAGACTACATGAGACATGGAAAACTGGGGTATCCTGCTGTCACCACAGATCCCCAAGCTGGAATAAGGACTGTCTGGACTTCAGCCCAGACTGCTCAGAGTAGCACCATGGGGTGAGCACAAGATTCCTTGCGTGTGAGAAGCAGCCCATCACAGCCTATAACAGAAGACGGGTTAGCTAGATAAAAGCAAAAGACATTCATTCTGCCTGCCAAGTGGCTGTAGGTCAAATGAGGAACCCAGCACAGCCTGCCTGCCTAGATTTTTAGTGTCCTGTCAGTTGTAATGTTTCTTCCCAGGTATAGAGCAGGATACTCTGGGTAGAGAACCTCTCGGAAGGAAGGACTTGTTGGCTTGATTCAGACAAGGGTAGGTTAGGTGAGTTCTCTCCTAAAGGAGAAAATAAAACAAGGGTTTATTCATTTTCTGCATGTGAATGTTTTGCCTGCATGTATGTATGTGGGCCACATATGTGCCTGGTGCCCACAGAGGTCAGAAGAGGACATTGGATCCCTTAGAACTGGAGCTGTGGATGGTTGTGAGCCACCATATGAGTGCTGGAAATTGAACCCTGGTCTTCTGCGAGAACAAGTGCTCTTAACCGCAGAGCTATCTCTCCAGCCCCAGATGATCCTTTGTGGTCATGTTCCTAGCTCTCCTGTCCTGTACCTTTGAGTCTCTGTTTTGTGACAGACTTTTCCTGGGGAGATAAAACACTCGCACGCACATGCACATATACACACACCTACTCACACCAGATAGGGAGCCCATGACAGACCCCCAAAGTCCAACTTGGTGAACCAATGCGGTTATTTATTGGGGTTACTTACAAGAATATAGGTTAGTGGTTACTCATAGGAGCAGAAATGATTCAAAAGGATTGCATTTCCATTGAGGTGTGCACTACCAAAGCACACCCCAGCATGGATGGTAGTTCACAAACTCTGGGAACCTAGAGTACACTGCACAGCCTGCAAGTCGCTCAGCAGGTTGGAGAGTGTCCTTTCTAGGTGCCCTGGTTGATCTAAACTCCTTCCAGGCAGCTTGGCTGGTTTCTGCTATTTCCAGTCAGTTGCTTTGGTCTTATTTGCAGCTTGGCTTGTCTGAGAGTGAGTCTCAGCTGTCTTTATTGTTTATATAGTCTTGGGCGGGGGATGGGGAGGTCTAGTGATAGTGGCAGTCATAGGTGATTAGTGTCTTGAAGGGAGGTTATGCATCCTTGAGGGGGTCCAGAGTAATCTCTTGAGTGCAGTTTACCAGGCTCAACCCTCTTAAGACTCAGTCACGTTCCTGTCTCAGTCGGAACAAAAAGATTGGGAAACTGTTGAATACTTTAAGACTTTGTGTCTTGCTCTGGGGATAAGGATTCCAGTTCTATGATCAGCTTTAGCAAAGAAGATGCCTCCTGGGGGGTGGGGGGTGTGAGGAGTGAGAGATAGCAGGGCAGGATGTCAGAGACAAGTTCTGTGGCTGCTTAGGAACTCATCAAAGTATTCAGCGTGCCTATTGGGTATCATTCTTTGAGCTTTCAAAATAGCAGGTAAAATACTTGTTCTCAGCTGGCCTTGGGGAACAGAGCACCCTAAAAGAACTCTCTTCTCTCTGAAGCAAGAGGTTATAGTCACTGTGGGCACACCATTGGCATGCCTAGCAGATATGTCTTCCTCATTTGTCTCCACTCTTCCTTCTCCAGGACTTTTGAAGCTGGGCTCCCAAGCTAGAGAAGAGTCATGAGCTCAATGAAAGCCCTGCTGGACTCCCTGCCCTGGTTGACATCTGTCTTCACTTCAGCGAAGAGAAAACCAGCGCTTGAAAAGTGGAAGGAATTATTATCAGGTACTTTGGGGAGGCCCATGTTGGGTGCCATGTGTTGCTGAGAAAATTGTTTGTTTGTTTGCTTGTTTGTTTGTTGGATTCTTAGACTCATTAACAAAATAATTTAGAAAGGGACCTGGAAAGAAGATCAAGGACAATTTCATTACAATTTAAGAGAAAAACAACAGGACAGGCAAGTTGTAAACCTTGGCAGCTGCCAGGAGGAGAGAAAAAAGGAAGAGAGGACGCCATATTGTTTATCGCAGCTACAACAGAAAGTGGGATGGGGAGGGGAACTTCAGTAGACCATTTAATTGACCAAGTGATTGACAGACCCAGCTGGACTAACTCTTATGGGAGGAGACAGTGGTATGCAGTGCTCTAATCTTTGGAGTAGACCAGAATGTCCTGTTTCCATCCAGGGTCAGAGGGAGATTTCATTCCTTTGACCAAGAGGAAATAGCTTTCCCTTCTGAGCCTCAACTAAGCCCTGGTATCCTCAGTAGCCTCCAAGACTAATGCACAAGAACATTAGGTTCAGAATCAAGAGACGTGGTGTGCGATGAGTCTAGCCAAGGACCTTGACCTATCCCTGTTATTTTGGGGACCTGATAAATGTAGGGTGCTGTCATACCTAGGTCATCTGCACTTTTGCTCTTTTTATTACATCATGACACAAAGCCAAAGGCTCTAAGAAACAGATGTCTGGGGATGGGTTTCATTCTCCTCCTTATGAATACCTAGTTGTGATGGTTAAAACTGGTCACTAGATGGGAGCTAAAACCACCTAGGAGACATGCACCTTTGCATATGCCCTCAAGGGAGCTTCTAGATTGGTTTACCTGAGGTGGGAAGGCACACCATAAATGTTGGTGGCATTATTCCACGGACTGGGGTCCTAGACTGAATAAAAAGGAGAAAGATAGGTAAGGACTAGTATGCATTCACCTTTCTCTTCTTGGTTGTGGACATGATGGGACCAGCTGTTTCACCCTCCTGCCGCCATGCCTTTCCCACTGTGATTGAACCAAAAACAACTTTCTCTTTAGTTAGATTATTCAGGTGTTTTTGTATGGCAACAAGAAAAGTAACTAACACACACATCCAGTAAACTCCACTCTCTATCCAGCCATTCTTTCCACCACCACAAACTGGGGCCCAACACCTGACTTAGATTCATTTATATTTGTTATGTTTATGAGTGTTCTGCCTTCATGTATATATGTGCATCGTGTGGATGCTTGAGACTTGTAGAACCTAAAAACAAAACAAAACAAAACAAAACAAAAACCAAAATATTGGATCCCACTAATATGATGAATGTTTGTGAGCCACAATGCATGCTGGGAACCGAACCCAGATTCTCTGCAGGAACAAAAAGTATTCTTAACCACTGAGCCATATGTCCAGCCAATTCTACTTCTTCCTCCTCTTCTCCTCTCCTCCCCTTCCTCTTCCTCCTCCCCCTCCTCCTCTTCCTCCTCCTCCTCTTTCCTCTTCTTAAATTAAAGTCAGGATCTATGCAGCCCAGGCTACTCTGAAATTCACAGCATTCTCCTCAGCCTCCCAAGTACTGGGGTAATAAGTGTGACATTATGTCTGGTCTTTTATTCCTTCTTTGTTTGAGGCAATCTCTAGAACTTACTCTATAGTTCAGTCCGGCCCTAACTAGAAATCCTCCTACCTCAACTCATGAGTGCTCAGTTTATATATATACACATATACATACTGGGACTGTGACCAGTAACTTCTCCTTCAGGGTAAAAGAAGTTCAGTATTTATATCACAGGGAAACAGCAAGACAAACTTCCCTCTAGTCTTGACTAGAAATATTTCTCAACAAGAAAGCATAGAAAGCAGATAATCCCCTGAACAAAAAGGGAATATTCCAGCGACTGGGGACCTGCAGGCCAGCATGGGCTGAGACATGTGACCAGTGACTTGACAAGTCCCAGAGGGTCTAAGCATCACTTGCTGCTGAGTAGGAGTGACAGTGGGCGTGATGGGGCAGAGCAGTCCACAGGGATGAACATTCGGTCTTGGGGTGAGGCGAAGAGCAAGCAGGGGCCCCAGAAAAGCAAAAGCAAGAATCTTAAGGCTGAGAAAAACTTATGATATGATCTAGGCTAATCAGCCCTTGTACAGGCTTAGACACTGAGACCCAGAGACATGGTGAGCCAAGGACCCCCTAAAGTTCCCTTTTCACCAAACTCTGGTGGAAGTAATTTATGTGCAAGCTATGAAAATCTGCACAAACTACTGAACCTCTTTCACATTTGAATGTAGTGAATAGTCAGTGCACACTCCTAGCATCCTATCAAAAGATGCTAGGTATGTAACATCAGGCTTAGTATTGGGGAGACTCTCCATGTAAATGAATTGCTATTGTTTGGATGTCCCCAAAAAGCGTGTACCAAAGGTGTGGTCTCCAGCCTATGCTGATGCTGGGGTATGAAGCAGTGAGGAAGCAGGCTTTCACGGAAGAGCGCTTCCTGGGTGTGTGACCTTAGCGGGGCTATTGTGCTGCCAGACCCCTCCAGTCTGTTTCTCTGCTGCCATGAAGTATCTTTCTCTGTTATGTGCTGCTACCATGGTTTTTTGCCTTACGTACTACAGACCCAAAGGCAGTGGGGCCCAGATGATCATGGGCCAAACCCTGTGAAACCCTGAGCCAAACAAAACAAAAACAAAAACAAAAACAAACAAAACAAAACAAAAAAAAACTTTCTCCTTGTGTGCAAGCTATCTTGGGAATCTTTGTCACAGTGTCAGAAATCTAATATATTAATTTAGTCATAAATAAATGTTTATATGTATATATAATTGTACCTATAAGTATAGGTACTAATATGATAAACATACACAAATATACATGTAATTTAAAAGGATGAACTCCAGGGTCTGTTTCTGAAAAAAAAAAAAAAAGTTTACTTGAAAATACTGGTGAGGGCCTGAGAATTAAAAAAATAAAGAAAGAAAAAAATACTGATGGTTTTAGTTTTAGAGAAACACAAATCCAAGAGAAACCAACATGTGACTAGGCTGCTAAGTAAGTCCAGGTCCTATAGAAGAATCTAGAGAAGAAACAGCCCCAGTTGTCTGGGCTAATCAGATCACTTTTGGACCATAACTTCAATCTACAAGTCACAATGGCCGTCAACATGCTGACATCTGGAATTGGCAGCAAGTGTAGACACCTTGTCCTTTGGAAATGTTGAGGTGGGGAGGGGGATTTAGCCATGGATACAAAGTGATACAGTCTCTGTAGTCTGGGCAGTAGGGGAAGGTGCTGTGCTGGGGTAGGAAGGAAGAAGGCTGTTGCCGTCTCAGATCTTGGTCTGCAGTGCTCAGCACGGTAAGGCAGCAAGCAGCTGCAGAATGACATTGCATTGAAAGCCACAGCTTCTTCCTTGAATACTTAGAAATGGTTACAGCCAGTATCACAACCTCTAAATCACACAACTCTAACAAGAGAAAGTGCATTGCCTTCATTTTATGGGTAGGAAAACCAGTGCGCAGAATGACAGTTGGACAGAGCCACAGCCACGGATCCATCCAGTGATAGATGAAGACTCACTGTGGCTCTTCCTGTAAACTCACACTCATCCCCTGACTCTGCCGCCAGACTGCCAGCCCACAGTCCCCTTTGTTTCATTTCCCTCATCCTTCTGTTTCCACCTCACTGGTCACAAGCAAGCTTACTGTGATGCATCTTCCTGTCACTTTATATATCTCGGGTCACAGTTTCTTTGACTTTTTTGAAGGAACCTATAGAGCTGTGAGAAGGAGACATGCAAGTAAAGAAATAGTCATATGAATCTTATTTTTAATATATATGTCTGTATGTATATAATAAACGTTTTAAAAAGAAAGTATTTTTAAACAGAAGACAAAAAATGGTTCTGAAAAACTCAAGGTAAGGGCTGGCAAGATGGCTCTGCAAGATGCCACCAAGTCTGATGAGCTGAGTTTATCCCCAGGACCCACACAGGGAAGGAGAAAAGAACCAATCACAGATTGTCTTCCAACCTCCACCGGCACATCATGGCACATGCATAACCCTTGCCACCCACAACAAACAAACAAATCATGTCAAAACAAAACACAAACACAAACACAAACACAAACACAAACGAGAAGCTCAAAAGGCTAGGGGAGTAACTCCGTCAGTAAAGCAGGCTTACAGCATGATCTGTGTTTTGAGCCCAGAATCCTTAAGAAGCAAAGCATGATGTCATTCATGAGCCTGAAATCTAGTGATGGCAAGACGGGAGGTGGGAAGAGATTGACCTCTGAACCTCCATGGGCCAGCTAGACGGGTCTGCTTGGCAAAGTTCCAAACCAGTGAGAGCCTGTCTCCAACAAAAGAGGGAGTGTGCCTGAGGACTATCACCATGGCTGTCCTCCAACCTCTATCCACTGCATATGCTCAAGGCCCTTACACCAGTACAGGTGCACATCCGTACAGTACACATGCACCTCAACTTAACACAAAACCAGACTGGCCCTAGTTTCCTAAAGGGGGAAAGAAGAACACCCTTCCTGCCCTTTCTGCCTGCATAGCCACCATTAAGAGGCTCAGCTGACTAACTGGGGCTGGAACTGCTGACCAGAGATGCACACCAGGTCCCGTGGCAATGGCAAGGAGCAGTGTAGCAGCGTCTTCACACAGAGGACATATATGCTGGAAACTCTCTGAGATTACACACTCTACTTCCTTCTAATTTTACACATGAAGAAATCAAGGCCCAGGAGGTAGAGCAACTCTCCCCAGAGGAAGTTTGGTGTGAGACTCTGGGAATAGAACCACGGCCTCCTCTCCACAGCAGTGCCAGTTCTATTAAACCAAAGAGGCGGTCCCACGGCGGCAATGATGAACACACGTGGACATTTTTAATGCCCTGCAGAGTACCTGTGCCCATGGGTTGAAGCGATTGCACAGCAGAAGCTATTTTCGTCTCTATTCTCTCTTTTTAATATAATAGTTTTATTCTTCCTTGAGGATTCATACATGTACACAATACATCTCTGTCTGTTGTGTCCAGCCAGCAGCTCACATGTCTGGGTTCTGTTCTGGAAAGGCATCTTGGAATCTGGAAGAGAAGAGGGAGCTAGGCGGCGCACGAGAGAGACGTAACCAAGACAGTCGGTCTAATCAAGGTTCAATTTTACTATTTCCGACACTCAGTTATGAAGAAGGGGAAGGGGCCCGATTCCCGCCAAATCATCTTGGGGTAAGGTTGCAGATGAACACGTGATAGCTCCGGAACTGCTGCTCTCTAACACTGAAACCTGAGCAAACAGGTTTCAGGCTGGGGAGGGGAGGTTACATCTGTCCTTCGCATTCTCACCCTCCACTACTCCCAGATGCCCCCACATCCCCTTCCTAACTACACGTCTTTTTCTTATAACCTACTAAGGGAAATCCGTGCTGCTCCTATTGTCCTCTGAGCATGGCCAACCTACCAAGGAATGGAAAGAAAGCTGATGCTTCCACGCCTCGCAGCCATCACTTGCCAATGGGTCCTCAGCCACGAGTGCAGCTCACAACCGCCCCCCCCCCCCATCCCTGCTGCTTTGCTGGGTGGCTTGTGCGGGCAAGCACAGCTGTGTAAGTTCACAGGGGCATGAGCCTTTTTGCCTGTGCTTTCATCTTCTAGTCCATTATCTTTGTTTCTATCTACCTTTATGCTTGTTTTGGTTTTTATTTTGAGACATCTCACTGAGTAGCCCTGGCTGGTCTAGAACTTTCTATGTAGACCAGGTTGCCCTCAAACTCACAGAAATCTGCCTTTCTCTATTTCCTGAGTGCTGAAGCTAAATTCGTGTGCCACTATGCCTGGATTTATGGGTTTTTTTTATAACAACATGTATATGATACAATTCATATGCCATACAATTCACTAACTCAGCAGAGGTGATATGTGTCTTTAATACCAGAACTTGGGAGGCAGAGGCAGGCAGATCTCTGAGTTTAAGCCTAGCCTGGTCTATAGAACCAGGCCTACACAGAGGAGTCCTATCTTGACAAACAAAACAAACAACCAAGCAACAACAACAAAAACCAATTCACTACTTCAAAGTAAGTATACATATTAGCAGATTTTTTAAAAAAGTTTTATTTTTGTTATTTTTAATTATGTATAAGTGTGTGTGTGTGTGAATGTGGGTTTGTAAGTGCTCAAATTGGCCAGAGGCATCAGATCACCCACCTCTGGAGCTACAGAGAATTTTGAGTTGCCTGATGTGGGTACTGGAAACTGAACTTGGATCCTCTAGAGGAGCAGCAAGTGCTCTTAACCACCAAGCCATCTCTTTAGCCTTTCGGTAGCTTTTAGAATATTGAGCATCGTGGGACCAGAAGCACAGTCACTCTGAACATTTTCATCACCCTGTCTGACAGACATGAGCAGCCACGCTTCAATCTTCAGCCCTAGGAAGCTATTTTCTATTTTCTGTCTCTATGAATTTGTCAACTTGGGTGCTATGTTTAATGAAATCATCCCAGCTATGGTTTCTGTGACAGCATCTTTCACTTAGCATAATGGTTTTGAGGTATGTCCAAGCTGAAGCAGGGACCGTTCCTTCCTTCTTCTTCATTGTTAAATAATACTACCATATTGAATAAGTCAGTTGATGAACATTAGAGTTATCTCTACTTCTTGGCTATGGTGGAAAATGTAATAAACATTTGTGCACACATTTCCTGTAATATGTCTTCCCTGGTTATGTGTATATACTTATTTAACAATTACAAAGTTAAGTAGTACTCTTTTTTTAGCATTATTTATTTATTTTATGTATATGAATACACTGTAATTGTCCTCAGACATACCAGAGGAGGGCATCAGATCCCATTACAGATGGCTGTGAGCCACCATGTGGTTGCTAGGAATTGAACTCAGGACCTCTGGAAGAGCAGTCAGTGCTCTTAACCGCTGAGCCCTCTCTCCAGCCCCAGTACTTTTATGTTGGAAAAACTCTTTGAGAAAACTCCGAAACTGTTTTTCAAACTGGCTGAACCATTTGTATCCTGTCTAGCACTGCACTCCAGTTTCTCGATGTCCTCAGCAGTGTTTGTAACTATCTTCCTGACTGTAGCCATACTCCTTACCTGTCTTAGTGCTCTGATGAAATATCTCACAGATGCATCTCAGGAGCAGTGAGGTGGACTTTGGCTCACGGCATGGTGGGGAGGGCACAGATAAAGGTCAGCTTTATCTGCAGTGTGCATGTTCGTGTGTAGGTGTGTGCAGCAGCAGCTTGCTCACATCATGGTGGCTGGCAGGATTCAGTAGTGTCCTGTGTCCCAAAGGTTCCACAACCTTCTAAAACAGCTGGTGATCAAGAGCCCAAGCACATACAGCTGTGGGGCTGTGACACCTGAAAAGTGACAACAGCTATATTTCATTGTGGCATTGATCCGTATATCAGCTTTTCTATTGAAAATATACTTTTAGGTCCATAAATATGAACATAACTTTTTACTCTCATTAACAACAGGATAACCCTGTTCTCCCATTGAATGTTTTTTGCCTTAAACTCCATTCTGTCTGATCTTGGTTTTTTAGTTTTGTGAATATTTTCCTGGCATATATTTTCATAAGTCATTTTGTTTTTAGAGAGATTCACACCTAGCAGAAAGCTAATTTGCTTATTTATTTTCTGTAACCACTCTTAATCAGAGTACAAAACAATTTATATCCAGTTCCACTATACACAGGTTTTACTGTATCTTAAAATTTACTGGGTTTTTTTTGGGGGGGGGGTTGAGGAGAGGGTGGACTTTTGTTTCCTGAGTTTTGTGAGACCGATTCAATTTTTCTTACTCCCTTTTGTTCTTTTACTGGTTTTCTTTGAAAATTCAAAATATGTTATTTATCTTTTTTAATATTGCAAATATATATTGTATGTTGAACATACCTTCCTCTTCCTGTTGATCCCCTGGGTCTCCCTGGACAGTTTTACCTCTACTTTCACATCATATACACACATGTGGTATATACACACGTGGTTTCATGTGTCTGTATAAAATACAGGATCCACAATGAGAGAAAGCATGAACTCTGACATCCTGAGACTGGCTTATTTTATTTAATACAATCACCTGCCATTTGTGCCCATGTTCCTGAGTTCATTCTCGTTTGTGGCTGAAAAAAAAATCATACACCACATTTTCCTAATCTATTCCTAGGTGTCTATAGATGCCCAGGCTGGCTCCATTATGGCCACTGTAAACAGTGGTACTGTAAACCTAAGTCCCAGGTGTCTCCAAGGTGTGCTGATGGGGAGGCTTTCAGGAACAATGCTAAGAGTCATACAGCTGTGGCACGCAGTAGGACCACTGTTAGTGTTCTGAGAAACCTTCATTCTGACTTCCGTGGTAACAACCACTGCGGGAGTGAGATGAAACCGCACTGCATCTGCATTTGTGTTTTTCTGATGGTGTTGAGGTTGAACATATCTTCGTATATTCCTTGACCACTGTATTTCATCTCTGTTTGTTGTTATTTTGTTTTTTGGTTTAAGGCAAGATCTCTCTACGCAGTCCTGGCCAGCCTGGATCTCAATATGTAGACCAGGCTGGCCTCAGACTCACAGAGATCCACCTGCCTCAGCCTCCCAAGTGTTGGGATGAAAGGTGTGCATCACCACGCCTAGCTATACTTCATCTCTTGAAAACTGTCTGCTGAGGTCATGAGTTATTTATCGGTTGTTTGATGGCTTGTTTCGTTTTTGTTCTTTGTACGTTACAGGCACTAATCCTGTGCAAACACATGACCACCAAAGATGTCTTTCCCACTCTGTACATGATCCAGCAGATTGATTGCATGAGACCCTGTCTATCAATAGTTGGCCTCATTTCATGATCAGAGTCCTTGCTTATGCCTGCAGCTTGAAGTGTTTTTTTCTGTAAGAGCTTCAGTTCTTACATTGAGGTTTTTGAACCATTTAGAGTTTATTTTTGTGCAAGGTGAGAAATAAGAGTCCAGTTTCATTCTTCTATGTGTGGCTATCCAATTAAAGCACACACATTTCAATACTTATTTTTGTTAATTAGTATCAATTTAACAAGCTTCTCCTTTGCTTTTATTCACTCCTGCTTCATCGCAGGTCACACTTACCAGGGATTTCAGAGCCAAAAAAAAAAAAAAAAACTATTAAGAAAAAAAGATAGCAATTTGCAGTTATTTCTAGCACAACTTCTCCTATCCCATAGCTTAAGCAACTTATAACATGAATTCCTCTGATGTTACAAATGTGTCTGAAGGTCATGTGACACACCATACAAGCAGGAAATAGAGTCAGTGAACAATGTTAAGCAGAAGAACCTGTAGATGAGAATTAAATAGACACGGGGTGGGGAATACAAATATAATCAAAAGAGTAAAAGTCAAATCTTGCTCACACCGAAAGAAAAATGTTAAATAAAAAGGTTAAAAAAAAAAACCAGACTATTCAGTAAAATCATAAAATATAGCTCAACACACATAGTATTTCTAAGAAAATATTGCCAAGCTGAAATGAGCTACAGCAGCCACGTTAAGATGCATAAAGGACTTAATTCAAAAATTAAAGAAATAATTTTTCCATCTGCCTCACAAAGCAAGACCGGGCTATGTCATAGAAAAGAAGTTGACCTGACAGGCCTTCGGAGTGAGAATGTGAAGCAGCAATACAAAGGAACTCCAAGCAGCAGGGAAGCAGGTTGACACTCTGTAGCAAATAGATGTAACGCAAACAAAAAGTGGCTGATTCTGCAAAGAAGGGCTTGCTTAAGTGATAAAAGCATAACTTTAGATGATATAACTGTCCAACCTTGGCGGTGGTGGTGCACACCTTTAATAGGAGCACCCAGGAGGCAGGCAGATCCACAAGTTCGAGGCCAGGACAGCCAGGACAGTCAAGACTTGTTACACAGAGAAACTCTGTCTCTTGCTGGGCAGGGGTTGGGGGGGTGCTGGGGGATGCAATAAGATGTCTTGAATATCTGTGTACCAAGTAATATAGCCACACCTCTCTAAGACAAAAACTGCAAGATCCACAAGGACAAATGGGTGATAATATGAGAAAAGGTTTACATGATATTCTAGAAAACAAACAAACAAACAGGCATAGAAGAGTCATACTCTCTGTACTTGCTGGGTTTGTGTGTCAACTTGACACAGGCTGGAGTTATCACAGAGAAAGGAGCTTCATTTGAGGAAATGCCTCCAGGAGATCCAGCTGTGGGGCATTTTCTCAATTTGGTGATCAAGGGAGGAGGGACCCTTGTGGGTAAGACCATCTCTGGGCTGGTAGTCTGAGGTTCTATAAGAAAGCAAGCTGAACAAGGCAGGGGAAGTAAGCCAGTAAGGAACATCCCTCCATGGCCTCTGCATCAGCTCCTGCTTCCTGACCCGATTGAGTTCCAGTCCTGACTTCCTTTTAAACAGTTCTATGGAAGTGTAAGCTGAATAAATCCTTACCTCCCCAACTTGCTTCTTGGTCATGATGTTTGTGCAGGAATAGAAACCCAGACTAAGATACTCTCCAGCCAGCAAACTGAATCTGTCTTTGAGGTTTGTATGTGAAATTGGGTTTTGCTATGTATCCCAGGCCAGCCTGGATGGAACTCAACTGATAGCCCAGGGTAGCTGTCAGTTTTCCTGCCCCTTACTCCACAGTGCTAGGATTGTGGGTGTGTATACCACATCCAATCAGCAAGGTAAATCTTACGGAGGTATATGCAATAAGAACAGAAGATAAAATCCTGATAAAAAGAAAATGTACTGTATACTCAATGTGGACAGCCACAAAAACATTTATTAGTAGTTCTCATCATAGGCTACTCCCTAATGTGGGAATATTATGAGCACTCTCTAATAATGATGGAATAAAACTGGAAATTACGACAAATTGGAAAAATTTGTTTGTTTTTACATCATTGGAAAAAATTATGTAATAAAAAATATGTTATTAAAATGTGTTTCAGGGGCAGGAGAATGGCTCAGTTGTTAAGAATGCCTACTGCTCTTCCAGAGACCCTTGATTCCATTCCCGGTACCCAGCGCAGGCAGCTCCACTTCCTGTACACACATGGTATACACAAACTCACGCAGGCACACCCACATATGCATGAATGAAAGTAAATTAGTAAACCTTTAAAATAAAGTGCTTCTCAGAACTTTTGAAAATTAATACTAAATAACACTACATCTCAGAATGTATGGAATATAATTTGAAATGTCATCAGAGAAAAATGCATAGCTTTACATATTCATACAAATAAACATTTAAGAATAAATATAAAAGTATGATGAACACACCTAGATGGGCTGGAGAGTTGGCTCAACAGTTAAAATCACCAACTTCTCTTGCAGAGGAACCATGGACTGTTCTCAGCACCCACAAAGTGGCTCACAACCATCCATCCATATCTCCAGCCCGAGGGATCTTCTGGCCTCTGTTGGAACTACATGCATCACATGATCACTGCTCCTTCCTTCATCCTTAAAACTGGAACCAGCAGGCTGAGTCCTCCCACACACTTTCTCTAGTCTTCTCTTTTGCCTTCACATTCATACACACACTAGTACACATAAAAAACACACACATGAACACACACACTTACATGCAAACATTCACACAGCTACACAAACACACACACACATACACACAGCCACACATTTCACACATACAACCACACACTCACAGGCATCACACATGTATACACATGACAGTACACAAACACACATACATACACACACATACACACACAACTCAGCAAGCAGGTTTTCCAGGGTGTACAGAGAGAATAAGGCCAGCTTCAGGAGCTGATAAGATAGTTTAATGGGCAAAGAATTCACTACATAAGGGCAAGAACTTGAGTTTAACCCCAGCACCCAAATACAATGCTGGGCTTGGTACTGTGTGCTTGTAATCCAAGCTCTGGGGTGGGGGATGGAGACAGCTGGATTCTTGGGGTTCACTGGCCAGCCAGCTTAACTGAATTGGAAGGCCACAGGTCCCAGTGAGAGACTTTGTCTCATAAAACAAGTTGGATGGTTCCTGAGGAACAACATTGAGGTTAATCTGTGACCTCTGTGTGAATGCATACACCAGCAGGCACACATGCACACACACACAAACCATCTTCCAGGAGATAACCTTGCCTGGATAATGTGACCTGGAACCCAGTGACACTGTAGAAACAACTCCAGTGATGCTAGTGAAAAGGCAGAGCTGAGGACTGAGAAGAATGTGAGAGAACCAAGGCTAAGTGAGCACTGCTACACTCTCATCATAACCAAAGGGAAGACACAGGATGAGCAGTGTCTTGTAAGGCTACACCCACAATGCACTTCACTAAAGCCAGAGGATGCTCGTGGATGAGACATTCACTAGAAACTGAACACAGCAAACGAAGGGAAAGTCCTTCGCCTGCACAGATGATAAATGGCTCTCCAGCATGCCTGGGATGTGACATTTACCTTAGTCACATTGCAGAGAGGATCTATGTGGCTGCAGGCATCAGTTGGGGCTCCACCAGGTAACTCATGGCTGCTCCAAAGGGCAAGTGAGGAGAGCTTAAGGGAGGAAACTGTAGGACTGAGGAACCCGAGAGGCAAGGAGGCACTCCTGGGGTGCGATCTTGTTGCACCCTTAAAGCTGTAGGAGTTAAAGAGCAGGATCTGCAACAAGAACCCTGTGGGAGCTGTGGGATAGGTGACGTTGGGTGCTTGGGTGGAGAGCAGTTGTCTCATCTGGACAAAAGCCTGAGGCCAGGAACTTCCAGCTTTCATAGTCTATAGAAGTCAGCCTGTGGAGGGGGTGGAGTGGGGCACAGAATCGGCCCAGGAAGGTGGAGTGCATAGAAATATTCATCCACTGCCTGGTCGTTTCTCAGTGATTCTAGAAATAATTGGATTTGGTGAAGCCTTCGCAAGGATGCCAACTATACAAACTTTCATTTGCCCAGGATTGGGGTGACATGGAAGGGAAGCCCCAAGAGGAGAAACCACAGGAAGAAAGAAGTGTCCGTGGGGGAGGGTTGGGTGTGGGGGGGGGGGGAGTGGCTCTCTGCGCTTGCGCACATCCCAGGGCTGAGCAGAGCTGTCTACTCACCTGGAGCACTCTGTACAGCCCCGCGTCTGTTCCGATCTTGGGTGTACTCCTGAGACTCTCTTGTCCCTCCTGGGCCCATTCTCTGTTTGTTAAAGCACTTTTTAAATCGTCCGTCTTCCTGGGCAGAGAAAGCCTTATGGAAATGCAGCTTGAAACCAGCAGCAATCAGCAGAGATCCATCAATTAGCATTCGGCATTAAGCGATGCGGAATATCTTCTGAGGCTCTCAAGGCCTCTCCACACCTGAGCATTTCACAGGCTCATTCTCTCCTGTTGGAATATGTTCAGAGCTCTTGACTTGCAGTTCTGACTGGCTAGGGATTTTTTTGTTTTCTTTCTTTCTTTCTTTCTTTCTTTCTTTCTTTCTTTCTTTCTTTCTTCCATTGGATATTTTCTTTATCTACATTTTCAATGTTATTATCCCCTTTCCTGGTTTCCTCTCCGAAAAACATCCTCCCCCTATCTCCTCCCCCTCCCCCTGCTCACCAACCCACCCACTCCCACTTCCTGGTACTGGCATTCCCCCACACTGGGGCATAGAGCCTTCATAGGACCAAGGGCCTCTCCTCCCATTGATGTCCGACTAGGCCATCCTCTGCTACATATGCAGCTAGAGCCATGAGTCCCTTCATGTGTACTTTTTCGTTAGTGGTTTAGTCCCTGGGCGCTCTGGGGGTACTGGTTAGTTCACACATTGTTGTTCCTCCTATGGGGCTGCAAACCCCTTCAGCTCCTTAGGTCCCTTCTCTAGCTCCTACATTGAGGACCTTATGCTCAGTCTAATGGATGTTTGATTTCTTTTTTGATGCTTTTTTTAGGCTGCCCAAAGAATACAGAGCTTCTTTGGGTAGCTCTAACACAAATGGTTCAGCGCCTATAAAGCTCTTCACAGCCCCCTCCCCACAAATCTTTTTTTTTTAAGTATCTGCTTCAAACCACTAATTATAATTTATTATAACAATACTACTCAGGAAAAAGTGTTCTCAGTATAATTAACTGCTGGAGAGTAGGATGCATACTTGGTTTCAATCTACTTGTTTGGAATTTGTTACCACTTGAAAGTTAACTCACAATCAGATCTAAACTCTAAATGTTATAGAATGGTCACCGAAATTTGCTTTTTTTTTTTTTTTTTTTTTTTGGAGGGGGGATGACGCCTGCCATTCTGTGTAGCTGAGAGGGAAAGATCTTATCCTAAAATGTTAACATATTTATGCCTTTTCTGGAAGATGAGATGCATGGCTCCCGGGCATCGGGCACAGCTTTCAAGTGCTGGGTTGTGAGAACTGGAAATGCTCTTCTCTCCGGTCATGCTCCATCAAGCATCGAAATGAAGAGGCGTTGTCTCCTGTGGTCTGTCCCGAGACTTGCACTGATTCTGTCTCCTTATCTGAAAAATTCGGTGATGACAGAGTGTCGTGGCTGAGCCTCATCTAAAGCATTTGGCAAAGGGCTTGGCAGCAAGCAAGCAATCCTGACTTCATTCTGTGCCAGCTAACGAGGTCACGGTGGTAGCGCTAAGGCAGATGGGAGAGTAGATGCTTGGGCTTCGGCTGAGCTGGGACAGGTACTGCCTACAAATGAACAGCAGCCCTTTGTCTCCATGCAGGTCAGACTTCTAAGGCAACGTTCAGTGCTTAATTCAAACAGTGGCCAGAACCAAGTGGTTTTTAAATTACTTGGCTCTCAAGTGGTTGGGTGACAAATCCCTCAGTCACCTTCTTATCACCCTGTTACTGGCTTTCAGGTCCTTTGGCCCCCAGACTGAGATTTTTCTTTTGAGAGTGAAGTGAAGAGTTTTTGTTCCTGGCCTTGAGTGGTGTAAATTCCTGAGGATATTTGCCAGGCCTTGGGAATGCCTACCAATATTCATGCTCACATAGTACCATGTCCCCTGCAGTTATTGAAATGTCACTCTGGTAGTTCAGAAGGCTGGCACATGGAGATTTAGCTTGATGACACAATATTAAAATAACACCGTGCAGATGTGTTTGAAGCATTGCCCTTTTTTGCAGAATAGAAATATTAATAGTTCAGTTGTGCCGGAGGGCCCTCATTTGACAAGAGTGTTTGCATACTGTGCACAAAAGTGCGGGGCTCAGTCCCCAGTGCGGCAGAAACTGGGTATGGTGGTCCACACCAGGGTCATAGGGATAGGAGTTTCAAAAATTCAAGACCACTCTTGGCGGCACAGTGAATAAAGTATAAACTCACCAGCCTTGGGTTGCTCAAACTCTGAATGCTCCCCCGCTGTCAAGAGTGTCCAGGGTCTAGCTCTCGGGAGCATCCTGTACAGAGCATCTGTACACCGGAGGCCTTGGTATTAACAATGACGTTTATGGTGAACAATGACATTTGTCAAGATTTTGGGCCACATTGCATTGCATCTTTTCTGAAGTGTTGAGTGTCCTGGTCAGTGTTCTACTGCTGGGAAGAGACTCCACGAGCAAGGCAACTCTTACAAAAGGAACCATTTAATTGGGAATTATTACGATTTAATTATCGTAATTGTGGGAGGCAGGCAGAAATGGTGCTGGAGTGGTGGCTGAGAGCTTTACATCCTGATCTGTAGGCAGGAGAGAGAGAGAGAGAGAGAGAGAGAGAGAGAGAGAGAGAGAGAGAGAGAGAGAGAGAGAGAGAGAGAGAGACTGGGCAGGTGGGCAGCAGGGTGGAGCCTTTTAAAACCACAGAGCCCACTCTCAATGGAGTGAGTCCTGTAGTAAGGCCACACATAGACCAACAAGACCACATCTCCTAATCCTTCTCAAACAATTCAAGTAACTGGAGACCAAGCTTTCAAACATATGCACCAATAGGAGCTGATCTCCTTCAAACCACCACTCTGGAACAAGGAGCTGAGGCTAGCTACACAGGCACTGTGTGTCCATGTGATTGCCCCTGAATTCCAAAGCTCAAAGCATCCCTGCATGGGAGCAGTTCTCATGTGATGTCACATCACAGCTGGGGGAATCTCAGCTGTATGTGATTCTCCAGGGGAGACAGTCAGAAGGGGTCCTTAGTTTCTCCTGTGCCTTTCCCCATTGTTGATATTCATCTCTAGCATCCTGCTATAGTAAACAAACTGAACCATCTTTTGGAGATCCTATGAATCTCCCAGTAAGTCATCAAAAATGAGGATCATCTTGGGGACCCCCAGTGCAAATAAAAAAGAAGCAGAAGTGGCGCATGCCTTTAATCCCAGCACTTGGGAGGCAGAGGCAGAGGCAGGAGGATTTCTGAGTTCGAGACCAGCCTGGTCTACAGAGTTACAGAGTGAGTTTCAGGACAGCTAGAGCTACACAGAGAGAAACCCTGTCTCAAAAAAATCAAAAAAAAATTAAAAATTAAAAAAAGAAAGAAGAAAGAAGGAAGGAAGGAAGACAGACAGACAGACAGACAGACAGAAAGAAAGAAAGAAAGAAAGAAAGAAAGAAAGAAAGGAAAATTACCCATTTTAAACCTCTTAAAGGCAAGTTAAATACATGACAATCATACACACACTTGAAGGTTTGTTTGTTTGTTTTTAATGGAAAACAGATTATTCTGTTTAACAAGCTTTTCTTGATCAATACACAATGGATGTGTTTTCCTACAGCCTTAAATACAGGGATGTTATTTGTATGACATTCCATTGTATAGAATATATAGAACTTGAGGTACATTTGTTTAATCAATTATCTACAAATAGATACATGGTTGCTTTTCTCTGTTCTTTGTGTTATAAACAATGCTGCAGTAAGCCTCTCCATAGAGAATCTCTCTGTGAGCTCATCTAAGTGTTTGTGGTACAACTGTGATGCAGTTATTGTATAACAAGGATAGTAACTCTGAGCCAGGAAGTGGGCTCAGCAAGCTCAGGCACTTGCAGCTGAGCCTGATGGCCTGAGCTTGATCCCTGGGACCCACAAGACAGTAAGAGAAAATCCCTGTAAGTTGTCCTCTGATATCTACAAGAATTTGACACACATGTGTACCACACATAAATTAAATAAATACAATACAAATTTAAAGACTGTAATACAAAGATTTCATAACTGTGATGAAAACTCTTTAAGTGATAAAATGAGGTGTGTTACAGCAGATCATGATTTTAAGACTCCCTCCAAGAGGGACTCTGATATTTAAAATGATTGGAATTGGTCTAGATTCTGAAGAAATCCTCACTTACATTAACGGGAGCCTGCATCCACACTATTTCCAATATATCAACATCATAGGCTGTTATTTACTGTAAGTCTGAAAACATGCAAGATTTTTCACTGAGATTTATTACAATCCATTTGTCAAAAGTTTTCAGCTGTAAAGGAAAAAAAATAATAACCTGGCTCAAAGCCCAAACGGTATGAGATCAAGTGTAGCCACTAATAATAATCTAGCCATCTCTAGGACAAAAGCTATCCAACCTCAAACAAAAGCAGCGGAGCCCAGAATCTATACACATATCATTAACAATGTCTGACAACGTCAGGAAAAAATGATCACAACACGAAATCTTTAATCAAGAGGAAACAGCAAATTAATAAAAATCCATGCATGGCTAAGATATCAGAATTACCAGACCAAAAAAAAAAAACCTTATAAAAACAATAACTCTGTGTGTGTGTGTGTGCATGTGTGCGTCTGTGTGTGTGTGTGTGCGTCTGTGTGTGTGTGTGTGTGTGTGTGTGTGCATGTGTGCGTCTGTGTGTGTGTGTGTGTGTGTGTGTGTGAAATGAGTTAAAATGAAAAACGTAAGGTGAGTGAGCAGGTGTAAAGGTACAAAGGGAAGGAAAGGAACTCTGAAAATAATCAGAATTTTATTCTACTGGAAAAAAAGTGGAATTTGCAGAAAAACAGATGAATTTGGGAAGTATATTTAAAGAGGTGACCCACGGTCAGAAGTACAAAATCTACACATTCTCCTTCATCCTCGTGCAAGCCCAGGCTGAGCTACATCTCAAGATCATGTCTCAAAAAAATCAAAACAGGAAAAAGAAAGAAATTGGGCCAAAAGCATTAATGGATTTTTCACCAAGCCAGACCAGCGGGTGGCAGATAACCATGAGCAAAGACTTCAACACTATTGACTGTGGGGAAATGAAGACTTGAACCACCATAAAATGGTGTTAAAAGTCTAATGGGATGTCAGTAAGTAGGCTGCTCAGACTGTGAGGGAGTGGCTCTCACACATAGGCCCATGACAGGGTGTGAGGTGGATACACTCTGGAGAACACCAAGTGGTTACAACACCCACCCACAACACCTACCTACCACTGGCCCAGCACCTGCCATCTTGGGAATTTATCCCAGAGGAATGAGAACTATTGTCTCACATAAAACCTTGTGCATGAGTGTTTCTAGAAGGTTTATTCATAACTGCCAAAATATAAAAATGTCCAAATGCCCTCAACAGGTGCAGTAATCTGAATGAGAATGGCTCCCAAAGGCCCTTAAGTTTGAATACTTGGTCTCCAGGTAATGGAACTGTTTTGGAAGAATTAGGAGGTGTGGCCTTGTTGGAGGAGATGTGTCACTGGGTGAGGGCTTGGAGGTTTCAAAGCCTTCACCATTCCCAGTGGTACCCACACTCCGTTTTAGCTCTCTGCCTGCTTCCTGCTTGTGGAACAGATGTAAGCTTCAGCTACTGTCGGCATCATACCCACCTGTGCACTGCCATAATGGTCTCAGACTCACACTCAGAAACTGTAAGCCCTTGTAAATTCCCACCCCTCTAAGTTCCCTTGACCATGGTGTCTTATCAGACCAATACAAAAGTAATTAAGGCAGCAGGTGAATAGATAAACTAACTGTGATAGATTTCTATAATGGAACACTACTCTGTAATTAAAAGGGGCAAAATGTATTGATCAGTGACACACATGGTTGATTGGATTTTAGGGCATCATTAAAGAATGAAAAGCTATCTCAAGACTATATCCTATAAGAGTTAAATTCTACAGCATTCTCAAAGTAATTGTAGAGATGGAGAACAAGTTCATGGGTGCCAGGAGAACAGAGAGTGGAGGGACAAGAAATGAGCATTACACCAAAGCGCCCGGTCATTCCTGTGCAGCAGTGGACAGGTCTATCTTCATGGGTAACTATATAAACCACACAAGCGCACACTGCAGAAAGGCACACTTATGCACTTATCTGCAAAAATCTGGGAAAGAAACAGTCTAAAGTCCTGAACCAATAGGCTTCCTAGTTCTATGGTAGTGATCAGGCAATGTGGCACTATGTGGTGAGGGATGGGCAGTCAGGATTTCATGTTACTTTCTTCTTGTGAATCTAAAAAAAAATTTAAGACAGAAGACTTTGAAAGACTATTCATTGCCAAAGTTGAAAACAGTGTTTAGAGGGGTTTATAACACATAGAGAAGATAAAATGCACAACAAAACAACACAGGATGGGAAACAACATGAAGTACTGTTGTGTCTCTGAGAAATAGAGTAATGTTAATTCAAGGTGAGTTGTAATGACTCAAGAGTCTGTACTGACTCTTTACGTAATAAATTCTCTCCCTAGATCAATAAGTGATAGAAAGACAGATGGGAGAGTTAGAACTCTGCTGGGTGTAGCTAGAAAGCAAACGAGGCAAATGAGAACACTGCAAAGTTCAAGGCTAATCCTCAAGAAAATGAGGACAAGTCAGGCGAACAGAAAGGGCAAAATGGCAGACTGAGCCTAACCATGCTAGGAGCTGTGGTGACTCCAAGTGGGCTAAATACTTCAGTAAAAGATATACCTTGTCGTGTGTGTGTGTGTGTGTGTGTGTGTGTGTGTGTGTGTGTGTGTTTTAAATGAAGTTCCTGCTACTAACAGAAGGTACACAATAGATATAAACATAGAAGGACCAAAAGTAAAAGGCTCAAAAGAACCAAACACTAATCCTGAGAATGTTAGTGCAGCTCTGTTGTTATAAAAATGGGCTTTGAGATCAGAAGTATGGCTGATGATGTGGGGAAATGGCAAATGAGCGCTGGAGGTGTAGCTGAGCATGCAGTGTTTGCTGGAATGCTTGAGGCTCTGGGTTCTCTCTCCAGCATGGCATAAACTGGATTTCAGTGATATATGCCTGTAATCCCAACACTTTAGAGATATAGTTCAAGGTCATTATAGGCTACACAGTGAATTTCATAATAGCCTGAAATACACGGAACCCTGAATCAAAAATAAAATTAATAGTAATAATAATAATAATAATAAAAATAAACAATTCCCTTAACAGGACATAGTGACCTTAAAAATGCACATTGTCCAATCTTCATGTGCAACTCATGAAACACAAACAAGATTGGTCCCAGGTGTGGTCCCAGCACTGTGAGTTTCAGGCCAGCCTGGTCTACATAGTGAGTTTCAGGCCAGTGTGGTCTACATAGTGAGTTCTGGGTCAGCTTGGTCTACATAATGAGTTCCAGGACAGCTACAGCTACAAAGAGAGACCTCGTCTCAAAAAAACCAACCCACCCACCCATCTGGTATCATAAACAAAGGAACTGTGTAAACAAACAAACAAACAAACAAACAAAAAACAATGATGGAAGGCATGGGAGACAGCTCAACACACAAAACAAGCACTTGTTTGTGGTTCAGAGTAGTCCTCTGACCTCCACGTGTGCATCCATACACCCCACATATATTGCACATACAGTGGTGGCTCACAGCCATGGGTGGCTCCAATTTCAGGGATCTGACACCCTCTTCTGAGCTACACAGCCTCCAAGCACATACACGCAGGCAAAACACGCATGCATAGCAAAACAGATCTAACAAAATGTTAAACTGAACCAACAGAAGTAACCTCTACAGGCCCATTCGGAGATTTTGGCATTCCTGTCAGTGTGTGCCTGCTTTTCAGAACACGGAGGTTTTGAATATTATCAGCCGGGGATTTTCTAGACTGCATCTCAGTCTCAGCTCCTCTGACGTTTCCTTGTGAAGAGATTCAGGTCCTTCAGCTTTGGCAGGAGGCTACAGGAGTGATCGTGTGTCTGTGGTTCTAACAGAGATTGCGACGTTGCAGTCTGTTCTCTGTGGATGATATCCACCAGGTCGTTTGCTGGAGGGCAGGGCCTGCCAGGTTCCTCCGTAGCAATGTCCTCCCTGGGCCTCTGGGAATGGTGAAGCACCCGCCCCTCACCTAGCACTCAGCTCGTGTACTTCTATTTGTTTGGTTTTGGTTTTGGTGTTTGGTCAGCATGGGCTCATATTTTACTTAATTCAATATGTAATTTGGTATGTTGGATGTGGTGGCACATGCCTTTAATCCTAGCACTCAGGAGTCAGAGACAAGTTCTATGAGTTCGAGGCCAGCCTGATCTATATACATAGTGAGACCCTGTATTGCCCCACCAAAACCTGCCACAGTACACATGTATATTTTATTGATCAAATAGTCCCAAATATGGTCATGGTAGCCTCTTCAGCTGGTTTCTATGTCCTTTTTGATGAGTATCACTTTTTTAAAGAGTTGTTATTAGTGTGTGAGATGTATGTGTGGGGTGGGGTTAGATGCACACGTGGGGGTCAGAGGAGAACTCTGGAGTCATTCTCTCCTGTCAGGCAAGCTCTTTGCCTGTGGAGCCATCTTGCCAGCTCTCTCATCTGACATTTCTTTCGTTATGGTATCAGATGACCCAGGCTTATCTTGTATGTCTTATCCCAGACCCAGAATCAGCCACTTCTTTAAGGAGCTCTGGACACTGTTCGGGTAACGTAGTCTTTGCAAACAAAGATCTGGGTATGAGGTGTGCTCTGTCTTCTTGGGATAGCATAGTCTTCTCTGTGGATGAGAGTTAAGGAAGAGTTATGCATGCACATGCCCCCCCCCCCCCGTGTGTGTGTGTGTATGTATGTGTGTATGTGTGTGTATGTGTGTGTGTATGTATGTGTGTGTGTGTGTATGTGTGTGTGTGTGTGTATGTGTGTGTGTGTCCATCTACACTGATCGTGTGACCTTTGATTCTACAGTACCATTGACTCTGGGGTGTTTGTCCTCTTTTAGTTATGAAACAGTCTCTTTCCATCTTGTAAGACTTCTCAGGGTTGAAGAGATGGCTCAGCCATTAGGTGCATTTTTGTTCTTGCAGAGGACCTGGGTTCGATTCCCAGCACCAAAGGTGGTTCATAACCATCCATAACTCTAGTTCAGGGTATCCAATGCCTTGTTCTGACCTCTATAGACACCAAGCCTGCATGTTATACACACACTACATGTAGAAAAAACACAAAAAAATGAATAAATCTAATAAAAGAAAAAATTCAAAGACTTCTCTTTCTGGTAGTAATATTGCTTATATTGTCCTTAATGTGTTTACGTACCTGATTACTCCACTGTATGTCACCCATTTTCCTGACAATGTCCCTCAACACAGTCATAGAGCATTTTACAGAATACCTTACCTGCACAGGGGTTTATATGCAGCATCTGTTTCCTTCCTTCCTCTGGATCGTCTAACTGGTGTGAGCCACATTTCTCCTGACCTGATTTGAATTTCTCGTTAGTCTTTACTAAGCAGGACATCACTAACACAGTGTCTAGTTTATGGATACCATGCACCATGGCCGCCTTAGCTTGGGAGTTTGCTATCCTGAGGCAGAGCAGCTCTAGACTCTCAACCCTTTCAAATTCCTGGCTTTCCTATTGGTTCAGACTAAATCACAGCCTCCAATGTTACTCAGTTTCCCTCCAAGGCACGCAAGAGAAGGAAGAAATACTGAACTGAATGTATTTATGTATTTAATACATTCCTTGGAAAAGGGGGGCCCTATAGATAGTGTAAGGTTCATTGAAAGTGCAGCATTTGATGCTTTCTGCGCAGGATACAGGGCAGACATTGAGATTCACAGCAGGCAGTCCTAGGTGCTGGAGAGAATCTGGTCATAACTGAAGGAAATAAATGAGAGCCTTTGGATGGGGAACTGCAGAAAAGTGACCCTCAGGCCCCAAGTAGGAAGCCAAGCATCACTTATCCTGCGCTCTCAGGACTGCCCCAGCCTCCATGTCCTGTCCAATCTTTCAAAATTGCAACACTGTTACACTATGTTGCCACCCACAACATTCAAGGCTAAATACTACAGAGAATTTAGCCCCCACCCCCCACCCCAGGCTAACGCCTTCCCCTTCCTCCAGCTTATCTTATTTCACGTTTATGGCTTTTGTCTTGTGCTGCACTCCTAACTGTGCTCAGCACACGCAGCCAGCCTCAGGGCCCAGGTTCAACATGCCTGACTGAATGGATGAAGGAGTCTTAGGTTCAAGATCTGCTATACAACCCACTCCCCTTCTGCCCTAGCCTTTCCAAAGTGCCTTGCCGTGTGTCAAATCCCTCAGGGGCCACCAGGCAGGCTCTGCTGCAGACCTGCGTCCCTCCGGCTGCAACACAAGACACGAGGGGTCAGAGCAGCGCCCGGGTCCTGTGTTGTAGCCTGAGGACCCGCATTGTATCCTGTGAGCCCAGGGAGCCTGCCCAGCATGGCTCCTCCTCTGGGTGGGCTACTGGCTTCTGCTTGGGGAGTCCCATCTGCTGTGTACCCAGTGAGGAAGCTATAGAACAGAGAGTAGCATGGTTAGTGGGTCCTGGGACTGGCACTGTGCTGCCCCCTAGGGGAAAACCCAGTGGTGGAAATGAGGCTGACCTTGCATGGTGAAGAAACCCCGCCTAGGCCACAAGCCTGGTGCTGATGTTGAGAGACAGAGGCTATGTGCACGCCCATGACCATGTCCTTCCTCCTCTAAACAGCAAATTATGGCTGTGTATAAGCCACTAATTATAGTTTAGTACAATGACACCTCCTAGGAAGTGGCTCTCACTCTAACACCACGATGAGAATTTTATAAATGCCAGGCTGATACAATGAATTGCCCTGGATTATAAATATCTTGACTGGGAGAATGGCAGAAAACACAACATTATTGCTACCCACTTGCACCAGGCCTATGGAGAATTTATTGTTTGTTTATGGCTTATTTTTATTCAAAAGCTCATGTATAACATTTTTGTGTGGACTCTTTTTGGTGAGTCATTCAGTGCTTTCTTATAAAATTCAAATGAAGTTGGTCTAAAATCAAGACAATGTCCTAATGTCAGTTCCTCCAAAGTGACATGTTGATATTTTTTCTCCAGACTCACTGTCGGGTAAACTCTTTGCAGAAAAGCCCATGGGCTTCAGGACTGAGGAGTGAACAGCAGTATTCCCCTCCCTCCCTCCCTCCCTCCCTCCCTCCCTCCCTCCCTCCCTCCCTCATTCCCTCATTCCCTCCCTCCCTCCCTCATTCCCTCATTCCCTCCCTCCCTCCCTCATTCCCTCCCTCCCTCCTTCATTCCCCCTCCCTCCCTCCCTCTCCCTCCCTCCCTCTCCCTCCCTCCCTCCCTCCCTCCCTCCCTCCCTCCCTCTTCTCTTCCCTCTTCCTTTCCTTCCTGCTCCCCCTCCCCCTCCTTTTTCTCTGTCTCTCTTTCTCCCTCATCTGTCCTCCTTTCCCCTCCCTCTGTCAATCTTCAGTGTTTCCTAGCCAGTCTCTACCCGCCCCACCCCCCCCCAAAGGCTCACACAATCAGCCTCTTGGGTAGCTGGGACCAAACCACACCACTGGGTCCAGCTCTCACTGGCTTGTGTCTTCAGTAACGCGACATGGCTTTTGGTTCCAGCAGAAGGCAGGAGACTCTGGGGACAGATTAGAGGTCAAGCTTCAGTGCAGAACTTAAGTGTCACACGTTTTTCTACCAATGAAGGAAGAATCTCAAGACTTGCCAAGCAGGGGGTGGGACAATGTCCACTCATGTCCACCTTTGTACCTGGATTTAACATTAAACAATTTAGAGGGGGAAATAAAATCCTGCCGCTTGCCCAAATTATCTAAACAATGTCTGAGAGGCTCTTACCAGATGGCATGGCACTCCCTGTGATATCTGTGGAGCTCTCCTCTCGCAGGACTGTAGGACATGCTGGAAGTGACCAAAGGATGCATGAGAGGCAGCCATCCCTGCTGGCAGCCATTCCCCTCTCTTCCCTCCCTTCTTCCTCTCTAGCAGAGCTGGTGAGCACAGCCAAGTGACTGTTTTCTCTAGACCAGAGGGAGGCAGGAGGCTCATAAAACACCCAAGGAATGGCTAAGATTCATAAGCTCCTCCCAGGGATTACCTAAGCATTAAAAAATTACTGAGGGAGGGGGAGACTCTTGTGTGGAGCTGCCTATAAGTTGCACAGGGTGCCCCAGGGATGTAGTCTTGTGAATTGTCACCATGCTAGGGAGGACTTTTTGCAAGGCAACAGCCACCCATGGTCCTGTAAGTAACCCCAATAAATCCACTGTCACCACAATAGACTATTTGTCATTAGTACCCCATCTGGGATAGACAGGTGTTTGTTCATTTCCCTAGGAAAAGTCACACAACATTTGGAAGTCAAGATGAACACAGTCACACAACACTGGGATGTCAAAATGAACCCTCACATCCCCAGGAACCAAGGACAAGCAACTGGAGTGTGGACCAGCAGAGACTGTGTGAGCCTGTGTGAGCCTGTGTGAGCCTCTGCACCTGCAGCATGGCATGTCTTCCCAGGTGCCATGGGCTGGGTCCTCTCTCCACACTACATTCAGGACTAGAAAAGCAGATGAGCACGCAGGGAAACACATGGGCAGACATAGTGACAGGCAATGAAGCAAGCCAAGGAAAAGAAAAGCCTCCTGTCCCTGCTGGCTGCCAGGGACTGTCCACCTCCACCTTCACCCGTGTCTCCACCTCAACCTCCGCCTCCGTCTCCACCTGCACCTCCTGCATACTGGAGAGAACCAGCCACTCCCTCAAACCCACACTGAGAAGACTGCCTGGCTCCACATGCCAAGGAGAAGTAGATGGAAGAAAGAATGAAAACCAGAAAGGAGCTGCCCCCTTTGGTGAACTCGGGGCTCACCCCACCCCCCTTCCAGAGAAGGCAACAAGGAAAGGGAGGGTGTTACACAAGGACAGGGAGAGAAGGCTCTGGTTATCACAGTGCCTGTGACAAGTAGAGGGTCAGGAGCCTTCTAGGGGTGGTAAAGCCTGGAATGGGGTAGGACTCAGGGTGAAAAAAGAAGTTCCTATTGAGTAGCCAGTATGCCTTGTTGCAATGCAAACAGATTCCAGGGCTTAAATAGGAGGCACCAAGTGTCCCAGGAGCTTTTCCTACAATCAGGAGAGGAGGCATAAGATGGACCAAAGCCTGTAGGAGAGGACAATGGTAGAGCTCCTGCCAAGCTTGGGGGACACAGATTCCCTAGTGTCCCTGGAAACTGGAAAGCACATAGCAACCTGCCCAGTACTTTTCTGGGGGAAAGACTGAGCCAGAGGACAGGGTGTTGGGGGATTTTGAAGCAAGCCTGTCTGGCTTACAGCATGCACAGATGTGGTCAACTTTAACTCAAAGAGCCTCTGTGACAGCCATTGTTCCATCCCTGCCTGACCAGCACAGGTCAGGACAGGTCAGCCCAGGTGAGGATGAGACCACTAGGAACAGAGGAAGGAGACAGCAGGATAAGACACTCCTCATGCCCCGAGAGTGCATGCAGAGAAACTGGGAAGCTACAGCTGTTGTTTGCAAGATAGCCACTAAGAGGCTGCAGAAATGGCTGTTGTCAAGCAGGTGTTGCTGTTGCACACAAAGCAGGCCTGTTTGCCTTCCATTTGCAGCAGGTTCTGTTTGACCTCTACTTTCCTCTATTTATTTCTATACCCTAAACAGGGGAGCCTGAACCTTAAATAATCGCCTTTCAGCCATTTGCAGTTCCGTCCCCCTGGTGCACCATACATCTCCCTGGTATGATTGTCACAGTAGAGAATAAGTATGTTTCTGTCTTTATTTTCGATGTGTAACAGGCCGGAGACCTTAGCACAACTGACTCCAGGATGGAAGCAGCATTCAGGCCTCAGAACCCAGCATGAAAGCAGCAACACCTGACAAAACAAAAGTCACAGAAAGCTTACTGCATTTAGTAAATGTGACCACTAGTAAAATAGTTATGTTCACTTCTTATAATGCTAATGAGAAACTGCGCATGCATCGAAGAGTCTACCTTAGACTCTTTAGAGGAGGTGATGGAGAAAGAGTACTAACCTTAGTCAGACTCAGTCCTGCAAAGCCATACTCTGTGACTTTAGACAAATCACTTAAATGTTCTAAGCTTTGGTTCTTTACTCTGCAAAATGGAGTTACAAAAACATATTCTGGCTGTCTTAGTTAGGGTTTTGTAGCTGTGAACTGACACCATGACCAATGCAATTCTTATAAAGGACAACATTTAATTGTGGTTGGCTTACTTACAGCTTCAGAGGTTCAGTCCATTATCATCAGACCGGGAAGCATGACAGCAACCAGGCAGGTCTGGCACTGGAGGAGCTGAGAGTTCTACACCTTGATCTGAAGGCCTCTAGGAGAAGACTAGCTTCCAGACATCTAGGAGGAGGGTCTCAAAGTCCACCCCACAGTGACATGACACACTTCCTCCTTGTGAAGTCGGCCACACCTACTCCAACAAGGCCACACCTCCCCTGGGCCAAGCATATTCAAACCACCACACTGGGGCTGGAGCAATGGCTTAGTTGGTAAAGTGCTTATCACATGAATATGAGGACCTAATTTGATCCCAGAACCCATGTAAAAACATCAGGCATGGTGAGATGTGTTTATCATCCCAGAGCTGGGGAGGCAAAGACAAGCAGATGGCTGTGGCTTATTGACCAGCCAGCCTAGCTGAATCAGTGAGTTCCAGGTAAAGTGAGAGGCCCTGTCTCAAAAAAAAAAAAAAAAAAAAAAAAAAAAAAAAAAAAAGAAAAGAAAAAAGAAAAAGAAAAAGGAAAAGAAAAAAAAAAACAAGATGGAGGGTGACTGGGGAAGGCACCTGGGAGTGTGACCTCTGGCCTCTAATTGCATAGGCACACATGCACCTCTGCACCTGCCCACGCATGAACACACACACACACACACACACACACACACACACACACACTGATCTAGCCTCTGTACTGCTGTATTTATAGGCAGTATAGGGTGGGTCTTCTCTGTGACTCCAGAAATAAAAGCTTAAAGAAAGGGTTAACAACAAAATATTAGCAGAATAATTACTTAAGGGAATGTTTCACCCTGAATTCATTCATCAAACACATGTTGGGCCTTTTTGTATACCAGGGCTATGCTACACTCTGAAAAGGCCGTAAACCCCTCACCTGCTTGGGTTGAGGTCAAGGTTGTTCTGAGTTCAAATCCAGCCATTGAGCTATGTGACTAGAAGACTGTTCCTCTGAAAGCAAGCTTCTACATCTGAGAAGTGGGAGTGGGTGACGAACATCACAGGTCTAGAACAACAGCAGGAGGGCTGCAGTGTGTCATCTGTCAGAAAGGGCAGATTCAAGGGGAGACACCAGCTTGGATGTCCCCCAAGCACTTCAGGTCCAGAGGAGTTGATTTGCTTCTATCGCACACACACCCTTTGCCTTTGCCTCTACCGTCTCCCATGAGGCAGCCCCTCCTGCATACTCCCCAGGGTCAGCTGGGGTGGTGGGAAGGAGCTGGGGGTGGTTCATGTCTCATCTTCTCATGTGTTCAGACTCTATGGAGCTTCTGAGATTTCTCTATATCATACATCTTTTGCAATAGTAAATGCATCTGGAAGCTGTGGGGTGGAAACTCCTGTCCTGCCCATCAGGAACTGAATCTTATATCCCAAGGTCTCTAATAAAGATATTAAATATTAAGGGTATATAATAAATATTTGCTAGATAAGTTACCTCATAACACGCCCCTCCCCCATTTTATCATTGAAATGGCCTTTTTCTTGCAGATATAACACAACTCAATATCTCAAAACTTTAGCTGAGATCATTTTCTCAAGCACGGTTATTAATAATTTGCCTTAAAATGCTCATTTAAGTGCCCAATGCAGAGATAAGAGGTCTGCTTTCCTGTTGATGCTCACGCTCAACCATAATTATCTGTCACAAGAGGCCTGAAGAGGTGTGAAGATGAAAGCTCAGAAGGGCCAGTGTGTCACTTCAGAACCCTGCCGGTGAAGCAATTAGCAGCAGCCTTAAGTGCTGGGGTGGGGAGGGGCACGGCTAATCATCCGAGGCGGTGAGTTTGTGCACGCACGCGCGCACGCGCGTGTGCACACACACACACACACACACACACACACACACACACACACACAGACACATGCGCACACAGACACACACACACACACAGACACACACACACACATACAAACACACACACAAACATTCTTCTCCCTGTCACAAAGGAATACACTGAAGCCTGAAGAGAGCTGCACTGTGTAAGGATACGCATGGGATTGTCTTGCTCTCCTAAGCGTGAGATTGTTGGCACTACTCAGCCATCCTCCTTCACTCGGGGTCACTGTCACAAACATTATTCACAGCACCATGCGTCTGTGACTTCCTGAGACACTCCGTGCCCTTTTTTTCTTGGTTGCTAAGATATTTAGTTTCTGAGTCTGTTCTTCATAACCTTTCAATCTTGCCCTGACTGCCAAATTCTCTGTTGTGAGGGGACAGACTGCAGAAGCCCAGCAGATACTTTTACTAAGGAAGCTGAGCAGGTTGGCTGATCATCACCAAGCAAGATGGATGCAGCTGGCACAGAGAGCAGCTGCCCCAGTACGTTTATTCTGGGAAAGCTGGCACCTCTTACCGTGTGGTCCAGCTCGTTTCAAACCCATTTCAATCCTCCTGCTTCAGGCAGTTGAAGGTTAAGATGGAAAGCTGGTACCAGGACACCAGGGTCCTAGCAAATCCAAGCAGTAAAGAGACTCAGTTCAGAATGAAGATGGCAGGACAGCTCTGTCCACTCTGTGAGTGACAAGTTAATTTCATCACACCAACAGTCATCAAGTGAAATAAATACCACTAACCTGAAGTGTATTGGGCTTGTAGCTTTTATGACTTTTCATTCAGGAATGGGTGTTGGCTTTACAACTGTCGGTGAGTTTGCATATACTGAAGTAGCATATATATCAAACTCAGCCCTGGGAAGCTGCAAGAATTCTCCTCCATTCAGCTGTACAGAATCTCCGCTGCCTGACCTTTGCCATGCCCTCAGCAGGACACTTGTCCTTGCCTTGGCTCTTGGCTAGCACATGCTGCTGGTTGGTGCACCTGAAGGTCAGCTCACTTTCTGCCTTTGCCTCATGCAGGGTGGGTCTCCTCTCCTCAGTAAAACCTCTCTATAAACTCCCTCAAAGTGCATCCAGAGGCGTATCTACTACCAGAGGCGTCTCACCCTGAAGACAATGAAGGGTCAACATTCCCTCACTTACACAGATAGAGTGAAGCTCTGGCTTCAGGGTCTGTGTCTCTCCAAGTTTCTTCTGAAATCCTGAATGTGATCGTAAGTCGCTGTAAATTTTCCATAACTCATGTTATAACCACAACTGAAGTCACTCCCCATCTCTAATCCCATCCCCCCCCCACCCCCGAACACACACACAAGGTAAGGAGGGAGGAGTGGTCATGGGTACTTGGAAGAGACCCAGAGGAAGTAAGGTCAGGATGACAACTAATCCAGACTTGATGGTTTTGCCGTCCCTGTGTGTAATATGATATGTCTTCTTGGACTTCTCTGGACATGACTGTCTCCTGGAGAAAGTTCTCCCAGTCTCCCCTCCTGGCCAGTGCCCTTGGTCTGGTCAAAGCTTGTGTGTGACTTCATCACTCAGCCACAGGAGTATCTAGGTAGAGTGGGAAACAAGATTTGATGTGTACACACTGGCTGTGCACAATCTTCCGTTCCCACATGGTTGAGACAGAGGTTCTCTCCAACCAGGGCCACTGTGATGTCTCAGTGAGGAAATGCGGTGCTTTGAATGTTTGGCTCAGGGAGTGGTACTATTAGGAGCTGTGATCTTGTTGGAGTGGGTGTGGCCTTGTTGGAGGAAGTATGTCACTGTTGGGGTGAGCTTGGAGACAAACCCTCCTCCTAGTTGCCTGGAAACAGTCTTCTCCTGTCTGCCTTTGGATCAAAATGTAGAACTTTCACTTCCTCCAGCCTCATGTCTGCCTAGATGCTGTCATGCTCCCGCCTTGACAATGTACTGAACCTCTGAACCTGTAAGCCAGTCCCAATTAAATGTTGTGCCTTGGTCATGGTGTCTCTTCACAGCAATGGAAGTCCTAAGACAGAAAGCTTGGTTTTGAGAGACCTAATCCATGAATGTTTCCCTCTACCCACCACTGAAGGAGACCATGCCTGTAGCCACACATCATAAGGTGCTGAGATGGAGAGCTAGGAATTTGGCAGGGATTTGTCATTGGGCTAGGACAAGAAAGCAAGCTCAAGATGAATACAGCTGAGAAATGTGGTTTTTTATATCTTGATGGGTTTTGTTAAGATCCTGAATACAACAATCATGGGGCCTTTGTTTATGCCTTGTTTGTTCCTTGACTACTTTGTTTATGCCTTAGGACTGACCGTATTCTTAGTATGTACCTAAAATGATTTAAAAGCAGACTGGAAAGAAATAAACCCATGTCAGCTTCAACTTCAGAACTGGTCAGGGTCATGTTCTAGTGTTGTCTAGTTGTCTTTTTACTTTCAATCCTCCCTCCCTCGAGCCCTGTTGACTGACTGAGCTGGCTTGGTCACAGAGGTGTTCAGACAGTCCCATGGGTTACCACTTCCTAAAGCTGCTTGAGCTCTTGGATTCCAGATCTCAGTTTCTGTTGTCACTCCTGCCTCCGTCTCATAATGATCCTTGTGATTATGCTTGGCCACTCCAGAAAAAGCTCTGGCCACAAGATACTTCCTTTACCCTCTAAGGGAACACATTCACACACATCCTAAATAAGGATGTGACCACTGCTCAGGGACATTATTCTGTCTACAATAACCCCCCCCCCCCCAACTAGTGTGATCTTGATGAAGCCATCAACTCTCTGAATCTGCCTCATCTTATACATAAGGAAGAATTAGACTAAATCCTGTCATTTATTTCTAAAATTCTGCAGTTCTGTAACAAAGCACAATGACACACCGATGAGATGTGAAGACAAGCCAAGTGCCATTTCTCTGCCTAAGGGTCCCTGAGGAAGCCACACAGCAAGGAGGTGAGATAGAGACTTGTGATTTAGTGTGTTAGATTCTGTTTTAAAGACACTTGGAATAATGTAAAAGATATTCTCAAGAAGCCACTCTCTGCTTTTTATCTCTTTCTTGAGTACGGATGGCTGGAAAAGCTGCTGTGCGTGGATCTAGACTTGCAGACGCACTCCTCAGGACATTGCTTATTCTCCCTAAGATGCTGTGCTTAGTTAACAGAACACATTAGTGTTTCCTGTGACCGCCGGCTTCCCTTTCCTTCTTCCCCTTTCTAGTGTGCTCAGGGAAACATCTCTTTCCCTCCCTCAGTTACAGACCACCCCCTCAGCTCAATCTACTTCAACTCTTAGCCTCACATCTGGCTCTGTATCTACTCTGGTTAAATTCGCTCTTAGCCTCACATCTGGCCCTGTATCTATTCTGGCTAAATTTGCTCGGGGGCCAGTAAGAAGGACTCTATTTTGTACACCCAATCTCTCTTTTCTCCTCTCCTTATCATAAAGGTGGAAAGGAGGGCAGGAGAATGGACCAAAAGGATCTGGAAATGTGGTTTCCTTTTTGTGGTGACCCAAGAGCTACCTGACAACTGTGCTGTCCTCTGAAAAGGTGGGCATCCAAATGCTGTAGACCCAGGCGGAGGCAGGCTTCCCTACATGCCTGAGCCTCACCATTCCTTCACCAAGGAACCCAGATGAGCTACCTCACTCTCCCTCTTCCAGTCCTGCCCTGGATCCAGCCTCTAGTAGCTCCTCCACTACACATCCCAGCTCAGCCAATGACCCAACACCCACATGAGCCACAACCATTTGAGCCCCACCAGATGCAGTCTCCCCGTTGTCCATGCAACACTCATAGGCTCTTGGTCCTCTGTCCAGAGTGAGTGCTAGAGGTGCCAAAACCAGGCAGAGAGTGGCTCTGCCCTTGGCGCCTCCATTTACTCAACAGCCTCCTGGGAGGAAGGTATGGCACAGGTACCACTGAAGGCACCAAGAATATAATGTAAGACTTTCCCACAAGAAATGTATATGCTAACTGAGAAGGAATAGGACTGAGCAAAGTGCATGGGATAAAGAGCTCAAGTGACTTGGGGGATCTGAGACTGAGGAAAATAAGAAGCAAGAGGAGCCCAGGGGTATGGCTGAGGCAGGAGGAACAAGGGAGTATCGGGAGGGAGTTTTCAGGGGTAAGTGGGTAAAGCAAACAGCAAAAGATGTTATGGCTACTATAGTAGTTTGGTTTTGTTTCCATAATGAAATAACCCGAGGCAGGCTACTTTATAAAAAAAAAAAAAAAAAAAAAAAAAAAAAAAAAAAAGGCAGGGGCTGGAGTGATGGCTCAGCACTTAAGAGCACCGACTGCTCTTCTGAAGGTCGTGAGTTCAAATCCCAGCAACCACATGATGGCTCACAACCATCAGTAATGAGATCTGATGCCCTCTTCTGGGGTGTCTGAAGACAGCTACAGTGTATTTACATATAATAAATAAATAAATCTTAAAAAAAAAAAGAAAAAAGAAAAAGAAAAGGCAGCTACTGAGCTAATAAGCTGAAGATACAAGTTCCAGAGACTTCATCCGGTGATAGTCTTGTTGTTGGAAGAATTTCAAAGTGTCACAGGGCATCACAGGGTTGGAGATATGGGGTGTGTGTGTGTGTGTGTGTGTGTGTGTTCATTCCCGAGTGTATGCTCATATATGTGTGTCCTTCATATGAAGCCACCAGGATCCACTCATGGAGAATACATCCTGTGAGCCTTACCTAGTACAATCCCCTTTCTGTAGATCCACCTCTAAACACTACAGTTAAATTAAATCTCCCTCCTCCTCCTCACACTTCACAGTGGGACATTTGGGGGCCCCTGAGACTGTATTCACATAAGATCTCTGAAACCCCTCCTGAATCCATGAGGGAGATATTAGAAGGAACTGGGCAGAAGAGTGGCATGATGGGGCAGGAACTTCCTGATGCTCAGTGGCCAACCAATAACAGGAAGCAAGATCAGAAGTATCTGGACCACTCAGGAGGCCTGAGTAACACAAGCAACGAGATGAAAGGGGCTGGGATCAGCAGGGTCAGTGCTGAGAAATGGCTATGTTCCTGGTCTGTTCTAAAGTCAACATCTCCTGCCATAGTTGGTAAGGATTGTGAGGGGAGACAGACATCATCTGGGCCTAAGCAGCATGAAGGAGTTGCTATTCCGTGAGATGGAGGAGGAGAGAAGACCGAGGCAGGTGATAAAGCTGTGGTAGTTTGGACGTGCTCAGTCTGTTATTAGGCATCCAGGAGACATAGAGAGGCAATAGTATGTTCCTCTGGACTTCAGGGGGAAAGTCTGGGCTGGTTGTATAAATTGAAATTATATTTAAAGCTACAACATGGAAGAATAGGAAACCTAGAAACAGACCCACACGAAAACAGCCAACCGATCTTTGACAAAGAAGCCAAGGCAATTAAGTAGAGGAAGAATAGTCTTTTCAACAGACAGCACTGGGACAATTGAATGCTGGTAGAAAAAATGAAATGGACACAGACTGCCTTAGGCTTTTCATAAAAACTGGCTCACCACGGGTCACGGCAGAGAGGCAAACCATAAGACCAAGAGGCTTGTGGAAGATACAGGAGGCAATCTAGGTAACCTGGGGTTTAGTGACAAGTTTTTGGATAAGACACCAGAAGCAGAAGCTTTGTTTTGTTTTGTTTTGTGTTTTAAGGAACAGAAAGAAATAGTTAACCTTGGTTTACAAAAACAAAGTCACAGACTGGACAAGACAACGAAGGGAAGATGGAGGAAACAAGGCAGCCTAAGGAGGGACGGATGCTCTAACACTTTCGGCTCTCCAGATAGCCCTGTGAGATCCTGAGCGCTTAGGATGGCACAGGGTTGGTGTGATGGCTAGCCTTGTCACCTTGCTTGAACTGAGAAGTTCCTTAAAGCTCAATAAGGCATACGCAGTGTTGCCTGCGTTTCTCCTTCTCTGAGAAAAACAACTTAAGAAATGGGAGATTTGGGGCTGCAGAGATGGCCCCATGGTCAAGAACACTTGTCTCTCTCAAAGAGGACCCAAGTACAGTTCCCAGCACCTATATGATAGCTCACAACCATGGGTAACTCCAGTTCTGGGGAAATTCAATGTCTTCTCCTGACCACCAAAGGCACCAGGCACATAGTGCACATACATATAAGCAAAATACATATACGATAAAATAAATAAATCTAAAAGTGAGAGAGGAGGGATTTATATAAGGTCACAAATGGTAAGATATGATCTATTGTGGTAGAAAGCATGGTGGCTGGGGGGAGGGGCTTTGTCTATGGCAGAGGGAGGGCAAAACAATATGTTTACAATCTAATGAAACTGGAGGCAAGGGAGTGGGACCAAAATAAGGCCAGGTTGTCATTTTTAACCTCCCTTCCACGATCCCTTCCATCAGTCAATCTCCAAACCTCCCCCAAAACAGCTTGACACCAGGTGTTTAGACATCAGAGCCCGTAGAGGATAGTTCACATTCACACTCCAACAGAGGGTAGACTGGCCCTGAGTGTGGGTAACACATCTACAGGCAGGGGGGTCTATATGTAATAAATGGAAAAAGGGAGAAATCCCCCAGTGACTTGTTGGCTACTAATATCTGTTCTACCACCCCTTCCCCCTTCTAATTACAGAAACCTCCAAAACCAGAAGCCAAAATAAGTCTTTGCTCCTTCACATTGTATTGTTCGGGTATTATGTCATAGAGAGAAAAAAAATGACCAACACAGCTGGAGATACAAACTTGGAAGTCAGCATGGAATATGTTTAAAGAACTTGCCAGTCTGCATGATCTGATCTAAGAGTGTCCCCATCAGAGGAAGGGGAAGATAAAGAACAAAGCCACAGGAGTGGAGTGGAGTCTCCTCTAGGCATGGGCACTAGCCAGTATAGCAGAGAGACAAGAAGCTAAGGGGCATCCCAAAGACCAGGCAACCTGGGTTTCTAGAAAGAAGCCTGGTCAGAGTGTGACAGGCAACTGACAACAGTGGCGTTTGAGGACTCCATTGGATTGGCCACAAGGGACTTAGCAGCCAAGCTCTGGGCTATTCTGGTGCAAAGCTCTGCCTAGGCGCATTCTGGAAGAGATGAATGGAGCAGCAACAGGGGCAGCCCGTAGGCAATCCTCTCACAGAAGAGTCTTGAAAGAGAATCAGAGATGATAAGCAACGTATGGAGGGGGATTTCATCAAAGAGAGGGACACTGTGGATGGAAGACATTGCAGCAAGCTGTGGCTGCAGTGCATGGTCTAGAAGAGAGGGACAACTCAGCCACACAGAAGGGACAGGAAGAACTGGGGAGGAGAGGACTGGGAGAGAGGGGAGGAGATGGTCACTTGGCCACGGACATGGGAGACTCAAAGCCCTCTGGGAATTGGAACGTTGGGCCCACTTCCTCATACTTTGGAAGACTCTGAGGAGGACACGTGGGCAAAGTTAAACTGACAACACCGAGCTTCAGAGGAAAATAAAAGGATAAACAAAACTGGAAGTTGGGGCCTTTAAGACAGAGGATGACTGAAATGCCTTCCCCGCCGGGAGTACAAGAGACGCTGTGCACAGGGAGCTGCATCTTTAGTACATTCGAATTGTCAGTCCTTTAACTGTGACACTTAGCACCATCTTATGCAAAAACAGTCGGCTTAGCTATGTTTCTCATCACTGCAGGCGCAGGGCAGCTGTGCCCAAGAAGCCCATGCTGTCTCCTCAGAGAAAGCCTATCCCTGCTCACCCAGGCCTGAGGTACCTACAGAATGAGGATGCACAACTGCCAGAAGACGCGTGTTAAAAGGATGGATGGACACGTCTCCAGAAGACTTGCATTTGGTTCAAGTTCATCTCTGATGACTTGATTGGCAGCTTCCAAACACATTTATGAAGAACTCAGCACTGGGCACCGCTCACAGCCACAGCGCTCCTCAGAGGACAGGTGGAGGTCACAAGAAGACACAGCACTTGCTTCTTGTGGTTGTCCGTTTTTTGCTGTTATAACAAAATATCTGAGGCTGGGTAATATATAAAGAAAAGAGGATTGTTTAGCTCTGTTTTAGAGATCAAGGGCATAGTGTCAGCGGGTGGTATCTGGGGTGACATCTTCCTAGTGAATGGCATCATGGTAGAAGTTCGTGCAAGAGTAGAAGGTCATGTGATGGGACAGGAAGCCAGGGAGAATTAGGACAGGCCAGCCATCATATTCATCCACAACCTCCTTAAGATGCTCAGCCCCAGCTTCCATGTTGCTAAAGTGTATATGGGAGGGGGAGGAATTGACTTACGCAACTCCCAGTAGGCTCTACCTCCTAAGGGTATCACTGCATTAACATAGCAACACTGGGAATGAAGCTTCTGACATAGCAGCCCCATGGATACACTCTTACCTTCCCTGGACCATATGCCCATCCAGCCAAACTTTCCCTCTTCACTTTTTATTCATCCAAATTCCGATTTTCTCACTTAACTTTCACTCTGTGTCTGCTTGGCTTTGCTCCTGACTGTCTCAGGGTCTCTGCATTTCAGGAGGATCTGCCTCTTGGATTGCAGGGCCACGCAGGTGACACACACATCAGCATGGTCTTCTGCGAAAACTTCCAGGAGTTGGTATAGGTTCCCTCTGAAAGCCCCTGAGCCCCTGAGTCCCCCGAAAGAACAGGGGGAGTCTTGGCTGCACATTTTACCAACTGTTTTCACCTCTGTGGATCCAGCGCTGTGGCTGTCTCTAACAGCAGCAGCCTCCTCCATGGCCTGAAGTCTGTGGACAGTAGCTGGCAGACTCTCTAAGTTTCCGGGTGGGATTTAGGCAAACCCCTCTCCTTTAAGGCTGCCTGTGTGCAGCCCTCCAGCTCCTGGCCTCCCTTGGCTTTTCTCTCCTGCTCTCATGGCCATTCTTCTCTCTCCAGCCTGCTCATCCTTTATTCCTTGGCTCCGCATCCCTCTTCAACACAAATCTTTCCTGTGTGACCTGAGCAGCTGGGGGCTGAGACTCAAGTCCTTCCTCCTCCTGTCCTCTGGGCACCTTAGGGAAGCATGCTGGGCACCGCTGTACCATTTAGTGTCTTCCTCTGCTGTGAGATTAAATGGCTAATGCAGAGTGAGGTGTTTATTAGCACATTTGTAGCTAGCTCTTCCCGTGGCCAATGAGCCATGCCATCCGCTGCAATGCCTCTGGGAAACTTTGGGTCTGGGCCCTTTCCAGCTGCCTTCAATCTTGTTGTGTGTGACTCAGGGAAGCTGTTTTATTGCCAGGAACCTGCCTCTCTTCTCTTCCACACTGACGCCCAAGTTCAAGATCACTGGGGCTGTTGACTCTGAATAACAAACTTGTTTTCTACTACTTATTTGTACCCAGCTCTTATTTCTCTGATTGCAGAGTGTCTGAACTCCTATTGGCACTTCCTTGCTCCTGTGTGTCCCCAGACCTACTTGGTTCTCTGTCACACACACACACACACACACACACACACACACACACACTCATCCTAGAAGCAGCAAGTGTATCTCCATTTGTAAGCACAAAACCCTTGTGTCCTCCTAGGAACTCATTTCCATCTCCAACCCTAATTCTTTGCCCTTTTAGACCCAGCTATTATTGCTTCTAATTTGCATTGAATGGCCCCTTAGCAACCATCACAAGTGCTTTGGATACCAGCTCACTTCCAATGCTGCTGGATTCACCAGAATCGAAACTCTTCCAGAGTACAATTTAACATGTGATAAACAGAGTCTCAAGCAGCTCTCACTGCATCCAGATGCACGTATGCCCTCTACCGAATAATGGCACAGAACCAAGCTGCTCCGAAGGCACATCTGGAGTGCAGCATATTGTTCGTTGGCCATTAAAGGAAGAAAACGAAATCTGAACAGTTTACTGCCCGTGAAATGCTATCAGGTCCTATTAGACACTTTCGAGCTACTACTTCTGGCAGAATGGACTTGGAGTCGGGGACTTCAGACAGACGAGCAGTGGGTGCATGAAAATAGCCAGAGAAATGTAGACCAAAGCCACATAAGATCCCTCTCTCTCCGGTAAAGTGGTTATTATATAAATAAGTCCATAAGATGACAGGTGCTGTAGAGAACGAGAAGAAAGGGGAGCTTTGGGTGTTGATAGGCATGTGAATTTGTACAGCCATTGCGGACAGCGGTATGAAGAGCCTTTCCAAATTTGTAAAAAGAACCAAAGCTGATGTTGTGATGCACACTTTAATCTTAGTTCTCAGAAGGTAGAAGCAGGAGGATTTCTGTGGGTTTGAGGCTACCCTGGTCTGTATAGCAAGTTCCAGGCCAGCCAGAGATTCATAGTGAGACTCTGTCTAAAAAAGCAGAACAAACAAACAAACAAACAAAATCAATAAACCAGGCATGGTGAAGCACACCTTTAATCCCAGCTCTTGGGAGGCAGAGGCAGGCAGATCTCTGAGTTAAAAGCCAGCCTGCTTTACAGAGTGAGCCCAGGACAGCCAGGGTTCTGTTACAAAGAGAAACCCTGTCTCAAAAAACAAAAACCAACAAACAAACAAAAAACATAGAGCAACAATCCCACTGCTGGGTATATTTGACATGTAAATAATGTTCATATTCTGAGAGACATCAGTGCCCTGCTACTGGATACACTGTTCACCACATCTATAAAATGGACGCAAATGGGCTGGGGATGTAGCCCAGTCAATAGAGTGCTTGCCTACTGGCATGCATAAAGCCCTTGGTTTGATTGCCAGTACTTCATAAAGGTAGGGGAGATGGGAAATGCCTGAAATTGGCTCTCAGTGGATGGAGGCTGGAGGACCCAAAATTCAAGGTTATCCTTGACTAAACAGTTTGAGGACAACCTGGACTACAAGAGAGTCCCTGTTGAGGTTGGGGTTGGGGAGGCAGAGACAGATAGAGACACAGGGAGAGAAAGGGATTGAGAGATAGAGAAAGGATAAGGAAGAAAGAGAAAGAAAGGGGCTGGTGAGATGGCTCAGTGGTTAAGAGCACCGACTGCTCTTCTGAAGGTCCCGAGTTCAAATCCCAGCAACCGCATGGTGGCTCACAACCATCCGTAACGAAATCTGATGCCCTCTTCTGGAGTATCTGAGGACAGCTACAGTGTACTTATAAATAAATAAATAAATCTCTAAAACAAAACAAAAAAAAAAAAAAGAAAGAAAGAGAAAGAAAAAGAAAGGAGGGAAGTAGGGAGGGAAACCACTTATGTGTCCACCAGCCTATAAATGGTTAGTGAAATATCGTACAGAGAACAAGAGAGTGCTCTTCAGCCAGAATCATCACAGAACAGAATCCTGACATGTGAGACAACCTTTGAAGGGACCAGATAGCATTCAAGCCAGACATGGAAACACAAATACCACAGAGCCACAGTCATTTGTCCATGATGTCACTGGAGGCTGGGAGAGCAGGTGGGAGAAGGCATGGGTTGAGGTTGGCCCGTGAGTCCTATGGGGCAGCTGCACAGAACAGGTTCTCGTGTTTACTGACCAATAGGGTCACTGTAGATACTAAAACATTGCATATCCCAAGGAGGTATGTTTGAGGTGACAGATGTGTGGAACCTGGTTAAAACAGTACTGGTGTGTTGAAGTGTCTGTCACATGGAGTGCTTCAAATATAGATGCTTACACTTTAGAGCATCAGTTAGAAGTGGTTCTCATTTGAATTTTGAAATGAATAAAGGAAAAAGTTTAAACTATATGTAATATTAAAGGAAACAGATAATTTATAATACCCTTTTTAAAAGCTGGTCAGTGGTGGTGCACACCTTTAATCCCAGCACTCAGGAGGCAGAGACAAGTGGAGTTTGAGGCCAGCTTAATCTACAGAGTGAGTTCCAAGGCAGCCAGGGCTACACAGAGAAACACTGTCTCAAACAACAACAACATCCATATCTTTTTTTAAAAATCACATTTTGCTAGATTCTGCCTTTCCCAGAACAGATCTAAACACTGCTGTGCTGGCAGACTAATTTCCTGGGAGAAAAAAAACCTGAAGCTCTAACTCTTAGTGTTTCGTGCATTCTGTGGTATGAATGATCCCACCATAATGGTTTCCAGCCATGGACTATGTGAGAAGAAACCACATTAACAAAAGTTCTGCAGGTTTCTGACAGCCAAGAAAGCAGACCGCAACCGCAGCAAGATGATGTGTAAGGATGGGAGACAAAAGAAAGCAGCAAGCATAGAGGTTAAAAATGGCGCCCGGAGGGCTGGGGGTGGGGTAGCTCAGCTGGCAGAATATTTAACTCTCAAACTTGGGGATCTGAGCTGAACACCCAGAACCCATGGGGAAACGACTAGATCTGGTGGCATGCGGCTAGATCTGATGGCATGCAGGTTGCTGGCCAACCTGCCTGTGCCATTGCATGAACTCCAGGCCGGTGAGAAATCTTGTCTCAAAAATAAACCGTGGAGCCACCAAGATGGCTCAGCAGGTGAAAGCACTGCTGCCCAAGCCTGGTGACCTGAGTTTGTCCCCTGGAAGCCACAAAAATTGGAAGGAGAGGACCGACTCCACAGCGTTGTCTTGTGACACCACACATAAATAATAAATTACATAGTCCAAGGCCCTACCAAATCTAGGGTGAGACTTGATTTTTAATTTTTTTTAAAGTGGACAGAAACTGAGGAATAACACTTGGGGTTGTTTTCTGACCTTCGAACACTCACACTCACATATACATACACTCACACATGTACACACACATGCACACGCAGAGTGAATGGACCCAGGCATTAGTAAATACAAACATTCATTGCCAGGCAAGGTGGCACCCTCCGGTAATCCCTGCACTCTGGATGCTGAGGCAGGAGGATAGAATACTAAGCCTGACTGTAATAGAAATGCCATGGAGCCCAAGATACCTTTGAATCATCGCATTTGGCTTTAAGGCTCCCCAGCACTGCAAGGAGCCTTACCTGGTCCACCATGTTCTAAAGATAAAAAGTCACATGCTGAGAAGTGCCACTTTCCTCTTCTACAAGTAGGTCGTGTTCCTCTGCCTCCCCCGGAGCCTGGAAGCAGCAACTGTGCCCTTCACTCAGCACTCGCTCACATCAGCGTCAGCCTGGTGCTCTGACCTTGGAACTGAAAAGGCCAGCCACAGGCCAGGGATGCAGGAGTGGGGGACTCAGCGCCCCGGATTCCCGCTTTGCTCTGCTTGGCAGAGCTGGGATGGATGCCATGGCACAGCCTCTGAGGAGTTGCCTATGCCTGCACCAAGGACCAGACCTGGCGAGTTTGCAATGCTCATTCCTGAAGTACAGGTGCTGGATGTAAGACCTCTTTATTCTTGTGAAAATGTGTGAGAAACTCGTACTTTAAAAATAAGCTTTTCTAAATGGACAAGATGACTTACGTGTACAATCCCAACACTTGAGAAACTGAGACAGAAAGATTTCTACAGGTTAAAGGCTAGCCAGACTACAAAGTAAGGACCAGGCACCAGTACTTCACAGTAAGACTGTCTCAAAACAAAACAGACACGTACACACACACACACCCCAGGCTGTGTCCTGCTTTAAGCTATTCTATATTGTATACAGAGTGTATGAAAAAGTGTTTCTTCACGCTGTTTTTCAGACTTCATTGTGCAAGCAGCTTCTGACTCTGTTTTGAGTCTGGAAAATGTCTCTGCACCTGGGTAGACATGAATGACATTGTCTGTCTGGCACCATCGACTGATAAATGACTTATTCCTGGGAATACCCCACAAGTTTACTGTGTGAACTGAGACTGTAGGAGCACATAGGTACATTAAGATTATATCAGAAAAAAAAAAAAAAAAAACAAGCCTAAGAACCCACCAGAAAGGTGTAACTCCTTCGCCTGCCCCCATGAAGTGGCGGACAGCTACCGCTAAGATGGCACCAGCTTCGTCTGAGCACACAATGTCAAAGACCAATAGGCAGAGAATCTCCAGCTGTCCCAGGGGCTTCAGCTGGATTTGGTCCCTACTGCTGCCGTGACCACCTGACACCTACCTCTCTTCGTGGCCACCCATCTGGCCCCGAGTCATCTACCCATGTGCTTCCACTCAGTCCTGCCTGTTCGCCTCTGTGCCGTGCTCCATTCTGCAGCTTTCCTCTCAGACCTGTGGCCCACAGTGGCCTGACTCCCTCTCCAGCTGCTTGTTATTTTCCCTCTCACCAAGATGCCACTACCTTTCAGCCGTCAGCCTTCCTCCCCTCGGGCCTTGGGACCCTCGAACTCTGCTGTGGCCTCTCAGTCCTTTACAGCTCCTCTGTGATCCAAACATGTATATATGGAGACATATCCACCCCTTTACAGCTCTTTTGTAATCTTCACATGTATATATGGAGACATATCCACCCCTTTTCAGGTATTCTGTAATCCACACATGTATATATGGAGACATATCCACACCTTTACAGCTCTTCTGTGATCTGCACATGTATATATGGAGACATATCAATCCCTTTGCCGCTCTTCTATGATCTACACTGCGGAGACATATCCACTGTGTGATTTGTAATGTGTGACCTGAGAGTTACTATGTTCATCTCAGTCAGAGCTGCCAAGGAAAGCAGGTATCTGGTAGGTTGGTGCCACTGCGGAAACACACACACACACACACACACACACACACACACACACACGTTCTAATGTGTGGCTGACAAGCACACACACAGCAATGAGGTTTTTGTTACAGTGTGATATACACACAGGAAAGTTCAGAAATCATGGCACAAAAGAGCCAGGACACCCACAGCCCCCTCCAGCCCTCACTCTCACTTCACTGAGCATGACCTGTCCCCAGTGGCCTCCTTACGTTTTCCAGTCACTTCACAGTCACTGACACCTTTGACTAACAGGGTAACTGATTAATGAAAACATATAGTGAGTGTGGAAGGAAAAGGCCATTAATACTAAACCAGAAAATGGAGCAGGTACCTGTTACAGAATTTTTAGAAGCTTGGTCCAGAAATCTCCAATTGCTAGTCTATGTCCACTATCACCTGACTCCACAGAGTAACAGCCCCACACCCCAGGACCCACTAACTAAGGCTGAACTTCGATCAACCAGGACTGCTCATATTTACACGGCTCTTATTTGCACGGTAGATTGCAGACTTGGAAATGCATGGCGGCTCATACTAACTTCATAGAACTGAACACTAGCCAGTTTTGTCTCCCTTCACAAGGCACAAGTTACATGTCAGGAAACCGAACAGAAATGGAGACACCCCTCCCACTCACTTCCCTGTCGTCCATTACCCTAAACCTCAGGTAAAATTACTACCCAGTCTGCTGTCTTCCTATAGTCCCGTCAATAAACTGTTCTTAGTCTGTTCCAGAGGGTGATTTCACTCCCTGCCCACCTACCCTGCCCCCACTACTGCTAACCCACTGCAGTAAATAGTGTGTTGGGTTTCTCCTACTCATGCCTGGGAGAGTCATCTACAGTGTGACACATGGGTCCTGATTATCTAGGACCATTGCTGTAGAAAGACTGTTTAAATATATCCCAGTGTATCTAAAAATTTTGCTTTTCTGCTAAAGCTTTTATTATCATTTGTCTTAGTTTCATTGCTGTGAAGAGACACCATGACCAAGGCAACTCTTATAAGGACAGCATTTAATTGGGGCTGGCTTACAGGTTCAAAGGGTCAGTCCATTATTATCATGGTGGGAAGCATGACAGCATCCAGGCAGACATGGCTCCAGAGGAACTAAGGACTCTACATCTTGCTCCAAGGGCAAAGAGGAGACGACTGAAGACTCTCAGGCAGCTACTTGGAGGGTCTCAAAGCCTACCCCCACAGTGACACACCTACTCCAACAATGACACGCCTCCTAATAGTGCCACTCCCTGGGTCAAGCATATTTAAACCACCACATCGTTCCAGCACACATTTAGGCTGTGTGTGTGTGTGTGTATCACACCGCTTTGCTTTATTAAATGTTGCTATAATGTTTGATCAGAGTAATTGAACTGAAATGTGACAACTTATTTATTCAGTTAAACAAAACTCTTTTAAAGTGTAATGATCCATGCTGAAGAAGTCATGGCAGGTCTGGTGCTTTAGTGTTCGGCTTGTAGCAGCTCTCTGCAATCTAATGTCACAGAGCTCTGTGCAATAGAGAGACCTGCTAATTCAACATGAAGATCTTAGGTTATCAGTCCAAAATGTAGAGGAGTAAATATCCATTCGTTCACTATGCAAACTGAAATACACCACCCAGGCTGTGTGTGACCACGACGGGGCTTGTTTTTCATTATCAGCATTTCTATTACATAAGGAGCAGGAATAGATGCTCTCCTCTAGACTATGGTTCGGTGCTCTGTTGCAGGGAGTAGTCACCACATATAGATTAGAGAAAGCCTGGCTTACAGAAGGGCAAAAGAGGAAATTAGCATATGCTATCTGCAGATGACAGGAGTTCACGCCTGCAAAGATCTAGAGAATCAAAGTGACTAACTCTACAAAGCGTCAAAGCAAAAGAATGTAATGTAAACCTTTCAAAGCAATGACCTTCGTACCTCAGAAGACTCAAGGCAAGAGCCAATCCCACCCATAGACAGCAGTAAGAAACAAAGGGAAATGTGAGGGCCTAGGTGGTTAGAAACATCTGAACCTAAATGAGAAAGTCAAAGCTTGTGATGGCGGGCGGGAAGGAGACTAGGACAGAGGGGACTGCGCTTTGACTCTAAGTAGGAAACGCCACATCCAAAGATGCCAGTTCTCATCTCACTAATGGACAAGGGTAATGAAAGGCCAGCTATGGTGGTTTGAAGGAGAATGCCCCCATAGGTGCATGTGTTTGACTGCTTGTTCCCAGTTAGTGGAACTATTTCAGAAGAATTAGGAGGTGTGGCCTATTTGGAGGAGGTGTGGCACTGGGAGTGGCTTTGTGGCTTCAAAATCCCACCCAGGCCCAGGGTCTCTCTCTGCCTGCTGCCTGAATATCAGGGTGTAGCTCTCAGCTACCTCTCCAATGCCATGCCTGCCTGCCGGCCGGCCTGTAACCAGGCTCCCATCATGATGATAATGAACTAACCCTCTGAAACTGTTAGCAAACCCCCAATTAAATGTTTTCTATAAGTTGCTTTGGTGGTGGTAACTCTTCACAATAATAGATGAGTAGTAACTAAGATACCAACCAAATAGCAATGAGCATTTTCATCACACAGAAGGTGATCAGTCATCAGCGGACACATAGTATATGACTATAGTTACAGAGAAGTCAAAGGAGGAGGGGGGGTTGGAGGAGGAGGAGCTAATAATGACAGAAATGTCAGTGATTGCTTAAGCAGGGACAAAGGTGGAAGGTAGAAATGATAATGGTGATAATGCATAGATAGCTTCATTTAAGAGGGACAAATTACTCTAAGATTAGATAGCAGAGGTTGCTTCAATACCCTGTGAATATACTAAAAACTATTAATTTGGATATTTTAAGTAGCTGATACATATACACACACCACAATAGTGTGTGTGTGTGTGTGTGTGTGTGTGTGTGTTATAACCCCAATAAAAACCACTTATATTTTATGTAGAAAAACAGCCATACATAATTTAGAAAGTAATTTAAACAAAAGTCAAGGCAGGGCTAATCATATGATATACTAAAACATGCGCCCTACATTTAAAATATTAAGGTGCTTGGGCGTGAGGGTTGGCTCAGCAGTAGGAACACTGGCTGTTCTTGCAGGGGATCTGATTTTGGTTCCCAGAACTCCCAGAGCTCACAAGTGTCTCTAACTCCAGTTCCAAAAGATCCACTGATCTTCTGACTTCTAAAGGCATCAGGCACACACGTGTTGCACAGATGTATGTGCAGACATGAAATAAAATAATTTTAAAGATATCCACACATATTAAAATGAAATAAAAATTTAAGAGTGATGTTCCTGCTGGGTGGTGATGGTGCACTTGGCAGGCAGAAATAGGCAGGTCTCTGTGAGTTCAAGACCAGCCTGCTCTGTAGAGCTAGTTCCATGATAGCCAGAGCTACACAGAGAAACGCTATCACAAAAACAAAACAAAACAAAACAAAACACCAGGAGAGATTCTTCTATGCCTGGCAAAAGAGAGAGCGGTAGAGATACCCAAGAAATACATGGCCCAGCCCCCACTCACTAAGCCTGGGAGAGCTGTGAGCCCAGCACCATGTTAGGCTCCAGGAGAGGAGAACAGTGTATGCCCTGTAGGAAGGGCCTTCTGGATGCCTGTCCTTAGGGCTGACACTAACCCACACTGCATACAGACATGAGTTATAATGAGGACTCTCTCTTGCATAGACCCAGACCTCTATTAAGGGATACAACTTGGGTGAAGAACCTTGCCTGGACTTCCCCCCACTTCCCCCCACACTCCCAAGCTTTTGTGAAAAGCAGAAACTATGCAGCTGCCCTCATGGGTTCTGCGTTGCCTGGGTTTACAGCCCTGCCCTTTCTTCATTGGTCAGTGAGGCCTAAAGCCAAAACAAGGACTCAGAACAGCTGCCTGTATGCCCAGAGTCTCGAAACCTCACCATGTTCACTGCTCACAAGTCAGAGCTTTTGCCCTAAACCCTGGCCAACAGGCTGAGCCCAAGAACTGGAGCCTCCACTGAGTTTCTGTAAATGCCCCAGGCGGATGAACCCAGGGCTCCCTGGCCAAGCAGGGTAGACAAGCTAAGGAGACACAGGGAGGTAAAGAAACCCCTCGCCCTAGAACCTAGCTGGGATCAGAAACTTTGCCAAGCTGTGAGCTCGAACAGCCTGGAGCCAGCATCCCCTGTGCCAAGCCTATTTTAAGATGCTTAAAGCAACAAATGAGCCACACTTGCTTAGGCCCAGGATGGCTGTGACCTTGAGCTTTACCACCTTAGCACTCCTTTCTCATCTCCGAACCCAAGCATGCACTTCAAAGAACCACTTTACAAAAAGAAACCCTTAAAGGAGTCAGAATGCTAACTCATATAGATCTACTTGCTTTTTAAACTTAACTTAAAATTTAAGCTTTGCATAATCTTTCAATCATTTTACAAATTACATTCTTTTGAGTAACGTGGCTTAAAAGCCAAATAATTGCTTCTAAAAAGCCCACAGCAAAGCCCTGGATGTACACTGTCCTTTCCTTAACACTTTCTCTCTATATATATTTATCTCCCCCCCTCTGCCCCCCCCCATCTCTTCTCTTCTCTATCCTGTGTATCCATCAGAAATAAGTTTTTCTCTACCTAATAAACCCACTAACTTGGATCACCCTTGTTTATCCGGAAACTCATTTCTAGTGTAGTCTAGCATGCAGCTTTACCTGATGGACGGTGGGATCCTGTGGCAGTGGCCGCAGCAGTGCTGGGCTGTGTCGCCCTGAAGCTGATGACAAGATAATCCTCAGAGCCCAGCATCCTTTGAGGCTCATCCCTCTATCTGAGCTGCTTCTCTAGCCCTACCCTTGGTAGCCTTGTTCCCCGTTTTTCCTCCCCAGAGCACCCTTTCACCAAGCTCACCGCCTCTCACTCCCCACCCCAACCCTGGCTCATCCCCCCTCACTCCCCACCCCAACCCCAGACAAATGGACCACATTCATTGATGGGCAGCAGTGTCCAATCTTGGTGGCCTCACTTACCTTGTGCTTTCACCAAAAGTATACTGGGTCCAAAAAACACAGCAGTGGCACCAACAGGAAGATGTGCTAATCAGTCAGCAGGAATTCCTGAGAAAGTGCTACCTCCTGATGCTGCCAGCACCCGCCCCAGTGCTGAAACAGCCTGAGCCACCTTGGCCTGGTTTTCCTTATTAGGATAATCACCAAACTCTCAACTCTGGGGTGATGGAGGCACTGTGTCCTTACAGCAGTGGGCAGGCTCTTGGGGTGTCCCCTCACTGGCCAGCACATCCATTCTTCCTTGCTGGACTGTTTTCTTCCTAATACTTCCCAGGACTTGGGTATTGGAGCCCATGGCCAAAGCTTTGGTCTGCAAAGGGAACTCAGAAAGCATACCCTGCAGACTTCATGGGTGGTGGGGTGGAGTGCTCCCCTTCTCTCCAGCAGGGACAGGATGGAGTGCTCCCCTTCCCTCTAGCAGGGACAGGGTGGTGGGGTGGAGTGCTCCCCTTCCCTCTAGCAGAGACAGGATGGTGGGGTGGAGTGCTCCCCTTCTCTCCAGCAGGGACAGGGTGGTGGGGTGAAGTGCTCCCCTTCTCTCCAGCAGGGACAGGATGGAGTGCTCCCCTTCCCTCTAGCAGAGACAGGATGGTGGAGTGGAGTGCTCCCCTTCCCTCTAGCAGGGGCAGGGTGGTGGGGTGGAGTGCTCCCCTTCTCTCTAGCAGGGACAGGGTGGTGGGGTGGAGTGTTCCCCCTTCTCTCCAGCAGGGACAGGGTGGTAGAGTAGGATGCTCCCCTTCTCTCCAGGCAGAGACAGGATGGTGGGGTGAAGTGCTCCCCTTCTCTCCAGCAGGGACAGGATGGGAGAGTAGAGTGCTCCCCTTCTCTCTAGCAGGGACAGGATGGTGGGGTGGAGTGCTCCCCTTCTCTCCAGCAGGGACAGGATGGGAGAGTAGAGTGCTCCCCTTCTCTCCAGCAGGGACAGGATGGGAGAGTAGAGTGCTCCCCTTCTCTCTAGCAGGGACAGGATGGTGGGGTGGAGTGCTCCCCTTCTCTCCAGCAGGGACAGGGTGGGAGAGTAGAGTGCTCCCCTTCTCTCTAGCAGGGACAGGGTGGTAGAGGTAAACAGCCCTGAGGTGTGAAGGGACATGTGTGTTGTGAAAGCAAACGGAAGAGACAATGAAAAGAAATCCTTTTCAAAATGGAAACTGGGGACCTGGGAAGAAGAATTCCAGCAGGACTCCAGCCTAATGCAAACTGCAGCCGCCTTTACCAGAGCCACTGCAACCAGAACCGCTGGGCCACTGCAGTGTGCCCAGAAGCCCCTGACACAGATGATGACCCTTCTTGCCCATGTCCCCATCCTATTCCCTCAGGCACTACTACTATTCCCTCAACACCACAGCCCCCACCCCATTCTCCATCTGCCGAGCACTCACACACAGAGCTGCCTGAACCCAGGGCCTTCTGCCACAGCTTCAACCCCCTAAGATCCAAAGTGAGGGTTTTCCTGACAGTTCCTGAGTCAGGGGTGAGGTGAAGGTGTGTTGAGTGTGTGTGTCAAATGTGCATTGCCAGGGTTCCCTTTCCTGTGAAGTCTGGTGGTTCCCGGCCAGCCATTGAGATTAGGCATAGACGATAAAGGGACATAAGAAAACCCTGGTGGTGGTGATGAGAAAGAAAAACGGGGGGGGGGGGGGTGCGGGGGTTGGGGGGGAGGTGTTGTTTTGTTTTCTTTTGGGGAGCTGGTTGGTTAGTTGGATTTTGTTGTTGTTGTTTGATTTCTGGGTTTTTGGTTTTTTGGGTTTTTTTTTTGAAACAGGGTTTCTCTGTGTATCCCTGGCTGTCCTTGTAACTCAATCTGTAGAGTAGGCTGGCCTTGAACTCAGAGATCTGCCTGCCTCTGCCTCCCAGAGCACAGCGCCACCACTGCCCGGCTGAAAAGGTTATTTTCTAAAACAAACTGGTATAGTCATTGGTTACTCCAGACAAAGACGTTTCCACAGCAGCTCTTTGCAGAACTGTATGAGGTGTGTGGCCCGAGGAGAGGGACATGCTCATATACACGTGTGGAAGTGGCAGGACATCAAACTCAAGTCGCCAGGCTCGGTAGTAAGCACTTTGCCCACTGAGACATCTCGCTAAACTGAGAAAGGGCCAAGATCCAACTGTTGTTTAGAGACAAGGTCTTCAGATCCCAAGTGGGCTGGAAGTGAGGCAGGGGCTGACCTTGAATTCCTTCCGATCCTCCCGCCTCCACCTCCACACTGACAGATTTCAGGCCTCTGTGTCACCACCTTGGTTTAGTGATGTGGGGGATTAAAGGTGGGTCTCTGGCACAATAAGGGGACACCCTACCAACTCAGCTACATCCCCAGCACCGGCTTGTTGTGCGGCAGGGTTTCCTGTAGTTTAGACTGAGCTAACCTTCTTCCTCCACCATATCCCAAGTGCCAGGATTCAAGGTGTGCACCTCCACGCCCAGCTCAACCCCTACCTATAAACGCCCTTGAGTGCAGATCTCAAGGGAATCTGGGTGGTTGGTGGGCCCATAGAACGGCAAAGCTCTGGGATGAGAATATGCAAAGAGCTGGGTGTGATGGCGCACACCTTTAATCCCAGCACTCAGGAGGCAGAGGCAGGTGGATTTCTGAGTTCAAGGTCAGCCAGGTCTACAAAGTGAGTTCCAGGACAGCCAGGGCTACACAGAGAAATCCTGTCTCAAAAAACAAAACAAAACAAAAAAATGTTTAAAAAAAAAAGAGAGAGAATATGCAAAGAATGAATGCTGGAAGCTTTCCACCCCACCCCAGTCCCCACTCCCATTTTGGAAGAATCGTGAGGCTCATTCTCCCTGGGGTCCTGGCAGTGAGAACCTACGGATAATCGAGATGGAGTCCTAACAGACAGGTGCACACAGCCTTGGAGGAGCGCACCTGTGAAGAATCCCCTTCTCTCTTGGAGGAGGGCTGGCAGACCTGTCTCTCACCCTACTCACCCTACTGTGAAGCACTGAGCTATGTGTGGGGCAGCTATTGTGGTCTCCTAGCTTCATTTGGGCCTGATCTGTCTAGTTCATTTGAGGCATCTCTATTCATTGTGCTGTGGTGTTCAGTTCATACATCCCTGCAGAGAAAATGGCCCATGCAGAACACACAGGGTCATGATCAGAGGCAGCTAGCAATCCTCCAGCTTCCGGCCTGAAAGAAGGCTAGCACAGAATAGAACCAGAGAAGGAGAGAGAGAACCAAGAACCCAGAATCCCTACCCAGCATAACTAGAACCCAAATAGATGTGCTACAAAACCTGGGCCTAAGTTCAAGGATGCATATGTGAGTATATTTCTCATAATGGAAACTGAAACAGCCACCTAAAATGCCACATATCCTCTGAATTGTTAAGCAACCATAGGACAGAATCAAGCTAGGAAGACAGCTGTCTCTATAGTGCTTGCTAGGCAAGCATGGGGACCCAAGTCTGAATCCCCAGCACCCACAGAAAATGTTGAGTGCAGCAGCACACAGCTGTCATCCCAGAGACAGGAGGGAGCATGGGACTTGCTGGCTAGCCAGTCTAACTGAATGCATGAGCTCCAAGTTCCCACAGAGACCCCAGCTCAAAAAATAAAGACAGTAGTTGAGAAAGACACTTCATGTATGCAGGTATGCATGCATGCATGCATGCATGTATGTATGCAAGCATTCACACATGTGCACATACATAAATACATATGCACACACAAGAACAGATGTACACACATGAACATGTATGTGTACCCAAACAAATGAACACACATGAACACTTGTACAGACACATGAACACACACACATACACACACACACACACACACACACACACACACACACACACCATCTCAGGTGACAAGCTCTGGAAATGCTGGCTTTGAGAGGGGTGATTCTCAAGATTGACCAATCAGCTACACAGACTGCTCTATGGAGTATTGCTTGACTTGTCAGATCATTCGTGAATTGTTCTCAGCTCCCACACTGCTTGCTCCTTGGAGGATTTGAGTAACTTTATAAGGGTCTTGGAATGTTATAAGACTGGCCTGTATTTGTGGGCGATTAAAATAGGAATTAATTATTGTGGTGGTTTGAATGAGACTGGCCCCTATATGCATGTATGTTTGAATGTTTTGTCTCCGGTTAGTGGAACTGTTTGAGAAGGATTAGGAGGTGTGGCTTTACTGGACTAGGTGTGGCCTTGTTGAAGGCCCCTATCAAGTCCATTTCTCCTCCCACCTCCCACCCCCCCACTGTAGATCAGGATATGAAGCTCTCATGCCTGTCTGATTCCTGACATGATTATCATGGACGAACGCTCTGAAATTGTAAGCATCTCATTTAATGTTTGCTTGGGCTTTTGTTTGTTGTTTAAGTAAGAGTTGCCTTGGCCATTGTGTCTCTTCACAGCAATAGACAGTAACAAAGACAATTATCCAGGAAAAAGGCCAATAAATCATGAACCATCAATAAGGTTTAATTGTGATACTCACACCGTTAGCTGGGCACATTCTGCCAGCCAAGAAAAAAAAATGTGATCTTACTATCCGAAAAAGAAAGGATGCTTTCCCTGGCAGCCAGTTTGTAAAGTTTAGGCTCTTAAATGCTGACATTAGCAGAACCACACTTCAGCTTATCTGTATTTCAAGCGACACCAAAAATGTCAACATTAATCTAAGTGCTGGCAGTGCTCGAATGTCACCGATCCTGGCAGAGAAACGTTCACATCAGCACTCACAAGAAAGCACAGTGGGCAGCAGTGAGATTTTTCAAAGGAAGCTCAGCCTGGCGGCAGCAGCAGGAGGACTCTGAGGTTACAGACTGTGTGGCATCCTCTGCACACAGGGCGAAGGGGTGGAGAAGCAGGGGATAGCATGGGGTGGGATCTCAGCAGGACAGCTAAGCTCCTAGTCCCAGATAATGAGGTGGGAGAGGCCATGGAGGGGCGGGGTAGCTGTGGCTAACTTAGAAATGCAGCAAGCTGCTCACAATCGCTATAGGAAGACCTTACATAACCATAGCTAATCTCACCACAAGGTAAGTTTGACAATAACTTTACCCCCATTACACTGCTGAGGAGACTGCTGATTGGCTACTTGCCTGAGTTCTCATAGATGGGAGCCTGGCCCAAAAGCCACCACTCAGCTATATGGCCACCGCCATCCAATTTACCCTTCTCTGGGGCAGTTCCCTGGGAGCTGGGCTAGCAGCTCCACCCCTGGCTTATGCTGAGCCTTTTCACATCACCACATGATCCCTCTACAGCAGTCCAGACGTGTAAACCAGTGAACGTCTCTAGGTAGCTACAATCAAAGGGCACCAGGAGCTGATGAGAAACATGCAGGTTTGAGATCCATTTAGCCCAGGGTCCTGCACCTAGCCCAACCAAAGAAACTCACTCCCCACCATCACTACCCGCCCCCCATCTCATTCTCCCTCCCCACATAAACCATGAGCAGCCGAATTTTCGCTAGAAACTTAAACTGCGGTGCTTTGAATAAGAATGGCCCTTATAGGCTCGTATACGTGGATGTTTGGTCATCGGGGAGTGGCACTGCTTAGGAGGATTAGTGTGGCCGTGGAGGAAATATGGAACTGGGGATGGGCTTTGAGGTTTCAGAAGCTCTAGCTAAGCCTGGTGGACCTCTCTCTTCCTGCTACCTTCAGATCTGGATGTAGAATTCTTGGCTGCTTCTCCAGTACCATGTCTGCCTGCATAATTCCGTGCATTCCCACCATGATGATAAAAGCATCAACTGAATGCTTTCTTTTGTAACAGTTGCCGTGGTCAGCTGGGCAGTGGTGGCGCACGCCTTTAGTCCCAGTACTTGGGAGGCAGAGGGAGGTGGACTTCTGAGTTCGAGGCCAGCCTAAGAGAAGCCATCTTCATTGAAGGACAAACACCCCAGAGAGAACATGCTATAAGAGCCCCAGTAGGTTCAGACCTTCGCTGAAGTCCCTGAGTGCCACCTGCCAGGACCAGAGAAGCCACAGAGGAGCAGGGCACAGAAGGAATGACCCCGGCTCAGCCGAAGGAAAAGAACCCCTAGGGCTATGCCTGCCAAGCTACACACTTTCTGAAGGATGACGCTGCACTTCCAAGTTAATCATAATAGGTGTCACCAGACTCTGGGCCTGCCACACAACTTGTGGAGGTCTCAGAAAAAAAAAAAAATGTATTTGAGAGCATTCCTTTGCTCCTGGGCAGCTGTGGGAGGCCACTGAGCTGGATCTGAGGAAGGATGCTTAGTTTCCCAGTCAGTGGAGCCCAAGCCTCTCCTTTTACACAGGGGAAAAAATGACCCTATTGATTCCGTTTTCATATTTTAATGCTGTCAGCTCCTGGGGCTATTAAATAAGCAGTGGGAGGAGGGGAAGATGTCTGAAGGCCTAAGCTTCACCTCCAGAATCCATAAGGTGGGAAGGGAGAACCAACTCCAGCAAGCTGACCTTTCACCTCCACACGCGCACCGTGGCATTTCACTATGTGGTACATACACACACATGGGGAGGGGGGTGTCAGGGGGAGTCTTGCACCTACGACTAAGTCCCAGCAGGACACACTGGGGAGAGGGTTCTTAGACATAGGACTAAGTCCCAGCCAGATGGAATTGGAAATATGTTGTTCGGAGCTCCCAGTCTCAGAGTTTACTCTCAGGCTACTCTGGCCCCAAGGAAGCAGTCTCCAAGAGAGGCATGGAGTGGCCACGTGACCTGTTTAGGCCTCATCCCTATTCCCAACTTCCAACCCCACCTTAGAGACAGAGAAAACTAGGGGCACAGAAGGGGGCAAGACATGACCAAATAATTTTCTTCTGACTTCATGATTTTTTGTTGATATATATACATATACATATACATATACATATACATATACATATACATATACATATACATATACATATACACACATACACACACACACACACACACACACACACACACACACACACACACATATATATAAGATAGGGTTTCTCTGTATAGCCCTGGACAGTCCTGGAACTCACTCTGTAGACCAGGCTCAGAAATATACCTCCCAAATTCTGGGATTAAAGGTGTGAGCCACCATACCTAGCTTTTTAAAAGTAATTTAAAAATACTATTTACAGCATTTTAACTTGTTAAGTGTAGTAACAACAGGGGCAATAACTTCAGTAGGAAAGAACTCTCAATTTTACAATGACCATCTATAGAAAAATGTCTTTGGATTGATAGCTAAAGCTCTGACCAACATTCTTAGGAGCTGGAGAGATATCTCAGTGGTTAAGAGCACATACTGCTCTTCCATAGGACCTGAATTGGATTCCTAACACCCTTATTAGCACATTGAGTGGTTCACAGCCACCTATAACTCCAGCTCCAGGGGATCTGGTGCCCTCTTCCAGCACATGGGTATCTGTGCTCAAGGGCACATACCCACACACAGCTTATGCTCATACACAGACTTCTTTAACGTGTTTCAATCTATCCTTTGACAGCTTCATAAAAGTACACGCTATATCTTGGTCATACCCATTACCCACTCTCCCCGCTCACTCCTGCCGAACCCCTCATTCTGCCCAGCAAGCCCATGTTTAAGCTTCTTCTCCTGCTGCTGCGATAAAATACCCCAAAGAGGCACCTTAAGGGAGAAAGGCTCCTTCTGGCCCTCAGCTCAAGAGTATGAAGCCAAAGCAGCAAACACCTGAAGCAGCATGTCAAGTCACATTCACAGGTGGGACGCAGAGGATGATGGACGTGCGCTGCCTCTCGGCTTCCTTTCTCCGTGTATACTATCCAGCATCCCAGCCAGGGACCACACACAATAAAGATGGGTTCAGGAAAGCGAGATGGTCCACGAATGGAAGAATTTCCACCAAGCCTGACAGTCTAAATCAGACCTCTGAGTTCAACAGGGTGGAACGAGAACAGACTCCTGCAGGCTCATCTCCCAAGTGAGTCTAGATTGTCAGGATGATAATTAGCACTGACCATCACATCCCCTCCTACTTCCAAGTCTCTTTATTGTTGTTTGATGCTGGAAGAAGAGGGGAAAGAAGTGTCTCTAATTAGGGTTGCTTGCATGAGGATGGTGGAATTATTCACAGGGACAAGGGCAATGTACACCACGGATAAAAACTCCTCTCCTGCCCCAGCAGCCATTAACCTCCAATGGCCCTTAAGGAAGAAGAACAGCTAACTGTTGAAGTAACATTGACTCTACAACCACTCGGTTGTTTACACAAGGTGAAACAAAACCCGTACAAGGACGGACGGCCACTATTGCTGAGAAAATACTATATGTCTTCTCCTTTAATGTCACGATAACCCACTGAAATGGATACCAGAAGCCTCATTTTACAATGAGAAAACTGAGGCAACATACAACAATACACGCCCAGGGTCACATTGGCCAGGGGAAAGCCTATCTGGTTCTCTTAAAGCTCAAGAACATGTCTGCTACACCACCGAGACTTCCCTCTCTGCTCAGGCATGCTCATAAAACCTCTGCGACTATGTTCACCATACTCCTTAAGGGAACCCACATCTGGCCCTCCCACAGCTCCATTATAAGCAAAACTCACAAAGCTGCATCCCCTGCCACACCTGGCTGCAGAGAGCTGTGCAGACAATGCAGGTGTGAGCAAGGCCGGGTGACACAGAGCTTGTCCTGCTCATCAGCTGAGAACAGGAGCAAGGTGGCTCTAGGCACTGGACCTGCAGCCGTGAGCATGCCTTATGCCAGGGCCCATCAGGCACAGAAACCAGGAGTAGAGGAAGAAGCCTAAGGATGCCAAGGAGGCCAAAGCCAGGTGAGCTGGCTCAGGGTGGGTCTTACAATCTATGGGGGAGCAACTGGGACTGGGGCACCAAGACTGATGCCTCCACAAGAGCAGCTGGAGGAGTTAGAGGTTAGGCCTCTGTCATCATGATTATCCACAAAGAGGACTAGACTAAGGCTCTACACAGCAGCCGGATTCCACGAATGAGAATGAGACACAGAAGCAGCAAGGCCTCTCTGGGCCTTTCAAAGCATTCTATTGGCCAAAGTGGGACAGCCAGGGCTATGTAGAGAGACCCTGTCTCAAAATATAAAACAAACAACAAACAACTCAGAGAAACCCTATCTCGAAAAAAAATCATAGAACCAGCTCTGACTTAAGGAAATGAAAAATAGACTCCACTTCTTGATAGGAGAAGTGACACGTGCCTACAGGGATCACCGGCTGTTCTTGCAGACAATCTGCCACACACAAATTCAAGCAGCCCAGCTGCATAGACTTCCCTGCCTTTATTTCTCCTTATGCCTGCGTGGAATGCAGGTGTGGTGGCTGGAACTTCAGCAGCTATCTTTCATCCATGAGGTAACCTGGGTGATGAGGGCTGTACACTGAGAAAAGGAGAGCGGGAGAGAGAAGGAGGAAGGTTCACCCAACAGAAGGAAGATCACACCAGGCCACCTTCTCCCAGAGGCACCTGCTATTTCTCCATTATAGAAAATACAGTGTGCTCGGATGCAAATGTACACAGCCAACAGAAGGAACTACACAGGCAGCCTACATTGCAGCGTTTCCTAGTGTGGGAATCTGTACCAGGAGCCTGGGGGTGTTCAAGTGATAGACTGCTTACCTGGATTACAAGAAGGGTTGAGAGCCCCTCGCCACATAAGCCTGGGCATGGTGGTGCACGATTGTAATCTCAGCTCCCAGGAGGTGAAGGCAGGAAGGTCAGGACCATCAAGCCATATACAGAATTTGAGGCCCAACCTGAGCTACAAGAGACCCAGGCTTCAAAACAAGATGAGCTGGAGAGATGGCTTAGTGGTTAAGAGTAGCCGCTGTGCAAACATGAGGATCTGAGCTTGGATTCCCAGCACCCATAAAAACAAAAACAAAAAAATGGGTGCTTCTGCCTGGACAACACAGTAGAGCCGGCTGTGATGCTGAAGGGAGGAGTGAGCCAGCCCCAAGGGTGCCAGAGCAGGAGAGCTGGCCCAGCCCTTTGCAGGCTGTACTACTTGGGAGAGTGAGCCGCCCCAAGCCTCACTGGGCAGCACAGTGGACATGGACACCTACTGTGTCCCCCTTTGACAAACAGAATGCTTTGAAAGGCCCAGCAAGGCCTCGCTGATGGCATGGGTGACCTAGCCAGGGCAGTGCTGGTGAACTCACCCGGGAGATGTGGCTAGAGAAGAGCCAGGAGGCGACCAGCTCAGCCACCCCCAAGGCCTAGATCCAGGGCTTTGAATTGGCCCACTAAAATCTAAATCATCTGTGAACTGTTGAGTCGAGTAAAAGGGCCAGGCCGATCCTACTGACCCAAAGGTACAGGATCGCCATGACACAGGGCAACAACAGAATAACCAGGAGTCCCAGTGAGGATCCAATATTGATGCTATCACAGAAGCCAGAGGCCAGAGTGACTCACTGCATGAGAAGATGTGTGGACAATGGGGTGTATTGTGGGACACACTGCAGCTTCCAGGATGAGATGTTTCTAAGTTTTGTTTTGTTTATTTGTGTGTGTGTCTGTGTGTGTGTGTGTGTGTGTGTGTGTGTGTGTGTGTGTGTGTTTTATTAGGGTGAGGGGGGAGATTGCAGGGGTTAAGGGTGGACACCAGAGGATGGCGAAATGAGTAAGATTGGGGTGCATGACGTAAAATTCACAAAGAATCAATAAAACTAGGTGCTATGGTATGCACCAGAAATGCTAGTGTGTGGCATGGGGGCAGAGCCATGGATCCAGGACTGACTCACTGGCCTACTGGCCAAGATGAAATAGTTCAGCGGTCAACTCAAAAGATAAAGTGATCCAGGCAGTGGTGGTGCACACCTTTAGTCCCAGCACTTGGGAGGCAGAGGCAGGCAGATCTCTGTGAGTTTGAGCCCAGCCTGGTCTACAGAGTGAGTTCCAGGACAACCAGGGCTACACAGAGAAACCCTGCCTTGAAAGACCAAAGGAAGGAAGGAAGGAAGGAAGGAAGAAAGAAAGAAAGAAAGAAAGAAAGAAAGAAAGAAAGAAAGAAAGAAAGAAAGGAAGGAAGGAAGGAAGAAAGAAAGGAAGGAAGGAAGGGGAGAGGGAGGGAGGGAGGGTCCAGAGATGGCTTAGTGGTTAAGAGCTCCCAAGAGTTCCAGGTTTGACCCTCCAGCACTACAGAGCAGCTTACAACCACTTGTAACTCCAGGTCTAGGGGGCCCGATGTCCTCTTTTGGACTCCTTGGGCACCAGGTATGCATGTATTGCACAGACAAACACATAAGCAAAACACTCCTTCACATAAAATAAACAAATCTTTTAAATAAAATAAGGTGAAGAAGAGACTGAGAAAGACATTCTGACATCAACCTCTGGTCTCCACATTCACAGGTGAATGTACCTGCACACATATACATACACACAGGCATCTCTCTCTCTCTCTCTCTCTCTCTCTCTCTCTCTCTCTCACACACACACGCACGCACGCACACACACACACACACACAAGTACAAGGCCATCCTCAGCTACATAGCAAGTTCAAGGCTAGCTTGGTCCACATGAGTGATATTTATAATATATGTTAGCTCTAATCCTGATTAATTGTGAACGTTCATTACAGTAAGTCACATTCTAAGTTCAAGTTTGAGGAATCCCGGGGTTATAAGACATACAAGGCACACCTCTATACTTTTATCTACATGTTGCTTGAGGAGAGACTCCCTTACGACCTTTCAATCACAATGGATCTTCGGTAAGGGCTCCCAGTATGGCACCTTTTAGGGGAAACAGCACGGAAGTTCAAGCCTGGTAATCAAACCCACTCTCCCACCTCCCAAGGATTTCTCACTGTCGACAACCCACTCTCAGCACCGACCTCTACCGCCACCATCTGAGTACCTTGACTTCTTCCAAATTCACACAGCAGGCAAATGTCTGAAGCAAGAGCGGGTGTGCACGGGGACCCCACAACTGCCAAGTCAAACAAGAGAAGCAAGCTGGATGTTGCAGATGAACGCGGGGCACACAGGAATGAGTCTGCCAGGACGAGAAGTCCCTCTCCCCTCAAGCGCCAGGGAAAGGACGGCTGTCCAGCACTATAGATTTCTTTTGAAGAAGCCGAACTTGGCTCGGCTATTGTTTAACTCGTTTTCGTGTAAAGTTTGGCAAAACTTTTACATATATTTCAAATTATTGAAATATTTTTATTGCCCCTATCTATTTCCAGGGAGCACTTAGCTATCTAAAAACAAATGGACCCTTTCTGAATATATTTAAATATAATTAAGGAGGCAAGGCGGCTGCACATACTATTACTGAGTCTTCGTGTAAACAAATTACTCATTGCGCTGCACTGGCAAGACCTTGGGGTCCTGATGTCTAATTTTTTTTTTAACACTAATGATTTTTAAGAAATTCCTCGGAGCACAGAAAAATACAGCACCTACCCGCGGGCCTCCAAATCTCATAGAGCTCCGCGTCTTCCCCTTTGGTCCCGCCCAGAGCAAACCTGTTGCCTGCGCGCCGCGGTTTCTACCACCGGGTCGGATGCTTCAAACATCGGCGGTGACAGGTGGACTCCGGACTGCCGGACTCCCGTTCCCTTGCCCGGCGCTGGCGGAGGTGCGGATCCAGCCGGTTGCTTCCAGGCTGTTCCCAAGTCTAACCTCCCACCCCGCTGCGCGTTTCCGCTCTTTGCTTCCTGTGTGCAATCTAAGTGAGCTTCTGCTCCCATCCACTGTACCTGGAACGGTCCCTGGAGCAGGTCCGTTTCTTACTTTCCGTAGCTCACTGACCCAGGCTCTGTCACTGCTCGCCATAGTCCAGCCGACGTAATTCTTCGTGTCCGTTCTAATACAATAGCCGCTCCCCAGTCCCCGCACTGCCCGATTTACTAGAGTGATTGTTTTTACTTCCACACCTCAGCAGGTAGAAGGACCTTTCCAGGATCCGTGCCCGCAGCCGGGATCCTTCTGCACTCCGACTAACTGCCCTAGTCCTCTGCCCGGCCCTGGTCATTACTTGGGCCGGATGAACTGGGCACCGGGGATGCGCGGGGAAGCTGGCGCGAGCTTGTCAGGATCGCATTCGAATCCGGATTCTCGCCTAGATCGCACTCGAACCCCAGAAGATGCTTACCTGGTTTGCATTCGGACCCGAATTCGGGCCCTCAGAATTACACTAGGACCGGGGCTTGAGCTCCCTGGATTGCACCTAGACTCGCCTCCCGAGTCCTCCCGAATGAGAGAAGGCTTTGCTCTGCAGCAAAGAAGTCCGGGACTGGGCGGCCAGCAGGGCGGACCCAACCAAGTTATCCCTCTCAGTTCGTTTAAGGGGAGCTGCCGAGAGTCTACGCACTGATCTGGCTGGGCCTGAGCGGTCCGAATGACTCCTCCAGGCCAGTTTACCCGCCCATAGACCAGGGTCTCCCGGTTGCTCTCGGTTGCTTCTCTTTAGTGAGAGAATTTGCGCCCCGCGGAGATCCATGCGAAATAAAACTACTTTTCCCTCTGCTGGTGACTGTCGGGAACTGCATTGCAAGTGAAGCTGGTTTGCCTCTCCGCTGGCCCATTCAGTTTAGGATCTTCCCTCCAATATAGGGTTTGGACCCGCGCACTTCCTTTAAGCAGTTTATTTTATTGTACTGTGTTTCGTTTTATATGTCATATTAAAACAAAGTAGCTCATTTAATGCTTAAGAGTCACTTCTCCACCTTATTTTATGTTAATTTCTTAATGCAGGAGTTTTGCCTACAGACATGTTTGTCTGTAGGCAAACATGTCTGTAGGCAACAGACATAAACAGATATGTATGCCTGGTACTCAAGGAGTCCAAAGAGGGCAACGGATCCTCTGGACCTGAAGTTACAGATGCTTGTGAACTGCTTGTTTGCAAAGCCAGTTCCAGGACTGCCAGGACTACACAGAGAAACCCCTTCTCGAACAAACAAACAAAGCAAAACAAAAAACTAGAGTTCTCTTCTGACATTTTTGGCCAGAGAACCAAGGACATCTCCAGAGAAGCTGTATTTTGATTTTTGGGTTTTATCTTTTCCTGGACTCAGTGTGTGAGTTAACCCTCTGAGGAAATGCCGGGCTTAGTGGTACAGAGTCATGGTTTGTGACTCATGGAGGCAGCTATTAACCTGAGGGCAGAGCAGTGGCAAGTGGTGGAAAGAGGAGTCAGGAGTGGGACTCGGGATGTGAGACTGGAATCAGCAGTGGGGCTCGGGATCATAGGCTGGAAGCACGAGTGGGGCTCGGAGTCCGAGGCTGGAAGTACAAGTGGAGCTCAGGGTCCGAGCCTGGAAGCAGGAGTGGGACTCGGGGTCCAAGGCTGGAATCAGGAGTGTGCTCAGGATCTGAGGCTGGAAGCATGAGTGGGGTTCGGGATCATAGGCTGGAAGCACGAGTGGGACTCGGGGTTTGTGGCTGGAATCAGGAGTGGGCTCAGGATCCGAGGCTGGAAGTAGATCAGACATCTGGACAGGTCTGTGTGGAAAATCAGGAGAATGATTTCGGCAACTTTGCCACTTTGAAAACAAGTAATACCTCAAGCAAAACTGCTGAGTAGGCGTCTGAATACAAGACTGTGGTGCTTAGAGGAGAGGCAAGGGCCAGGTGAAGGCTGTCTGGTGGAAGGCGAAGTGTGTATTCCCCTTCTTTTTTGCTCTATGGGTTGGTGAAATAGATCAAAGGGTCTGGAAATACTCTTGGCCACTCACACTTAAATAATCTGTGGCAACAGGGTAAGATCAAGGACTGCCTGGATTAAATAGTTTGAGGCTATCCTGGACTACGTGGTGTGTCTCAACCGAAAGAGAGAGAGAGAGAGAGAGAGAGAGAGAGAGAGAGAGAGAGAGAGAGAGAGAGAGAGAGAGAGAGAGAGAGAGAGAGAGAGAGAGAGAAGCACCTGGGGGGCTGGAGAGGATGGCTCAGTGGTTAAGAGCACTAACTGCTTTTCCAGAAGTCCTGAGTTCAAATCCCAGCAGCCACGTGGTGGCTCACAACCATCTGTAATGAGATCTGATGTCCTCTTCTGGTGTGTCTGGAGATAGCTACAGTGTACTTAGTAAATAAATAAGTAAATAAGAAGAAAAAAAGAAAAGAGAAGCACGTGGATTGCACGTGGACCTGGATTACACGTGGTAGTGCACACCTTTAATCCCAGCATTTGGGAGGTAGAAACAGGAGAATCCCTGAGTTGGAGGCCAGCCTGTTTGTAGTTACAGGACAGCCAGGGCTACACAGATACACAGAGAAACCCTGTCTCGAGGAAGGGACAAAGGAAGGGAGGGAGGGAGGGAGGGAGGCAAGGCACCTGGCAGTAATGCTCATTACAAATTGTTTCTCATTTTACGTCAGTGAGAACAGGCCAGGGTCTATGATAAAAGGCCTTAACATAACTTGTTGTTCACTTTATAAAAATAATCATGCTTAATATCAGCTAAGAATGTGTGTGTGTGTGTGTGTGTGTGTGTGTGTGTGTGTGTGTGTGTGTGTGTGTGTGACTATCAGGGTGAATGCCTTTAAACCTAGCATTCTGGAGGATGAGGCAGGCAGATCTCTGTGAGTTGCCAACCTGGTCTACATAGAAAGGTCCAGGACAACCATAGCTATGTAGAGAGACTGTCTCAAGAAATTAAATTAAATTAGTAAAATGCATTCATTAAAAAAATGTGTGTGTGTAATAAATCACACTGGGGCTGGAGAGATGGCTCAGTTATTAGTGACACTTGGTGGCTTAGTACTTAAGATCATTGATTGAGCCTGGTAGTGATGACACACACCTTTAATCCCATCATTCCAGCATTTAATCCCAGCATTCCAGAGGCAGACAGATCTACAGAGCAAGTTCCAGGACAGCCTAAACTTGCTGCACAAAGAAACCCTGTCTCGAAAATCATAAACAAAACAAAGAAACAAACATTCGTTGAGTGTTCTTGCAGAGGACCCTAGTTTGGTTCCCAAGACCCTCATGGCAGCTCACAACTATTTATAATTCCAGTTCCAAGGGATCAGAAATCTGAGTTTCCCAGGCACTGCACCCAAGTGAGGCACATACATTATAAACAGACAAAGCACTCATACACATAATAAATCTCTTTTCAAAAAAGAAACCAAACTAGAAAGTAAAACACCTGATGGTAGTTAATTGATTAACCTTGTTAAGCTACCCAGAAAAATCTTGACTTGATGGTTAGTAGAGGAAGGAAGTCAGTGTGGCCGGGGGAGCCCTGGGCTTCGGAGCCTGTCACCATTCTGGGTACAAGAACTTCGCTCTGGATGTTGTAATGGTGTTGGGGACAGGGACCCGGGTAAGACGACAAGACCCAAGTCATAAGCTAGATGACCTCGAACTCCATACACGACACGGAGGAGACCGGAACTCCTGTGTCGCGAATGCGTGTTTCCGGAGGGAGTTTGAGCGCAGAGGCCTAGGATGGTTACACTGAGAAAGCCGACTTCCGGCGTGGAGTTCTTTCGCAGCGTTTGAGCGACTGAGTTCTCGAGCGATGCGGCAGAAGTATTACATTGAAGCGGCTGCTCGGGGCCTGGTGGGAAGCTGCCCGGGCCAGGCTCGGTACCTCCTGTAAGAGAGGGGCGGAGGACGGGCGGACGGGCGGGCGGGCGGCCACGGTGCCCTGGCCTCACCCCCGCTTTTCTTTTGCAGATGGGCCTACAGTTCGACACACGGTAGGAGAACGCCGGCTGCCGTGGCTACGGCCTTTGTCACCCCAGTGGTCCAAAAGAGAAGGGTGATCGACTTGTCTCATTTAAAAAAAAAAAAAAAAAAAAAAAAAAAAAAAAAAAAAAAAAAGCTCCAGGCTTCTCAGTTGCATGAAAACCCCAGATTCCTTAATGTCTTAATCCTTAGCACTAGATACATTGGTCAGTCTATTTTATTCTTAAATGTGTTTTGGTGATTTGTGTGTTTGTCTGGGCACAAGATACGTGCCTGATGCAGCGGAAACCAGAAGAGGGCGTAGAAACCCCTGGAGCCGCATTTAAAACCGGCCCTGAGACTCCATGTGGGTGCTGGGAACTAAGCCCGAGTCTTTGCAAAGAGCAACCAATACTCCAAACCCCTAAGCCATCTCCCTTGTCCCTTGATCTGCTTTTATTTTTAAATTTTATTCAATTGAGTTTTGCCCTCATGTCTGCATCACTTGGGAGCTTGGTGACCAGAAGAGTGTGATGGAATCTAGACCTTTGTTGGATGGGCTCCCGTGGATGGAACTCAGGTTGTCTAGCTTGGTAGAAGTGCCTTGATCCCTTGAACCAACTCAACAGCACCACATTGGTCAGGGTTTCAGTAGTTCCCACCTGTCTTCCAGGCATCTACCTCTTACTCCTGTACCTCTTGGTTTTCCTAATAATCTTCCAAGAGCCAAACATTGTTGTGTCCCAGAACTCAGTTCTTAGATGACATTTTTTTTTTTATTCAGTCTTGGGACTGGCTACAATATACTGAGACCTTCCTGTCCTCACCCCTCCTTTTTTAAACAACTAGTTCTTACCTTAGTAAACAGTGATCTTGTCTTTATCTTGGAGCTATTTCTTGAAACCCTTGGTCTACCTTGTACTAGCAAATCACAGTGGCTTTAAAATACCTCCCAACTGACCCACTCCCCCCTTTCCCTTCTCCCTCTTGGTTTGCCCCACCCCCCACCCCCCAGTACTCCCAGGCTCACTCTGGCCCAAATCATTATGGGTGGTTATGAGCCACCGTGTGGTTGGTGGTTGCTGGGATTTGAACTCATGACTTCCAGAAGAGCAGTCAATGCTCTTAACTGCTGAGCCATCTCACCAGCCCACTGACCCACTTTTTATCCATGCTTGCAACCTGATCCAAACAATTACTGCTGGCTGCCAGAGGGCATTCTGTAGTCTTTCTTAGCTGGAATGCCACATAACCTCCGTGACATACTGCCAGTTGTTCACTCAACTTCAGCCATGGTGGACTTTCATGCTGTTGTGTTCCTGGGCTTTGCAGATGCCTTATCGTGCCTGGAACGCTACTTTCTGCCTGCTGTCATTTTTCTCTGCAATGCTCATTTGATGACACTTCCCTAGACATCCTTCTTTCAATTACAATAACTTTGCCAGCCTCTGCATCTCCTTCATTAGTCCCATCCCTTGGCCCAGCATTAACATGTGCTGGTCTATGTCATCTAGTTGTCCTCTGTTCACATTACACAGAGGACAATACAACACTAGTTGTATTGATGGTAGAGAAGGAAGGGAAGAAAAATCCTGTGCCGATTGCTTTGTAGTAAATGTGTTGATAACTAAGCAACAAATGAACAGAGAAGTATAGGCCAGTGACCTGCCTACCGCCTGCTGCAGGAGTGGATGGGGAAATTAAGAGAATTCTGTAAGGTATATTATTGGCAGTTTGCTCTTATGCATTTTCATATCTGAGGTTTGCTTCACGAGACTGTATCTGCTGATAGCATCAGTATGCTTTTTTCCCCCATTTATGATACCAGTTGTTTGAGGTAACAAAATATTCTGACTTGCAAACTGTGAATTTTATTTGTTTGCTTGTTTATTTGTAGAGGATAACAGCACTTTCCAGGAAACATGTCCACACTGCTTCCAATTGTTGGTTCTGGATAACTCTAGAGTGCGCCTCAAACCTAAAGCCAAATTGACACCAAAGATACAGAAACTTCTTAATCGGGAAGCAAGAAATGATACACTCAGTTTTAAAGAAGCAAAACTGTTGAGAAAGTATAAAGACTCTACAAGTGTGCTGGTAAGGTTGCAGTTTAGTACATAAAAACAAGCTGTCGTTTTGTCTTCTTTCCCTTGGGGAGAGAATCAGCCTGACCAGAGCTAAGTTCTAGTTGTTCATTTGGAGTGTCAGAGTGCACACATAATGTTTCTGTGGTAGTGAGTCACCGAGAGTATAATTTATGTTAAGACAGGGCTTCTGAAAGCCCTGGCTGTCCTAGAACTTGCTTTGTAGACCAGACTGATTTCGAACTCAGGGTCAGCCTGCCTCTGCCTCCCCAGTGCTGGGATTAAATGTGTGCATTATCACACTGGCTAGTTTTGATTTTTGATAATTCCCCAAAACCATGGATTGATGCTCTTACATGCTTTCACCTCACTGTTGAGCGCAGTATTTTCAGTTTTGAGAATTCCTTATGTTTAGCAGTCACACTCATAAGCTCAGTCACCATTTAATCATTTCTTCAGTAACAAATAATTCCCTCCTCACTCACCTTGTGTATGAAGTCCTAGGGTCAGCACGTGTCCACCCAGCAAAGTGTTTAGTGTATAAAATGGAATAAAACAAAAATTCCTAAAGGCTTACTCGATGGAGTCCATTGTCAAGTATATCTTCTATTTTGCATGCTTTGTGTGAACATTACCAACTTACTCAAGTGTATGCAGGCACTGAGGTAAGGTCTTGCTGTGTAGCCCAGACTGGCCTTAAACCCACTGTGTAGCCTAGGTGACCTCAACCTCTGAGCTTCCTGCCACAGGAACTTACTAGAAAACAGATCAATATATTGGGAATCTATTTCCAGCTGTTGAGAATGTTCCCCTAGGAAGATCTGCAGTGTTCTGATGGTTTACTCTGCTGAAGTTTATACTCTACTGTATTTAGTTAGACACCTGAAAGAGGCTCATGGGGGATGTTTTACTAACTTATCTGTATATAGCCTTTTTCCAAAAACTACAGGGCAGCAGGCCTTCATCTATGCAGACTGCTCTAGTTACTTTTCTGTTGCTGTGACAGAACACCCTGACTAAAGCATCTTATAAAAGGAAGTGTTTAATTATGCGTACTGCTTCACAGGGCTAGAGTCCATGTTGGCCAAGTGGAGGAACAGCTGAGGGCTCATGTCCTGATCCACAACCTTAAGGCAGAGACAGACACTGGGAGTCACCTTCTTTGAAACCTCAAAGCTTGCCCTCAGTCCAACTTCCCAGTCGTTCTCAAACAGCTATACTAACTGAGACCAAGTGTTGAAGCTTATGAGCCTAAGTGGGTCATTCTCACTCAAATCACCACATAGATCTTTATTTGAATTTTTGTCTGTTTGAAATCTGAGTACGTCTCACGTAACTAGCTTACATTCTGCTGAGACATAGGCTATGTAGAAAAGGCATTTAGGTACAAAGTGGACCATGTCTTGGCAATGCATCCTACTGAGGCTGGAGAGATGGCTCAGCAGCTCAAAGCACTCGCTGCCTGTTTGGTTCCCATGAGCCATTCCATAATCAACACACTTTCTGTGCCTTCTGGCCTCTTCAAGGGGCCCAGTCTTGTACAAGGTGCACATATTTTCATGCAAACAGACACCCATAAACATAAAATAACAATAAATATTGATGGAAATGGAAGGGTTTTATTAGTCAGACTAGCATTCACATAGTCACTGTGGATTCAAAGGTGCTACTTAAAATGCCAGTGATCGGCTCTGTTTTATTGAGAAAAGAACTAAAGTTCACCAGCTAGAAACAGTAAATCTCTCCTGCTGTTAAAAAGAACATCCAAGGGTTAGTGAGTGCCCTCCTATCCCTAGCTCCTACACAAATAAGTTTCATAATGAGTCCATTATCTTTTTAAAATTATTTTATTTTTGAGGTAGAAATATGATTGCACCATTTTTCCTTCCCTTTCCTCCCTTCAAACTTTACCCCTCATTCCTCTCTTTCAAATTCATGGCCTTTTCTCTCTGCTACATGTGTATATGTGTATATGTATGTACACATATACTCCTAACTATAACCTGCTCCATCGATATAGTGCTATGTATGTTTCCAGGGCTAGCCAATTGGTGTGCTCCCTCCCAGAAAAACGATTCCTCCTGCTTTCCACATTCCTTAGTTACCTATAGTTCTTTCTGTAGGACTAGGGGCTCAGGGTGTCTCACTGCCCCCAACCCTGTTGTCTTTTTAAAGTATTTAAATATAAATGCCTAACCAGCACCTTCTCGTTGGCAATTTTATTGTTTTGAATTTGTCTTATCTGACTCCTCCATAGATTGCAAGCTCCCAGAGGACAGTTTCTGTGCTAAGTTGTCTCTGTCATACTCACATAGGAATTGGGGAAACACGGTTATATTGAGTTACATTACCAGAGAACTCACGGGACCAACTTCTTTTTTGTGGTAGCTGATTACCTGTAGAACATGCAACAGAACAGTGAGACACCATGGTAAGAGTAGAAGCTTTCTGTGGGCTCTGAAGAGCAACGCCGCCACTGCTGCCAACAAGGCCAGCCCGAAGACGCCAAAGAGAACGGCTCCAGGCTCTGCAAACCTCGGTCAGAGTACAAATGGTTCCAAAGGCAAGAGTCCCTCCTTGACCATCAGGTACTTAAACTTGTTAGCTGTGTGAAACATGAAGTGTCTGTTTCATGTGCATCCTGAGCACCGCATGCATTACATTACAGGCTGTGGCACATTTGTCTCCCATGCCCATTGTTGTCTGATAGTTCTAATCCTCATCAGTGCATATGGCTCCTCCTATGCAGTCTCTCCCAACACCTGACAAACAGCCACAGCCACCCTCCAAGTCTTCCCTTCCTCCAATTTCTTAACTCTGAACAAGATGTCCTTTTATGCATCCTTACCTAAACTGGCAGAGAGATTGGCAGCTTCTATGCTGCAGTTTGTTACCAGTTTCTCTTTTCTACTGCTGCTGTCCTGGGCCAGGTCCTCAGTAACCTTTTGTCAGGACTAGGACAGTGCTTCCCTGAGGAAGACCTGGCTCAAGTGCAGCTGTCAGCAGTCTTTAATAAGCCCAGCTCTATCGCATTGGGTAAATATAAGACCGTGGCCTCCCAGTCCCGCACTTGCCTGTCTTGTGTGTTGCCTCAGTTTCCCGTGTGTTGTCTGAAGCCCTCGAACTGTGTTTCCAAATGGTATTACTCTTTCCTCTGTCACCTCTGGGAAGGTAGATGAAGCGAGATTTGCCACAGATTCCAAGTTTTCATTTTAGGACTCCTCAGTATGATATTCATGAATTTAAGTACAGTCCCACAGCTACTGTGTGAAGAATATTTTGTTACAAAAGAAACTGAATGTGGTCAATGTCCTGAACATAAACAACAAAATCTAGCCAGGACTGGATTATTTCTGTTTAATGATTGAAATTTTATATTGAGCTTCAAGTTGATGATACTGAGTTAAAATGTCAAATCCAGTTTTCTGTATATTACTGATTTTAGTCAATATTTGGTATAAATACAACCAAAATTTCACTTTTTGTGTAAATGTGGATAAAAGAAAATTTTGCTGTATTTAAAGCCATTTATTTGCCTTTAGGAGTTCTGAGGAAAGGGTTCAGTTGGTAGTCCTTGCTGTGTAGACATAACTGAGTTCTGATCCCCAGCACCCAAGTGCAAACTCATACTAGATAGTAAACGGCGTAGTCTGTGGATGTTTGTGGAGTGTGTCCTATGCACCTGGCACTATCCAAAAACACCAGTAGTCTAGTGCCTGTGCTGTGACACTGCCATCCTAGTGGGGAAGACATAGTGGAACAGTGCCTCCTCAGGGCCTTCGCTGTAGAGGAATGAAGTCTGCAGTTGTAAGAGTTGTCGTGAATGTTGGTGTCGGGTGTAAATTCAGCCCGGAAACATCTTACCTCTAGTTTAATCTTTCAGGTATCATGGGTGCTTCTAAATGCCTCCTGAAGTGCTCTAAGTGCCTCCTAAATGATGCCAGGATTGGATATTCCATGAGGCTTTTGTTGTTGTTCGTGGGAATTACTATGATAAGCACAGCCAGTGTCCATACGGAGCTGTAGTGCAGTGTGGTCTTCACAGCAGATGATGTTGGGCGCAGTGCACTTAGCAGGAGGAACATTTTGTCCTTTGGCAGTGTGATTGACAGGAGTTTCTCTCTCCTTTCAGAACACCTACATCTGGACAGTCAACACCCATTTGCTCCTCAAGGAATGGGAGCAAAAGAAAAAAACACTTCTCTCAACTAAAAGCACTGCTTAGTCAGAGTGCATCTGACAAGAACCCAAAGCTGGACTTCAGGCACTTCTTATCTTCTCTATGAAGAGAATGGCCTCTGAAAGAAAGAACTGTCTAGTGCAGCTTTTGTCCTCACTTTGATGTCTGAGCACATGGAAACCAAGTCAAAAGCAAGCTGTTCTCGTCACCCTTCAGTGCTGTGGGAAGTGCCTCATTAAACCAAGCCTCCTCGGCCTCCCTGGTGAATGTGAAGACCAAAAAGTAAAGGACCAAAGGGAAAGGTACTGCTGCAGCCACGCCTACAGCTCTATCTTATCTCCAGGACCAACGGAGCAGAAGGAACCCCAGCCTACAGGTTGTTCTCTGAGCTCCACATGAGTGCCCGCCCTGCAGCAGATGAATAAATGTAATAAACGGCTTTGAAAACTAAGACAGTTTTTATGATAAAGGTATAATGTGTACCGAATGGTAGTATTTAATTTAGATTTTGAAGTTTTATTATCATTTCAGAAGGAAACAAGGTTTCTTCCATGTATAAATAACTATTTCTAACTAATATAGAAAAATCAAATGTATTTCCTCAGTCATGTGCATAACAATATTAGTAAACTAACTATGATCATTTTCCACATTTTGAAAGATAAATACCTGCCCCCTCCATGCCCGTTCTAGAGATTAAGCTCGGGGCCTTGCTTGCTGAGCAAGCACTGTACCAAGGGTTGGGCTAACAAGGGTTAAGCACTGCAGCAGTGAGCCAGGCCAGTCATTCCTTATGTGTCTACAAAGTCCACCCTGTTACTACTACTGAGCCTCTCCTGATTTAGATCATGAATTCTGAAGAGTAAAAAAGGGATTGTGCAGTGTGTTTTAGGAGTTGAGGTAAAGTGAATCACTGGGGAGTTCTTCAGTGCACTGTTTCCTAGTCTTAAAGAACTGCAGGAAAACATTTTGAGCATTAGTTTTGTTGGTCTTTTTAGGAAGGTGTAAAAAAAATCCTAACACTTCTGAAAATAGTTACTGAAGAAATGTTTTTCTCCTTTTGCTAATCAAAGTGCACTTGTACAGTTTTAGGGTTCATTAAAAAATGAAGGACAATTTTAATTGGCAACACACACAAAAAAAGGTCATATTTAAAATAATTTCCAAACTTTTAAAAAGCAAGATTTCTAGTGTGCTTTGTTGTCATACTCACCCTCTGTCCACACAGTGCACCTGTAGAATTAAGGTAAAGATCAAAACAAGAAAATCAAATGGTATTTTAAACCACTGATGGTTTTTGGCAATGCCTACAGTTTTATAAGAAACTAAGTTCCTGAAATGACAGAAAACAAACATGGAGAATTCCAGTCATGAACTGACAAAAATAGACCTCATACATGTTTCATTTCGTATATCACTTATTTCATGTTTCATAACAACTAAAACTGCAGGCCTACTGTGCTGGTTTATCTGAAAAAGTGATTAGTGCACTGACTTAAGGCTAAAACTACCCAGAGGGCTGCAAGTTTGACAGGTAAAAGCACTTGCCGAAACCTTCTGACCCAACTTTAGTTTCTAGGACACACATGGTGGAAACAGAGGAACAACTCCTGCAAGCCACCCCTTGACCTCCACACATCAACTGTGGTGTGTGCACAAGCACGTGAGGTCTGGAGAGCACTCGTTGCTCTCGGAGAGGACCCAGGTTTGCCACCACATACATGGTGCCTCACAACCATCTGAGACTCTAGTCCCAGATCAAATCCCTGCCCTCTTCTGACCTCCCTGGGCTTCAGGCATACATGTAATACACATACATACAAGCAGGCAAACCATTAAAATAAACATAAATACATCTAGAAAGGTCATAATGAAAATACTTTCCCTAGATTGTAAACATTTCTCTTTTAACTACTGTTACTTAAATGGTATGCTTTGAAGTGTGTACTATTTAAAAATGCTGTAACTCCAGCACAACACCGTATTACTGAAAATGTTGGTTAAGGGAACATGGAGGAAAAATGCATGTTAATGAACCAGTAAGCTCAGTCATTGGAAGTTAGCTTTCGATAGGTTCACAGTGGGGAGACTAGATCTATCAGGAAAGACTGTTTAAAATGTTACTACAGCTGTAATTGTTCTGTCCCATTAATGGACATAAAAAGAAGCAAAGAGGCAGGGGCTGACAACTGCAGCCTTCAGTCTTCCTAAGTGCTTGCAAAGGCATGCAGACTAGCAGCTCAGTGAAAAAGCACCAGTGACATTTGCTGCTAATTTGGGCATCCATGTCCAATAGACTGGGCTGTGATGAACTGGCCATAAAGCTCACCTGAGGCCATACAATACTCAAATACTAGCTCAACAACAACACAAAGTGTTAACTGCAGCTCGGATCCAAAACCACAACCACACCCAGGTTCCCCCTATTTATGACAGTGTAGTGAATATGGTGAAATTGTACAACATTTATAGCATTTCAAATGATCAAATAATTTGGTCCCAACACTCAGGAAGACTGAATTCAAGGCCAGCCTAAACTGTATATAGTGAAACACTGTACCAACAAGCAATAGAGTTCACTGACAGAAGACAACTCAAGACAGTATTATTTAGGAAAAGCCACATATTAATGTCTGATTCTTAAAATACACCCCTCCCCTCAACTTGTACTTCCAAATAAATATGGTGAGATTTTAGATATGTTTAAATTAGCCAATGATTCTGAGTCACAGGATTCTTTAATTCAAAATTCTAGTTTTATACTTTTCTGTGAAGTGCAGAATTCAAATGTGGTAATTCTAAAATTTGTTGCATATCCTACTTTAGCAAATTATCCATTTGGATCACTGCTGGATGCTTAGGATATAATGTTCTGGGATGGACAGACAACTCAACAATTAAGAGGTGTACTGCTCTTGCAGAGGACCCAACATTTCACACTGTGTATAACTCCACCTCTGACTTGTGACTTGCAGGTATACATACACACACAAGCATGCACAATAAATCTTTAAAAGACAAAGTGTTTATTTAAAAAGCAACATTCTTTAAAAATCTTAAATTACCTAAAGGATTTGCTTAAGAGGAGTATGTCCCTAACCTTGGATATTGTGACTCTGTAAATCTGGGCCCAATTATTTGCACTAAGAACAAGCTCCTGGCCGAGGCTAATGGTTGTTATCTAACACACTTAGGAAGATGAAGCTCTGAAAATTGTACTATCCCATTCCTACTACCTTTTATACATTTGAAGATACGCATATAGATGAGTAGTGATCTTTGTGCCCCAGAAGATGTTCCATCAAACACCACCTGAAAACACCCCATCAACAGTTCATTCTACCCGCTGTGCTGGTACAAACTATAACACACACACACACATACATACACACACACACCGTCTCAACTTCGCTAACTTGGGAGGGAGTAAAGCAATGTGGAGAGTAGATTTAAAGGTGGAAATAGAAAGGAAATGAACACAGCAAGTCCAGCAATTAATATCAGAAGGAGAAGGTAGAAGGAACAGTAAATAAAAGAGGTAATCAATAAAGACAGAGGGAAGAGACAAACAAGGTAGCTCTAAAAGTGAGAATGAAGAAGAGAGTAAGAAACATGACCAGGGGCTGGCGAGATGGCTCAGTGGTTAAGAGTGCCGACTGCTCTTCCAAAGGTGCAGAGTTCAAATCCCAGCAACCACATGGTGGCTCACAACCATCCATAATGAAATCTGATGCCCTCTTCTGGAGTGTCTGAAGACAGCTACAGTGTACTTACATATAATAAATAAATAAATCTTAAAAAAAAAAAAAAAAAAAGCAAAACTGAATGTACGGAAATGGCCCCAAGACAAGAAAATCAGGGCCTCGATTTAAAAAAAAAAGAAAGAAAGAAAGAAAGAAAGAAAGAAAGAAAGAAAGAAAGGAAGGAAGGAAGGAAGGAAGGAAGGAAGGAAGGAAGGAAGAAAGAAAGAAAGAAAGAAAGAAAGAAAGAAAGAAAGAAAGAAAGAAAGAAAGAAAGAAAGAAAGAAAGAAAGAAAGAAAGAAAGAAAGAAAGAAAGAAACGTGACCAGTCCCAATCAATACTAGCACTGAGCAGGTTCAGGCAGGGAGGCCCAACCCAAGGCCAGCCTGTGCTTTGAGATGGTTAAAAGAACAAGGCAGGAAAAGCTGGCTCACTGAGCTGAAATTAGATATCAGGGAAGTGGAAATGTGAAGGAGAGACCTGGGAAGATGCAGAGTTGGCATGCAAACCCTTGGGGATCCCTCATTAGTCCACTATGCCCACCTCTGCAGCCTCTGGCTATGTGTCAGTTTATAAAACCCACTCTCTATAATGTAAATAGGAAACATGAATCCAGATGAGGTTGACAAATGGGAGAATGGGAGGAATGGGAGGGACGGGGCACTAGCCAGAGCAATGTTACCTCCCAAACTTTCCCGACTACAAGAATCAGAATATTCTGATCCATTTGATTAGAATCCGTTTTTAGTAAGCCTCAGCTAAGTCCTCTCTCTCTCTCTCTCTCTCTCTGTGTGTGTGTGTGTGTGTGTGTGTGTGTGTGTGTGTGTGTTACGTCACAGATCTAACTAGGGCTTATGTTTAAAGTGTTCTACAATTGAACTATATTCCCAGGTGCAACTGAATTATCAAAAGCTCAAGCCAACACAGCCCTACAAATCCCCACAGCTTCTAATATTTCTCAGTTTTACTTTAAATCCAAAGCATGGGAACTGGAGTGCTGGTTTAGCTAGCACTACAGCATATACCTAGCATACAGGGATCCTGATTTTGAGCCCTAGCACCACAAAAATTAACTTGGGTTGTCACAAGGAAGCTTCAGGTGTCAACTGAAACTGTGAGGAAGGAACCAACTATATGACGAACAGTAAAACCTATACTTCATTATTCTCCATAATTGCTTAAATATTTAGTGTTTGTGTGTATGCATGGTACACGTGCCCAAGCAGAGGCTAAAGAGGATATTGGCTTCTTTCCTCCATTGCTCTCTGTGGCACTGTCTTCAGATGTTGTGGGGAGCCACCCTCACATTTACCATCACCGGCGCAAGGAAGATCCCTCATTCTGGAACCAGAACTGCGAGTCACGGTCATAAAGGTTCCCGTAAAACAGACTGTTGAGAAGGATCCAGCCTGGATTCAGAACTCTTCAGCTGGGGAACGGTGGTAATGAAGTGTTCCCGTAAAACAGACTGTTGAGAAGGATCTGGTGTGGATTCAGAACTCTTCAGCTGGGGAATGGTGGTAATGAAGTGTTCCCATAACACAGACTGTTGAGAAGGATTCAACTGCGTGGATTCAGAACTCTTCAGCTGGGGAACAGGGGTACCCGTAAGTATAGCTTTACAAGGTAGGTCTGGCTTTGAACTTTCTAACGAAATTCAAGACAGTCTATCAGAAGTAAAGTGGGAAATAGCTTTACAAGGTATGTTTGGCCTTGAACTTTCTCCAGTGTTAGGAGCCTTTTTGTTCCTTTTCACATGTTATCAAGCGGTTAAGGCAGGGCTGAAAATTCTGGATGAAATTCAGGGCAATCTATCAGAAGTAAAGCGGGGAGAGAGAGTAGGAGCAAAGAGGAAAATATGGTGCACAAAATAAGTATACAGGCCTTTCCAAGGGTCTTGAACCCGAGGAAAAGTTTGGGTCAGGGAAAAATACCTGGGGAGAGATTGGAAGGAAGGAGAAGGAAAAAGAAAAGAAAGAAGATCAATCAGCGGAGGTCTCTAGGAGAAGGAGACTATACTCATCACTAGATGAGCTCAAGGAGCCAGTTCTTAGTAGTTCTGAATCCGATGAAAAGGCTATTAGGGCCTGGAAGGCGCTCTCCCGAGCAGGTGAAGCCACTGGACAACTAACAAAGATCGTCCAGAAACCCCAGGAGTCCTTCTCAGATTTTGTGGCCAGAATGACAGAGGCAGCAGAGCGTATTTTTGCAGATTTGGAGCAAGCCGCACCTCTGGTAGAACAGCTCATTTATGAGCAAGCTATGCAGGAATGCCGAGCGGCCATAGCCCCAAGAAAGAACAAAGGTTTACAAGACTGGCTCAGGGTTTGTCAGGAGCTTGGGGGACCTCTCACCAATGCAGGCTTAGCGGCCGCCATCCTCCAATCTCAAAAATGCTCCATGGGCAGAAATGAATCAACGCATAGATCTTGTCCAGGAACAACTAGATGTATTATGGCAAATAGCTCAGCTGGGATGTGAACAAAAGTTTCCGGGATTGTGCGTTACTTCCATTCAGTATGAAAAATTTACTAGGGCAGCTAATTTGTCAAAAAGTCTTTCTCAGTATATGTTACAGAATTGGACGGCTGAATTTGAACAGACCCTTCGGGAATTGAGAATTGCCATCATTCAGGTCAACTCCACGAGCTTGGACCTGTCCCTGACCAAAGGATTACCCAATTGGATCTCCTCAGCATTTTCCTTCTTTAAAGAATGGGTGGGATTATTTGGAGATACACTTTGCTGTGGATTAGTGTTGCTTCTTTGGTTGGTCTGTAAGCTTAAGGCCCAAACTAGGAGAGACAAGGTGGTTATTGCCCAGGCACTTGCAGCTCTAGAACATGGTGCTTCCCCTGATATATCTATGCTTAAGCAATAGGTCGCTGGCCACTCAGCTCTTGAACCCCACAAGGCTAGTCTCATTGCACGGGATAGAGTGAGTGTGCTTCAGCAGCCCGAGAGAGTTGCACGGCTAAGCACTGCAGTAGAAGGGCTCTGCGGCATATATGAGCCTATTCTAAGGAGACATGTCATCTTTCAAGAAGGTTGAGTGTCCAAGTGTCCTTCTCCCCAGGTAAAACGACACGGGACCAGACCAGGACCCCTCTGGGTGATGAGCCTGGGAGGAGGTTATGTGTACGGCTCCTTTACCTGCACACTGGGGATTTGACCTCTATCTCCACTCTCATTAATATGGGTGACCTATTGCTCTTATTAAAAGGAAAGGGGGATATGTGGGGAGCCGCCCTCACATTTGCCATTATAAGATGGCGCTGACAGCTGTGTTCTAAGTAGTAAATAATCTGCACACGTGCAGGGGCAGTTTTCCCGCCACGTGTTCTGCCTTTCTCGTGATGACAACTGGGCCGATGGGCTGCAGCCAATCAGGGAGCGACACGTCCTAGGCGGAGGATAATTCTCCTTAAAAGGGATGGGGTTTCGCCATTCTCTCTCTTGCTCTCTTGCTCCTGAAGATGTAAGCAATAAAGCTTTTGCCGCAGAAGATTCCGGTTTGTTGCGTTCTTCCTGGCCGGTCGCGAACGCGTGTAAGACGATGTGTTCCTGCAATGTGGCTGTCTCCACCCCCAGTACTGGCACTTGAGCCATGCCCAGCTTTTTATGCAGGTGCTGAGGAACCAAACTCTGGTCCTCATGTTTATACAGCATGGGCTCTTACCCACTGAGCTACTTCCCCAGGCCCTATTTGAATATTTGAGAAAAGAATCAAGTTGGTGCTCAGCCACCTGCAGTCTAATGAATACCTCTGATGATACTTTTCTGTTGTCTCTGCTTCACTGACTACTCCCAGGACTTTCCCAACTCCCTCCCGTTAGCCCCACACCTTCCTGTCCTTTATCAATGAACTGGATTCAGAAAATAACACACACACACACAAACTCTTCAAAAAGAACATAAAACTTTATTAGGATCTTACACTGTCATCAGATACAGCCAAAGAAAAGGGTTTATAAAAGATGGAGTATCCTTTTTCCATGTGCTCTTGACACGGCAGACTAGATGGCAACAGATGCTGTGTATACACAAATCCATTAAGTAACCCAGTGTTCCCTTCTGTACAGAGAAGAACTGAATTCACACCGTCAAAAGCTTTTTCTAGCACAACTGAGAAGCAGGGCTCATCTCTAGGAGGAACTCCTAATAGCTAGTACAATTAATAGCTAGTGTCGGGCTTTTGCATGACTTCAGAGTGGGGACTGAGGAAGGCCCTCCTACCTCCCAGTCACTGTCCTCTCCAGACTCCAGACCAGTTCATGAACCACACACCACAAAGCTACTCACAGCAGTGACAGCAGACAACATCCTCTGAACTGTGAAAATCATGAAGGGTGGATCATCGTAGTTTTTGTTAATGCTACGGGATTTCTTACAGAGAAACCCTGATTCAGAACGCTGTGAGCAGCTATCACAGCAGCTACAGGCAGGACGGCCTTCCTCGGGGAAGGCCGGCTACAGAGCTCAGCTCCTCTCCAGACTCCCCGCTCCCCTACGGCTCATTTACTTACTGTAGTATTGTAGGAGCAGAGGGAGCACCGGGAATCTGCTCAAATTGCCACTCCGACAGCTCTCTGCACTGTTTGTGGAAAAAAGAGGAATGGTGTCCATTCACAGCACAGGACCTTGCTACAATGTGACATACTTTCCCTTGAGGGCCAGACCAGGTTGCTCTCATACTTGTAATTTGCCTCCGGTACATGGGAGAGAAAATGTGCATGATTTACAGCTTGGTATTTTATACCCCTCACCTAGGCCCATTTCTTTTTTTCTTTTTCTTACTGCAGAGTCTCACTCATGTAACTAATGGCATTGATCTCACTCTACAGACCAGGCTGGCCTTCACAGAGATCCTCCTGCCTCTGCCTCCCAAGTACTGAAATTAAAGGCATGAACCACCACACCTGGTTTAAGCCCATTAAGTTTAGTCTTCCTTTCAGAAAGGAACATTAACGACTGTAAGGCTGAAAAACTTACTTCTAGAACAAACTGTACAGTCTGTTCAATTAGTGAGCTAACCAACAACTTGTGGTTTGGGGATTCGGGTTTTGAGTACTAGCATTTATCACAGATCTCATCACGCTCTTTAAAAAAATAATACATTTTATCATAAATATTTAGATCAGATAGTGGCATCAAAAGAGTATCTAAGTCTGTCTTCATGGTGAAAATATTTCAGGAAACTTCTAAAAGAGTTTATATCTTCCCAAGAGTATACCATTTATAAGTTAGTTTTAAATGGAAAAGTATCTAGTTTAGATGGATAAATCACTGTGTCAGCAAATCATAAATAAGTTTAAGATACTGAAAATAAGTTAACACACAAAGCTTTTGCTTTCCAAAACAACAAAAACTTACTTGGCATACTTTCAAAACAGGCATAATCAGGGTATGTAATGTGCATCTCCTTTGCTGACTCTTTCTTAGATCACTACCCCTAAGGAAAGGATAGCAGCACTGGCAGCCACCCCAGTGTGAAGGTCTGGCTGCTGCACACAAACCCTTATTTGACAGACAAACGCTGCTCAGGATGTGCGAGAGCCACTTGTCAGCTCATTACAAGCATATCCGAGGTCCAGTGGTTTGGGCTTCCAGTTGAGCTTCAGCGGTGTGCACAGAGAACAGCTATAGCTTCTGTGAGGAAATGTGTCCTAATTCCCAAAAGTTGTCATTGGAAGATAGAACATTCATGGGACGGGGTGATGCCATACATGTAACTCTGTTTTGGAGAAAGGCCAGTGTTTAAAGCACTGTTCCCAAATCTACTGGCTATTAAAGAAAATTACCTGTCATTTCTTCACATGGAAATTCATTTCAACTATATCCTCTAATACTGAGAAAGAAACAGTGAAGCCATTCAGAGTAGTGAGTATAACTGGCCTGTGAAATCTAAAAGGTGTCCTACAAACTATTCACTTGGACTCCGATTACATGAGAAATGCAAAGCAATAAAGGAGAAAAACATCTCCCTCTGCCATCATGAAACACAAACCTGCAGCTTCACAGTGGAACTTAAGAGAAAGCTGGAGAGCATGCACCTGCTCTAACACACCAGGTTCAAGTACAGATAAAGGTACATTTGCTGTGTATTTACACCTGTAAACAGACAAATATAAAACTCACCACATCTACCCTGTAGTACAGCATTGCTTAATTCCAAAATATAATCATTCAAAAACATTACAGAAATAAACTGTTTCGGGCTGCGTAATTGAGCACTATGGGTACTGAGTTGTTGAGCTGCTCAGGCTAAGAGCTACGTTTACATGACATGGGCAGGGATTAAGCACTGGGACTGTGTCGCTGCCTGGTGTTCCCTTTACACCCCACAGCTGGTGTTTTGTTAAAGGGATCTGATGTAAGAAGACTGACGACAGAAGCAGTCAGCTGGAGAGCTGGAGTTGTGCTCATTAGGACAGCAGAACTTACAACATTCGTAAAGCATTAACTGCACTTAGTCTAAATAGTGCGATCCAGGGAGTGTCTAGTTAACAGACCTTCGATCCTGGGATGGCATTTGAGATGGAACTACTATAGTACTACCGGGGAACCTTCTCTAGGCTTTATTTGACCCTGCACGGCATCCATGTCTAGTGTTAAACTCGAAAGGCATGAGGACACACAGAACCAGTATTTGGGTGGCAAGAGTAAGGTGAAGTTGAAACATTTAGTCTCTTCTATAATCAAGCTCTAACGATCCCATAAACAGTCTCACATCAGCTCCTGATCAGTTCTTCCCATTAGGAATTAGATAGTGTACAGTGATTAGATACTGAAAAAAAATAAAGAAAAGTAATTGAAAATACATGAAGAAATAGAAACATGGAATTTCTCACAAGGCCTTGGATCAAAAAAAAAACTTACAAAAGATTTTTTTGAAAATAATCATTAAGTTCATTAATACACAGAAATCATCACTTGGTTTTAACTAAGTCATGTTAACTCACTAATAAAATAGCAAAACAAACCAACATTTTAACATTTTATACTTCCTTGTCATTTCTTATGTTAGTACCATTCTCAACAATGTACAAAAATAACTCTACAGGACTATTCACCTAACCTGTCTCCATGTCTGCCAAAGTCCTGGCCCTGGAGGAGACTGGCCATCAGTCTTCACTGTAGATGTCCCCCGCAAAGGGCAGGTGCATGTGACTGCCAGTGACATTGGGCAAACGAGATAAATCTGGCAGGCTCTGGATCCGGGCTCTTAGTTCTTTGCGTACCAGGGAAACTCGGGCTAACTTGCGCTTGTATTCCTGCAACAACAAACCACTCGTTAGCTTTCATGTTGAAAAAGCAGTCTAGCTTTCTGCTGATTCTCTGCAGAATTTTGTATTATTCAGCCACTGGCAAATAAATGATCATTCCATTGTGAGTTTGAGTCAAATGGGCTACAGAGGTAGTAGAGAGCAGTAAAAGTACATAATAGCCATGCAATTAAATATCACGATGTGTGTCTTTTCTATTTTTGTTGTTGTGTTTTGTTTTTTTTGAGACAGGGTTTCTCTGTGTAGCCCTGGCTGTCCTGGAACTCACTCTGTAGACCAGGCTGGCCTCGAACTCAGAAAATCGCCTGCCTCTGCCTCCCAAGAGCTGGGATTAAAGGTGTGTACCACCACCACCCGGCTAGTGTGTATTTTCTTTTTTTTTTTTTTTTTTTCCATTTTTTATTAGGTATTTAGCTCATTTACATTTCCAATGCTATACCAAAAGTCCCCCATATCCACCCACCCCCACTCCCCTGCCCACCTACTCCCCCTTTTTGGCCCTGGTGTTCCCTTGTACTGGGGCATATAAAGTTTGCAAGTCCAATGGGCCTCTCTTTTCAGTGATGGCCGACTAGGCCATCTTTTGATATATATACAGCTAGAGTCAAGAGCTCCGGGGTACTGGTTAGTTCATAATGTTGTTCCACCTATAGGGTTGCAGATCTCTTTAGCTCCTTGGGTACTTTCTCTAGCTCCTCCATTGGGAGCCCTATGATCCATCCATTAGCTGACTGTGAGCATCCACTTCTGTGTTTGCTAGGCCCCGGCATAGTCTCACAAGAGACAGCTACATCTGGGTCCTTTCGATAAAAACTTTCTAGTGTATGCAATGGTGTCAGCGTTTGGATGCTGATTATGGGGTGGATCCCTGGATATGGCAGTCTCTACATGGTCCATCCTTTCATCTCAGCTCCAAACTTTGTCTCTGTATAGTGTGTATTTTCTTAAGCTGAAGTCTCAAAGTGTTCTCTGTGATTGCTAGCAACCACTGCAGCATTATCATAAATGGGACTTTGTCTCCAACACAAACCAGCTGCTTCATAATTTCATTGGTGGTAGGTTTAAAATAGTTCCCTGTAACTGAGGCTGGCCTTGGACTCAGTATGTAGCTAAGGGTGACCCTGTAATTCTGATCCTGCTGCCTAAACCTCGTGAGTACTAGAATAAGAGCAATGAATCACAGCACCCAGTTTATGTGGTGCTGGAGACACAATGGGATTCTGGGTATACTAGACAAGTACTGTATCAACAAAGCTAGAACACCAACCCCTAGAATCTTTTATTACTATCTATATAACTGCCTTAAAATTAACATCATGACTATACCCCACTATTATTAATAAAGGATATATTATTATACACATTTTAAAATTCCGACAGCCTCTCTTCAATACAACTTGCAACATCTGTAAATGATATGCATTTTATGTATTAACTTCCAATGGGGAACACAGATCACCAAACTGTGCACCAAAAGCAAGAAAAAGGATTTTAAAAGGCTGGCAACCCTTAACTCAAGGAACAAAAGGCAGGCAGTCAGTCAAGATGGTCTTTGGTTTAGCAAGAAGAGCCCACTGTCTGTAGAAGATATTTCTCACCCTAAATGAATCCTCAAAATCCTCACTTAAATCCTCTCCAGAGAGCACGTGGACCTTCTCACACTCTTAGCCAATAGAGATGAGGCATGAGAAGGAGCAAAAAAGTAGATAGCCAGAGCCCTTCTTCAGTGTACCTCAGTGTTAGCGGCATACCTGAATTTCCTTAGTGATTTCTAAGGAGAATATACCCCTTCTTTTGTTTGCTTGCTTTTGTTTCTAAGAAAACTACTGATCCCACTATGTATGAGTATCTGAGAACATCCAGAAAAGGGTCCAGACCATACGAATTGTATAAAAGCCTCCCAAATGAAGCTACCACCCAACCAGAATTGTCAGTCACTTCCCTCTATTTTTGATGCCTAAAATACTATCAACCAGGGAGTAGTCTTAGTATTTATTTCTAAGCCTCCTCTAAAAATAATACAATTGCCCTGATAGGGCAAAGGATTTGTCAGATTAGTATAACCCACAGCTCTAAGGAAACGAGAGGGAAAGATCTAGAACAAAGAACTGGGCACATTAGCTGTAAATCACAGATAACCACAAACATGAGGGGTTTCAATATCCTTGCCTTTCGAACCAATTCTGACAACAAGGTGCACTAACCCATGCTTCAAAGACAACAACCTAAAGGGCTGACTCCCTTCTTACTTTTTACACTTGCCAGACACTGTCTCAGAAACCAAAGGTGCATCCCACCACAGTACCTTGGGTAGTATACACACACATTTAAAAGTAGAGGAGTAGGGCATGGTGGTGCACGCCTTTAATCCCAGTACTCGGGAGGCAGAGGCAGGTGGATTTGAGCTCAAGGCCAGCCTGGTCTACAGAGTGATCCCTAGGACAGCCAGGGCTATACAGAGAAACCCTGTCTCGAAAAACCAAAAAAAAGTATAACCTTTTAGCCGGGCGTGGTGGCGCATGCCTTTAATCCCAGCACTCGGGAGGCAGAGGCAGGCAGATTTCTGAGTTTGAGCCAGCCTGGTCTACAAAGTGAGTTCCAGGACAGCCAGGGCTATACAGAGAAACCCTGTCTCGAAAAACAAAACAAAAACAAACAAACAAACAAACAAAAAAGTAGAGGAGCAGGTTTCTTTGGTTTAACTACACACTTCTAAACATCACTTTTAAAGAGGAAGGATACACCTCAGTGATAGAATGCTTGCTTGCCTAGCATGTGCAAAGCCCTGGGCTCAACTCTTCAGGAAGAGTGCATCTGGTGGCTAGTTCTAAATATTGAAGTACAGCCAGGAGCAGTGGCACCTTCAGTCCTAGCACTGAGGAGGTGGCAGCAGGTGGATCTCTGCGAATTCAATACCAATCTGGTGTGCCCAGGAGGTTCTAGGCCAGCCACAGCTACAAAAGGGGACCCTGCCTCACATACATATGTACATAAATACATACATACATAGTAACATAACACTCTAGACTATATGCTTGAAATAGGATCTGTGTGTGTGAACTGGGCAGAAGCAATAAGGCTGACATTTTTCTATTTGACATTCAGGAGTTTAATAACCCTGAGTATTTTTTTAAATTTATTCAAAATTGAAAATAACTCTACCTACTAGTATAACCAACTTGTTTCTTTTCTATGTGTTCCATTAAATTACTCTACAGCCTTAGTCCCACACACTGTTCTCTGACCTCCACATGTTCAACCTGGCACACAAAAACGTACATACACAAACAAAATACATTTAGTTTTGAAAGAATATGGGCTTTTTTCAGAAGCCTAGACAACTTCCTCCTAACATTTTCCCCTAATTTAAATCACTATCAGTCGAGCTTTGGATGTGGCATCATTTATGTCTTTATCAAAACCAGGTACACCACTCTCATATATCTAAGCTAACTCACTAAAAACTCTGCACTGTAAAAAGTAAAACTTAAGAAAGCGTGTGTGCTAATTTGGGTTTAACTCAGCCAGTAAGAACAGAACTGACACTCTCTGGGGCAGCCTGCAGCATGGGAACCGCTCCGAACCTTGGTCTTTTATGTCCCCACGCGGCTGCTCACTTACAAAGGGCCACATTTCTGACCCTGCCCACTCATCTCCAGTCTACCTACCAGTCTCCTCCCACAGCGGCAGTCCTGCAGTCTTTGAAGTTCAAGTTTCATTCAAACTCAATTGCACTGATTTAACCCATGCCCTCCATTCTTAACTTTTTTAGCTCTAAACCAAGTGTGGTGGTGCCCATCTTTAATCCCAGCAGAGGCAGAGGCAGTGGAAGCTAAGAGCTTGAGGCCAGCCTGGTCTACATAGAGAGAGTTCCAGGTTAGGCAGAGATACATAGAGACTCCATCTCAAACAAAGGGTTGGGGGCTAGAAGATGGCTCAGCTCTTAAAGGCTAGGCCCAAAAGGGGAGGGGGGAAACACAGAAAAACATACCATTGTTACCAAGCTGTTTCTCTATCTAGAGAACATTTTTCTGGCCATTCTTCCACCTATGTCGTCTTTACCAGAAGGAGCCTTCATCTTGTCAGGCTTCAACACTAAGTTAAGGTTCAGGTTTAAATCTGAGGTAAAACACTTTTATCATGTTAAAGTCCTGGGCCCAAGCCTAGCACCAAAGGTAGTGGTGGTAGTAAACTAGTCCCTTAAAAGATGTGATCAGCCTTTTAAGGTCTGCCAAGTTCAGATTTCAAACTAGAAGTTTCTCTCTGTAGCCAATCCTTATGTATAGGAGACTTCAAAAACTCTCTTGACCAAAGTTGACCGCCAACACTGCCTCCTTCTGCCTCTGTGGACCTCTGTGCTCGCTTTTCAAAGCTCATTCTTTCTAACCTTAAATACTACAGGATTGTTTCCAAACTTCATATTTGTACTGGGGAGGTAAGAAGTTTTCCTGAGTCAACTTTTTACAGAGTAACAAGCAGAGCACTAACGACTAACATCAAGTCAGGACCGAGACAAATGCTGCCTCCTTAATCTTCTACCTCCATGACCTTGAGCAAGGATTACCTTTGATTATCTTAGTCTCTGTGCTTTTTTCTTTTCATTTTTTTTTAGAAAGGGCAGTTTTGCAGATCTGTAATGCTTAAACTGTGATTATCACTCTAGGATAGCATCTGAATTAGCTCAAAAACAGCAGCTGGAGCAGTGGTTCTCAACTGCCCTAATGCTGTGGTCCTTTAATATTGTGATGACTCCCAACCATAACATTATTTTTGTTGCTACTACATAACTGTAATTCTGTAACTGTTATGAATCATAATGCAAATATCAGTGTTTTTCCATGGTCTTAGACAACCCCTTGAAAAGGGTCATTCAATCCCTAGGTTTGAGAACCACTGGGCTAGAAGAGTAAACTTCCCAAGCTAGGTGGGTCATGCACTTGGAAGGCACAGGTAAAATACCCTAAAGTTTGTAACTAGCCTGGTCTATATAGTGAGTGTCAGGCCAGCATGAGCTACAGAGCTCTGGAGACCCTACCTTAAGAGGAACACTAAAATAAAACAGAATACATCAAGAGTTATTTTAGGCATCATATAGTTATTCTAAAACTCTCAATAATTTAAAGGTTTTTAAACTTGTACTTTTATTCACTTTTCCTTGATCCTATTTCTACTCTTTCTTTTCTACACAATTGTGACAAAAACCAAACCAAAGCAAAACCAAAAATCCACAGAACTAGGTGTAGTTCATGCCTGTGCTTTCAGTACTAAGAATAACGCAGGAAAGAGGTTCAAGTCAGTCTGAGCTAGTGATACCCAGTCTCAAAAGACCTATCCAAATTAAATATGTATTTAAAAACAAACAAGGGCTGGTGAGATGGCTCAGTGGGTAAGAGCACCTGCTCTTCCAAAGGTCCCGAGTTCAAATCCCAGCAACCACATGGTGGCTCACAACCATCCGTAACGAGATCTGACTCCCTCTTCTGGATCGTCTGAAGACAGCTACAGTGTACTTACATATAGTAAATAAATAAATCTTTAAAAAACAAAAACAAAACCTATCAAAACAAAGATGAATTTCCACTACATCTCCCAGATGCCAGAAAGACTGAAGAGAAGGACCTGCCTATTAAAGGCCCCCACTTCTTGGGAGCCCTCTGCTATAGTGTGAAGTGTACTACAACAAACCGGAAACACCATGATTAATTCTTTTGAGCTGGTTTTGTGACCTGTTGGAAGCAACTTGAGCAGATTTCAGAACACTATAAAAACAGGCTCAGACAAGTCACTCCCTCCTCTTTGCAACGACTAGATTGACAATACCCAATATCAACACCTATACTTTTAGAATAGTGACATCCTAGCACAATCAAAGACTTTTCCCTCCACAAAAATTTTAAAAGAAGTAAATACAACACTATTTCCATATAATTTCAGATGGTGAATCTATGTAAATATTCAATTGGTTTATCTCTTTAAATCACTGTGTATCATTATATGATATCTGATCACTTAAATTGTGCTTTGAACTCATCTAGCACACTCTAACCCAAACAAAAAATGCCAGTCATTATTTTAAATCCTCCATTTAATTTCTACATGTAAAGACTACATGCTATACAAGATGAAACTTGTCTTAGGGTTTTAATGCTGTGAACAGACACCATGACCAAGTCTTATAAAGGACAATATTTAATAGGGGCTGGCTTACAGGTTCATAGGTTTAGTCCATTATCACCAAGGAGCATCCAGGCAGGCATGGTGCAGGAGGAGCTGAGAGTTCTACATCTTCATCTGAAGGCTGCTAGCAGAATACTGACTTCCAGGCAGCTAGGAAGAGGGTCTTATAGCCCACACCCACAGTGGTACACCTACTCCAACAGGGTTACACCTTCTAATAGTGCCACTCCCTGGACCTAGCATATACAAACCATCCCAAAACTTATGTCCTTGCCATTAGAAACCTTCAAAGTCAACAGTAAAATGAAAAACAAAGGTTCAAAGTTTGACTGGCTCGGTCCTAATGCTTCCCATTGCGCCCACCTGTTTCTTGAATCCTGGAGTCAATCGAGCAGAGTGTTCTGAATGTTACCTAACTGAAAGCTCCTAAATCACCACAGGATCACCAGCTGAAGGGGTGAGCCATCATGACTCCCTAACTCACGATCCAAGGAGAAAGCTGTGACTAGATACCTTTGCCTTTTTAGAAGTAGACTCACCACTTTCACCTATGTAAATATTTGGGTGATTTTTTACATTCACTAACATGGGCAAGTTCATTCAGAAATGGTGCCTAGCATTCCAGGAAAGTTGAATCCATCAGCAACCCTAAGTTTAACCTTCAAAGAACCGAGGTAGGCTCCCAATGGAGGAGCTAGAGAAAGTACCCAAGGAGCTAAAGGGATCTGCAACCCTATAGGTGGAACAACATTATGAACTAACCAGTACCCCGGAGCTCTTGACTCTAGCTGCATATGTATCAAAAGATGGCCTAGTCGGCCATCACTGAAAAGAGAGGCCCATTGGACACGCAAACTTTATATGCCCCAGTACAGGGGAACGCCAGGGCCAAAAAGGGGGAGTGGGTGGGTAGGGGAGTGGGGGTGGGTGGGTATGGGGGACTTTTGATATAGCATTGGAAATGTAAATGAGCTAAATACCTAATAAAAAATGGAAAGAAAAAAAAAAAAAAGAACCGAGGTATTGGTAAAATGGGAACTGATAGGCAGCATATGACACTGGTGACTTCTCCATTAACCAGGCAACCTCAAAAGCAATATAATGCAACTTAAAAAAAAGACCTGCTTCTACAAATAACGGATGACTAAGTGGAGCTGACATAACTTGCACGTTTTATCTTCTGATTATTATTACATCACAGTATCTTAGGACTGTTAAATATCATGTGACATCCTATTTAAGGATGCCCCATTGTTCTACAGCTTCAAAGAAGTATGCCAGAAAGGTAAGTTGGGGCTAGTGTTTGGAATAAAAATTATATATAGTGGCCTGTGCTACATCTGTTGTATCCTCGGTGGGCTGATAACATGAGGTGCACACCCAAAAGTTCTGTGTGACGCTTCTTCATTCACACAGATTTTACTTAGGTTGACAACGACCCCAACTTTCCCCTCATCCTTGTCACGTACATAATCCCATCATACTATCACCTCCAACAGCAAGACTACTTTGCTTTCAAATGTCTTTCAACATAAAACCCACACTGGTGGGTTTTCAACACTTTTTGTCAGTTTTCCTGGGATGTTGGGCATCAATACCAACCAGGCCCCACTTCCAACTTCTTGCCTGCACAACTTTGCCAAGTCCATTGCAATTCTGTTGCACTACACGAATTTCCCCCCGGCTTCTTTTAAGGCTTTTTCTTTGGTGTTCTATGATGTGAACAGGATTTGCCTACAAGAAGACTGCATTTTGTTTTCTCAATCTCACTTGACATTCTAGTTTCCCTAGATCAGGAATTTGGTTTCTGCCATTCATCCTGGAAACCCTTAGTCATTGGGGCTTCATGTCTCTGCTGCTTCTCTCTTCCAGTATTCCAGGCATGTAACAAAACATCTCAACCTTGGATGTACTACTTGTGGGTTTGTCTTCCTGTACATTTTCCATTCTGCATTTGTTCAGGGAAGTTCTCATTAGACTCTCACACCCTCACCAACTATCTCCATGGCTGTCCTAAACGGAGTCAGGTGCCTGTCTGAAGAACTAGGTGAATTTTTCTTTCATGTCTTTATTTGGGATATTTTCACCTCTCTACTTGAATTACTGCCCAATGAGGCATGTATCTGCTTTACCCACTTGAACCCTTAGCATATTAATCATTTATGTTAAATTCCTGGCCTGGTCATTTAAAAAACAAAAAACTTCCTCAAACAGGTTAAGTTTGGTTCCTATGCTTGCTTTGTCTCTACATTGTTTTAACTGACATTTAACAATGTACCATGCAACAGTGACGCAATCATGCTAGGGTGTGAAGCTTTATGTTAGCATCTCATGAATTAGGCTGTATAATGTTGAAGATATAGGTGTCAGACATTGAGATCCCAACATTAGCAGTAGTGCTCCTAGTTCTGCCCTTGGAAGTAAACCAAACTCTTGGGATAGTGTCCAAAGCACCTGAAGGCAAGCATTCACACACATGCATTTGGTCCCAGCGCTCGCTCTCCTCCTGCTCTACTTTGAGGCATTCTGTATGTACATCTGCTACTGCCCTGGCCCTGGCTCCTGCCTCTGGATAGACTGTGGACAGCTCACTCACTTTGTTAATATGGAATCCCATGTTTACTAGTTCAGCTCAATGCCATCCTATCTACATTACCTGGCTAATAGATTACACTGACTAGTACTTTCCCATATTTGGTATTACCTAGTAAATAGCAAATCTTAACCATGGGTGAAGTTAGCTAATCTTGGGTAAGTCTTCAGAAGCAGCTCTAAGCAAATGTGCATATACATTTAAAATATGTACATTTTTCTAAGCTGTTGGCAACAAAAAGCTGTCTCCTCCAAATTATCCAATAGGCTTCTGATGTTGTGTGTTTATCTTTTTTTAATCCAGAAAACCTAAACATGGTTATAATCTCAACAGTCTATTAACTAGAATATTCTTTGGAATTAAAATAATTAAAACATTGCAGCACAACAAACTTACTTAAGTCTTATCACAATCAACTTCTATTTAGTTCTACATTGTAACTTGTTGAGTTATCTCAATTCTGAAGTGTACTAATTTTTCCTATAAACTCCCAAGTGTTTATATGCTGGAACAAGACTCAGAGAGGCTTCAAGAATGAAAAAGAGTTTCTTCCACAGCAGTTAGTATTCTACAAAAGCTGACTATAGGCCAGTAAGCCTGACCAAATTTTACCTATGAGATTACAGTACTCTAAACATCACTGAGCCACCCTTAAATGACTAATCATTACTGCTTAAGAGGCTCATGTTTTATCTCACTGCCAGCCCCATGAGTTACTGATCAGAGAGGCCCCTCAAACTCCACAAGCTATTGCTATCACACTTGGTTGCATACTAGAACCAGACCGTAAAATCCTGTTGCTGCACTTTGATTGTAGGACACAAGAAACTGCACTGCCTTGTTAATTGCTCCTACTGTTTTGTTCCATGGTCTCAATCCAGTATCAAACCTCAAAATCTACCCATGCCAAACTTCCACACAAAAGCTCACTTTGCTACAGTATACAACAGGTTCTTGTTCCTGTCAAATGTGAATTCTATAATCCACACTTCAGTTCTGAACAGCAGGTTCGATGGAGTGATTTTAGTTCTAGCACTTGTGAAAGACAGAAAACAGATACCATAAGTAGCAAATGTTGGTTCATTCACACTGACTTTCAGCTGCTGATAATGTGTGCCACACCATAGGAAAATAAGGGATGTGGTACACCTGAACTTGCAGCATCAAAAAACAGTGACACAAGTGGAAGGTTTGTGGATTCAAAAAGAAATCAAGAAACAGATTTCTACACATCTCTTGTTAGGCAGAAAGTTCATGAGATGAACATGCCCACCAAAATCAGCAACAGAAACATTTAATCTACTAAAGATGGTTACATTTTACTCTTCTTTAGCTCTAAGGGGAAACATTTACAACTACATTCTCTTTATTTTATAATTTACTTATAATGAGTATACAAAGTTCATACCTTGGATACTAAAGGACTTATAAGCCAAAATGTAAACAATTTTGTAATTAAAACCTTTAAAAAAAACTGAGAAAAAAAACCTCCAATCGTGTGCATTATGCATAAGCGTTGGTACACTGTATTCTTCAGAAGGGGTCTCATACAGCTCAGACTGGCCTCCAAGTCACTATGCAGCTAAGCAGGACCTGAACTTCTGATCCTCCTGGTTCCATCTACCCAGTGCTGGGATTACTGGCATGAACCACTGTGGTGTTGGGGATCAAACCCAAGGCTTCAGGCATGCTAGGCAAATATGCAACCATCTAATTCATCTCCAGTCTAATCATCCATCCAGAGAAGGGGACATGCATGTATCAAAGGCACAATATAGAGGCCATGGAACAAGCTGAAGGAGTCAGCTTTTGCCTTCCTGCACATGGGCTCTGGGGATTAAACTCAGGCCAGGCTTGGCAGCAAAGTGCCTTTACTTGCTGAGCCATCTTGCTGGTCTGCCGATACTTTGTTTTATACACGTTTTAAAATTTTCTTTTAAATATAGTGTCCATACGCTTGTAGAGATTAGAGGACAGCTTGCAGGGATCAGTTCTCTCCTTCCAGTGTGTGGGTCCCAGGGGCTGAGCTCAGGTCATCCGGCTTGGGGGCAAGGGCTGAGCCCACTGAGCCATCTTGCCAGTTCCTTTTAAACGTATTTATAACAGTATCCTGTTCGCAGGTAAGTACCACCATAACACATTAACCTTAAACTACAAATCCAACCACATGTCACTTTGCTGTACCATGCCCTGTTCTTAGGTCACAGCCACAATGTCTGGCTGCTGTTGTTTATATTGTTCCTTTCTTGCCATGCCTAGATTATACCTTTGATGATTCTGGAAAAAAACAAAACAAAACAAAGAGCTTTCCTCATACCTACAGCATGTGTCTTATGATGGACACTAACTAGTTAGGGCATTTTCAATAGTTACTCTATTGTGACCATTTTTCCACCACACACATAACCTACTCCACCAGCTCTTGTAGTGCTGAGATAGTAGTGGGCTGATCTCAGAGCCTCATGCATGCATGGTAGGCAAGCACATTACCACTGAGTCACAAACAGCTCAGTGCCCAGATAATTGCTGCGAGAGGATGCATACATTCTTCAGTGTAAGAAGGAATAAGAGGGTAACAGGGATGAATGTGATCAAATAATGGTATATGTGTATAATATTGTTAAAATAAATACTAACAAAAAATTTTTAAAGGTCAGTGCCTACAAGAAAAAAATTTCCATAAATTATTTATGCCATAAAAAGGACTTATTTACTCAAATGTTTGAATATTCTCTAAAAACTAGAAATGAAAGATTCACTATATATTTTACAAACTTACTTTCCTCAGAGGCCATAACCTGCCTATCAACCATATACTTTAAAATGTTGATTTCCCTAATACTTCAATGCATGGATTAGGTGAAGTGGGACATGGGAGACAGAAGCAGATAGATCTCTGAATTCAAGGCCATAGTGAGCTCCAGGACAGCCGTGGCTATGTAGTCTCTTTAGGGAGGGGAAGGAAGGGGAGGGGAAGAAAAGGGAGGAGAGGAGAGGGAAGAAGAAGGGAGAGGGAAATAGAGTAACTATTGGAAATGCCCTAGTTAGTTAGTGTCCATCATAAGACACATGCTATAGGTATGAGGAAGGCTCTTTGGTTTTTTTTTTTTTTTTTTCTTTTCTGGAATCATCAAAGGAAATCTTGGCAAGGCAAGTAAGAGCACTGTTAGCAATCAATAAAGTCTAAGGAATTAGCAAACTAAGCAAGAAGCTTAGTTTCACCTTTGTAGAAAATGCACAAGAGCTAATTAAATGGTATTTCACACTTATGCTAACAGATCTGACACTACAGTAGTCTCTGCTAAGCCCTGCAGGCATGGATATTTTAAGTCACTGCAGACATTCATAATCCTTGCTAACTCGCTGTGTCGTCTTTAAAAGGAATCCTGTATTTCCTGTGGCTCCCCAAAGCAAGAAAAAAGTCCTAAAGGCCATGACAACAGTAGGTAAACTGTTTGGACAGTAGTCACCATACACTTGGAAAATCTACTTCCAGTCAGCTCTAGGTGAGTCCAGAAAACCAAAGTCTTGACTCCTGACTCTCTCTTTACTCACCCTAAGCAACAGCTTGCAAACTAGTTAAGCACCTGTGATAGTATATTCCTTTCTTCAACAAAGACCTTAACAAATTGGCCAAATCAACTCCACTCATAATTAATGTGGGCATAGTGAAAAATGCCTGTAATTCGAGCACTTGGACGTCTGAGGAAGGATTCAAGCCAGTCTATACACAGAGGGAGATCTCATTAATGAGCAAAAGAGGACAGTTAGGAGACAATACTAAAAACACTAGACAAGCCAAGAGTAAGGCTTTCTAAAAGAATAAAGCAAGCAGAACCCAGCATATATATGACAGAATATAGAGGAAAACCTTGTAGAAATAGTTCAAACAGGAGAAAAGATGAGCAATATGGAGTAGCAATCCAGAACATTTCATGTATGTAATAAGAATATAATGAGAAGCTCTAAGTAACTCAGAAGTAAAACCAAAATTCAGCAAAAAGAACAGGTCTCCAAAACCAACATCCTAGTATGTGCACAAAACCATGACCCTCTAATAATGCAGAGGAGGAAAGGGTTGCTCAGCAACACCACTGTTTACTGAAGACAATGCTGACAAAGTCAACTAGAATAACCTTTCTTTCTTTTTCTTGAGACAGGATCTCACTCCAGGCTATCCTAGAACTCACCATGAAGACCAGACCCACCTCAAATTTGGAGATCCGCCTGCCTCTGCCACCCAAATGGTGGAATTAAAGGTGTGTGCCTCTATGCCTGGGCCAGGATAACTTTTCAAGCCAATCAACAAAATTATGAAAACTAATAAACACCAATAAAAGGAACTAAATTATTTTTGACAGAAGCTATAGAATGGATGGACCTAGAAGTTGGCATGCAAATTAGACAAACATTTCACTATTCTAGTAGTCAGGGTTCCTGACAATGGAAATGGTAGCAAAGGAAAAGGGAAGCATAGAAAACTGCTGTTTCCCGGTGGGAGAGCTTCAGCTTTGCAGGAATTCCAGAAACTGACAACAGAGGCCTCATAAGCATGAGGAATTGGATTTGGTTCCCAGAACCCACAAAAAATAATTTGAGTGTGGAGAGGCTCACTTTAATCCCAGCCCTGGGGAGTAAGAGACAGGGAGATCTCTGAGGCTCATCAACCAACCAGCCTAGCCTACTTGGCAAATACAAAGCTAATAAGAGACCCTGTCTCAAAACACCAGGTCAATGGTGCTTGGGAAAGAAACAGTAGCTGATGTTGTCCTGTGGCATATATACACATAAAAACTGTGCATCTCTTGTTGGGTTATTTTTTTTCCTCCTAAGAACTTAAAACTATCACAAATAAGCAAAGATTTAACTTGAGATTCAGAGCAGTAGTTTCCAACAGCAACAAGATGAATGTAATAGACATCCCAAAATGTTATTTAAGCCAACAGTTTTCAAAAGTAAAAACTGAAAGAAACAAAGTAGGTAGATGCCATTTTACAAAAGAGGATATAACTTGGCTATTAAAGTTAGACTGGTAATCAACAAAGAGTAGATGGCAGAGAGCTTGCTTCTCACAGGAAAAGTTTTGGGTGTCATCCCCAAAAATAAAGGAAAAGAGGAGGTGTAATAATTATATGGAAATGTTTACAGTTAATGTGCAAAGTAAGACAATATATAAAACAGTTGTTCATACAACAATCTCATCTTTCAAATCTTAAGGATGAGAAAAGTTTAAGGAATAATGGAATTGTAGATAGCAATGCATGTAAAACTATGATGACCACACACCACCTTTACAGTATTAACAAAATTTCACCTCAGGTAAGCATGGTGGTGCACACTTGTAAGCAACAGGAAGGCTGCACTAGGCTTCAGAACTAGCCTGTCCATCACTTCATTGCTACCACTCAAACAAGCTCAGACCACTGTCTGGAATACTAACTGTTAGATGAATTCCTCTAAGAACTCAGCACATCCCACCTTTCCTTCTAGTTTACTCAGCAACCAGAGTACAGCCAATGTCACTGCTCCTTCCTGTGCTCTGAGCTTCTGTCACCATCTCTTCAAGACATTCAAGTGCCTTCCTCACTGCAGGGCCAACCTACTTTGAATTCCATGTCACTTGTACGAGCCCTCTGCCTCTGCAAGGCAGCACACCAGTCATCTGTACATGCTCTCCATCCCGGAAGGGGCGAGGGGAATTCCAGATGCATTTGGCCCTGTCCCCTTTTCAGCCTCAGCCCACTCAGTGGCCGGCAGAGTGCACTCTACAAGTCATAGACCACTCAGGTGTTCCTCTTTTACCAAGGGAAAGGACAAAATAGGAACACTTTCACAATGTAAAGAGTGGCCATTTTCACCTTTGTTCAAATTACCGAGCCAAACTTGTAGCTACCTTATGCCCTGAACTAAGGCCTTTCTAGCAAGCAGTCCTCTTCCCAGCCTCTCTTTCCAGGGTCAGTCATACTCAACCACCATGGCCCACAGAGTTTACTACAGCCAACTAAGATAGAGAGGCAAAGAAACCACATTTCATAGTCTTACTTCAATACATTGCTTTAATGTACTGCTATTAATTCCTTATTATATCTACCTTATACATTAAACTTTACCTTAGGTATAAGTGACAAGAAAAATGACCCATAACATGAAGGAATAAGCATTCTCAATTAAAATACAAAGTATGAAAATAAAACTCTACACACACAATAACCATGTTGTTGCAATGACAAACATGACAGGTATTAGAAAGCAACCAAAGTCACAGTTTGCACAATTAAATTTAACTTACAGGTCAGTATACACACACAGGAATTAAAGGCTGGGGCAGAATCTCACTATGTGAAGGCCAGCCTGGAACTTCCTACAAAGATCAAGCTGAGAGCTGGGCAGTGGTGGTGCACACCTTTCATCCCAGCACTTGGGAGGCAGAGGCAGGCAGATTTCTGAGTTCGAGGCCAGCCTGGTCTACAGAGTGAGTTCCAGGACAGCCAGGGCTACACAGAGGAACACAAGCTGACGTCAAACTCATGCTCTCCTGCCTCAGTCTACACAGTGCACTAAGACTAAGACACATGAGCTATTATACCTGGCCTATTAATTATTAAAGGGATAATTATCTTCTTCAGTTTGTCACATCTCTAACTCATATGCAAAACAATTTCCAATAAAACAGGGGTTCTATCTCTGCCCCCCAGTACTGGAATCACGGGTTCACACCACTTACAGATGGAACTTGCTTCGTTCAAGGCTGACTCTGAACTCAAGAGGTCCACCTCTGCTTCCTAAGTGCTGGGACTAGAGGAGTCAAGCACTTTATAAAGGCATGCTTATTTCACAAACTGTACTGTGGAAGCTGAGCAATCAAGGATCTCACTGATATGGAAGAATTTCTCATCTGAACATTGCTTCCTCTCCAAAAACATCAAATGAAAATGTCACTTTAAATCATCCTACCATGGCAGACACAGACAATCCCAGGACTCCTGAGGCTGAGGCAGGAAGCTTGGGGTTCCAGACCAAATCAATCAGTCTATCAATATCTGTCTTATCTATCTGTTCAAATCAATCTATTCACCCCATTTCAGATCAAGTCAATCAATCTACTAAGTGTACATAACTATCTAGTGTGCAACAAATTACCTAGTATATAAAATTTTCAGTGATTCCAAATGCTTTAATCCTGCCTTCCTCAAGACATTAAACAGCCACTTCTTAAACTTATACTTTTGTTTAATTTTTGCACAAAGAATAACTGGTGACAGCAATACATCATCAGTTTCACTGAGGCTCCTGAGGACTGTGACCTGAGCCATCACAGCTGATACAAAACCGCACACTTTCAACTTTCAGTCCTTAGTCTCTATGTCAGGGTGGTGATGCCTTCTAATACAAAGCATATGTAAATACCAACTCACGGTCACAGCTTACAACAAAAATGACAACTGCCCAATGACAATTTATAAGGAGTTCTTGCTATTTTAAACTTCCTAGTTTATGTAACTAGAATCCTTAAAAGGATGATTCTGAGCTGGGCATGGTGGCACACACTCAGCACTTGGGAGGCAGAGGCAGACAGATCTGAGTTTGAGGCCAGCCTGGACTACAAAGTGAATTCTAAGACAACCAGGGCTACACAGAGAAACACTGCCTTGAAAAACCAGAAAGATTTAAAACAAACAAACAACATAAAAAAAAAAATCTGGTTATTTTTTCAAAATAAAATTCAAATGTGCTGAACACTAAAACTCCCTCCAAGACTATTTCAAGTCAGTGCATAGATGGAACAGGAAGGATTAGAAAGCTGGAGAAACACTTCTAATTTTGCAAAGGGGGTATGCTTTTTTCTATAAAAACAAAAAGCCAGGACGGCTTTTCAGGTAGGATGCACTGATGCTGAAGACTGGATGCTGTGTCTGGGCTCTAAGCAATCCAATAGCACTCTGTGAAAATGTGGGAGCTGCTTTGTTTCCCTGTGCCTCACTGCTATGACTATAAAGTGTGGATAATAATGCACCCTGCTGTGCAGGGCTGAGTAAGGTGATTATGTGAAACGCCTAGAACAGGACTCCCAAGACATGGTAAATGCTAGTATTGCCACCATCAGCTCTGTGCGTGACTATTAACTAGGAAACTTGGCTAGACTGCACCAGCAAAAGGTCTGGGGGTGGGGGTGGGGGTGATCTATTTTTTTATACATCAAATATAAATTCCATTTTTGAATCCAATGATAGTCAACATCAAAAGTGAGAAAGCAGGTATTAAAGTAGAATAATAAAGCTTCGCTCTTCAATTTTCAAAAACATGAGACAATACAGGCTTTGGAGTTTGATTTTATTTTTAGCTGGAAGAATATGCTAACGATGATGGCATCAATAGAAGATACGCCGTGTCCAATATCTGCAATAGAAGCTCAACAGAAGTTAAAGAAACTGTACCAAAAGGCTGAAGACAAACACTGTTGACATACTCACCCTTAGTGCTGTGAACAGTGAAAGAAGTAATGACAGATTATTAAGACTGAAGGCCACTATAACATCTCAAACAGGTAAGTCAACTAGCAAATTCATGTTCTAAGAAATTCCATTGTATCTTTCCCATTTCAAGTGGGCAACCTCTTCCAAGACAGAGCATAGCACCAATAATTGAGCAAGTTTATGTGAGCAGAAAGGCAGCAAACTAAAAAGGGACAGTGCAAAATTAGGAGTTGAGCATTTGGTGCTCTCAGAACTGCAACAGCAGAGCCAGTACAAACAGCACCTGGGGCTTACTGAAAAACTAATGAGCCAAGAGCTAAATAATAAAAAATAAACAGCCTGGCGTGGTAGTGCACGCCTTTAATCCCAGCACTTAGGAGGCAGAGGCAGGTAGAATTCTGAGTTTGAGGCCAGCCTGATCTATAGAGTGAGTTCCAGGACAGCCAGGTTTACACAGAGAAACCCTGTCTCGAAAAACCAATAAACAAACAAACAAACAAACAAACAAACAAACCTAAGAGGTAATACCATGATATACCTGCAAATTTAGAACAAGCTGTCTATAAAAAAAGGGACTCAAACAGAACAGTCTTACACAGTACTAGAATTAGAACAATTCAAGTAAGAACTAGTAAACCCAATGGTCTTTTAAATAAAACCCAGCTCTCCTATACTGATAATGGCCACTCTGCTCAAAATACATGATGAGACTGCTTCTTTATTAGCTCCTAAGCTCCCAGACTCATTACCAACAGTAACAACCGTACCTCACCCATCCACACCCTTCTCTGGAACAGCGTGTGCAAGCCCAGAGAGTGTGCATGTCCAGAAATATGTTAAGTATGAGAATAAAGAGGGGGAGAGAATAATTTGAATACTTAAAAGATGGTGGTATTTACTAGAATAAGAATTCGATAAAACAAACAATTTATTGCCGCTAACACAAGACTTCATTAGAGTTGTTATGTTCTTATTATTTTTGTGCTTGAAGAGTTTCTATTTTTACTATATGAAATTTCTTATAAATGATTTTCAAATGTAACAAATTCTGCTAACACCAAAATTTCAGGTTTACTTAATCAGGCTGCTGAGGTCAAGGGCAAAGAAAAATTCTTGATAGCAAGAAAAAGCTTACCTGAGCCACTGGCTAGAACAGTCCGAGATGCAAGAACTCTAAGATGCACAGATACATTAAAATATATTAAAATTAAATTAATATGCACTAAAGAAGAAAAAGGTTACGCACTTCCAATTTATGTTCTTTCTCTGCAAGGGCTTCCTTTTGACAACGAAGAAAATCTGCTAACATTCGGGTGAGTTGCTTTCTATCATCTATTTCTGCCGCCAGTCTGCCATTATAATCTGCCAGCAGCATACAAGCATCTTCTACCATTTTAGAAAGCCTCTCTCCAGATTCTTTGTCTAAGAAAGCAGAGAGCAAGGCAAACATTACACACGGAATGACGGTGTGCTCCTCCCAAGCGACACCATGCGTGGGTCTCACCTCCTCGTCTTACCTGTTATCTTCTCAAGCAGGGACACTTCTTGAACTTCGACAGGCAAAGACGCTATCCTTTGATGGACTGCTGCGTCACCTGAGGCTGCATTTTCTAAATCTTGTAATGCTCTAACAAGGTCGAGAGTCTAAAAGATTATACAACTTCAGAACCAGAAGAAAGCAAGCTCTAACAAACACACAGGACTTGACACCTCTTTCATATTTCTAATCTTTAGGAAGCATTCACCAGTAAAGTCTGCAATATATAACGCTTAAAACAACCCTTTTTGCATGTGTTTGGCCTCTGTTTGTGTGTCTGTGCAACATGATCATGCCTGGGGCCACCAGAGGCCAGAAAAGGGTGCCAAATGCCCCAGAACTGAAGTTATAGATGTTGTGAGCTGCCTAATGTGTGCTGGGACCAAACCAAACCTAGTTCTCAGGCTAAGAGATTAACTGATGTTAAGAGCAGCTCTTAACTGGCAGCCATCTCTCCTGTTTCTACATGTTAAGAAATTGGTTAGGTAATGCTAGTGCACACCTTTAATCCCAGGAGACGGGAGGCAGAGGTAGGTAGGTAGTTCTTTGTGAGTTCAAGGCCAGCCTGGTCTATATAGTGAGTTCCAGGACAGCCAGGGCTACACAGAGAAACCCTGTCTCAAAAAATGAAAAATAACAACAAAATCTTATGCACGCACGCGCACGTGTACACGCGCGCGCACACACACACACACACACACACACACACACACACACAACCATACTACTTCAAACAAAAGCAAAAGCAATTTGTTAACCAGGAAAGAGAGAAAGATTAACTTAGTGCCTTTCTTATACCCAGAACACTGAAGTCATCAAAGCCCAAAGGTAATCCAGAGCTAACATCCCAGAGCTGCTTTGTGATTTACCTGTGGTGGCTCACTTGGGGACCCTAGAGAGGAACAATTTTCATTCTCATCCACCTTTATTTGCTCATAAGTCCTCTTCCTTGCCTTCTTATCTCCATCTGATTTAAAAGACATGAAATGTTAATGAGATGTTTTCCTAAGAGGGTCACACAAAGAGAGCAAGATCCTGTACTTACACAGCGCGTGCTTGAGTTGCTCTAATACATCATTTTCATAAACAGATCGTTCTTCCCAAATAGATAACACTCTTCCAAGGTGCTTCTTACAGCTTTCATCAGTTTCACTGAAAAAAAGAGAGACAGACAGACATTAAAAACTAAGAATAAAAATGTAGTTAGTAAGTGCTAGCACAAAGTAATGATTTTAAATGTGTCCCCCCCCCCCACACACACACACACACACTGGCCCCCAGCGAGAGCTCCCAAACACAGCTGAGCATCATGGCAGCAACTCAGGAAAGGTGACTGAAACACTGCCCTTGCCTCCCTTAAGAACTCAGTAATAAAACTGTACATCAAAATGGTTTTAATTGTCAAAGGCTGATCAGGATCAGGGGAGGAGGACACAACATTTGCTCCAACACCACTGGGAGTAACTGGGACCAGCGGGCTCCAGGGATGCAGGAAGCCTGCCTGACCAGTGGCTTGGGTTCCTTCCGGTCTGTGCCTGTTTCCCTTGGGCACAAACTTCACAGCCAGTTTCACAACACGGAGAGGAAGCTCCACTCCCAGGTGCTCTAACAGGCCCAGGATCATAGGATCAAGGTGAGGAGGACACAACATCTGTTCTAATTGTCAAAGGCTTTAGGAGGAGACACTAAGGGTTTACAAAGATGATGTTCCCAAGTGAAAGAGCTAAAGGACCCAGCACTAGGGAGGCAGAGGCAGGCGCATTTCTGAGTTCGAGGCCAGCCTGGTCTACAAAGTGAGTTCCAGGACAGCCAGAGCTACATAGAGAAACCCTGTCTCGAGAGAAAAAAAAAAAAAAGAAAGAGCTAAAGGAAAGTGTCAGGTCACTTTTTAATTTTACTGAACCCATCAATATATTTGGCATGGAAATCAAATGGAGCTTTTCAGCAGCTCTTGTCCATAAGTGCTATGAATGGGAACATGGTGCACTGAAGAGATCTAGCCCAGTTAAGAGAAATCAGGAGCATTATCTGGGAATTAAGAGCAAATCTGAAGACTGGCTCTACATGGGACTTAGGTGACTTTCATTTTTTTCAGCACTACCTAACCTGGGTTTTGCATTTGTGTCACAAGCCTAGGGACTGGAGTCCAATTCCCTGGGACTTACGTTATAGAAAGAGTGAATCAACTCTAATCTCCATCTGTGTGCAATAATACATGTGAATATGCAAATAAATGAAACAGAAACATTTTAAAGTGCATAAAAGATTTCCATGCACAAAATTACCTGAAGAAAATCTTTTCGAAAGTTTATGATTATTTTAAATAGTCTTTATTTCTAAAGCACTTAATTGTTAGGAAATACACGCACACACTAGAAACCTGAAGAAACACTGTGGTATTAAGTCCAGAATATCAGACATAAGATGAAGGTGTACAAGAATACATTTCCAGTTCAGTTCCTTCCTCTGCTCTCAGTGATGTTCATCCCAGCAGGATACAGCAGGACATACAGGAAAGCTGAGATTCAAGCATTCAAAAGCCCCTCATCAGCCACATAACTCCTCACAGAAAGCAAAACCATCACACACTGTATGAACGCTTTAAGCAAACCCAATCTGTTTATCTTGCTGATTCTAAACCTTACCTCATGCACAGAAAGGATCCTACCTTGAAACATGCTTGAATGCCTCCACTATTACTGGTGCAAAATCTTTTGTGAACTCTGGCCCCTTCCTTTTGCTGTTTTGAATGACATCATTGGCCAAGTAGAGAAAAGTAAGCTTCCTGTTGGGTTTGGCTAAAAAATTAGAAAATGAAAAAAATTAAGATACTAAAACCTCCCCATTTAATTTAGGCAAACTTTTTAGAACATGAACAGTTCCCACTTCTCCGAACACACTCATCACGTCGCTGCTACTAACATCTCCAGGGTAGCTACTCAGCCGCTTCTCAAGGTTGGTCATGTGTCGGGAAGAAAGGTCTTAAAGGGGTCAGTGATGGCTTGTAGGTTTATCATGGCGCCTGGGCCACTGGTGTCTTCCATCTCTGATCTCATCATCACTCCCAAGCTAAACATATTTTATATCCAGAAATGCTCAACATGCACAAAAACTACATCTCTGTAAGTCTTTATGTATTAAGCTTTACAAAAAAACTGAAAATTGCTATTTAGTAAGGTGGTGACGAGTCAGCATTCTAAACATGGAGTCAAATGTATTAGTGAACTCAAAGTCTTTAAACTATTGTGAAAAAGCAGAGTACAAAATATAGAACAGATTGCAAGACATATCACTCAATTATGTATATTGCCTTATGCAATACATATTTGCCATTTGACCAGTAAGACAAAATAATAAAAGGTTAGATTTTTTTTTCCTCTTTAGATTACATACACGGCCTTATGTCACTGAGTCCATCGTGATAAAACATTCTTCTACCTGCTATATAGTCTGTGGTATCATGAGGCCACAAGATTCCAATAGCTGTGGCCGCAGTATACTTTACCAGTGAGTTTGGCGATAAGGTTGAGAAGCAGAGGATACTGTTTAACTTTTATCAAGACCAGGCTTGCAAGTTGAAGAGTTCTACAGACTGGGAATACAGCTCTATGGAAGAACATTTACTTGGTATCCATGAGGCCTTGGAAGGAGATGGAGGTGGGGGCAGGGGGTAGACAGAATTGGTTGGATAACTATGAACAAGAATTCCCAAAAGAAACTGTCTGCAAAGGAATGTTATCAAGAGGTTGGAATGTCACAGACCCAGAGTCTAAGGACAATTTATCTTTAGTTCTCTTGCTCCTCCTTGGCCACCTCTGTGCCAGGCCTAATATCCTGTGACTAACAGAGAAGGAGCCCTTGGATGTATGAACAGATCCCCTAGTTTCCAACAATTAAACAACTAAGAAAGAAGTCAGGTGTGATGACACATGCCTTTAGCCTCAGCACTCAGGAGGCAGACAGAAGGATCTACTCGAGGTCAAGGCCAGCCGGCCTGATCTACAAAGCTAGTTCCAGTACAACCAGGGCTACACAAAGAATCCCTGTCTTGAAAAACTAGCCCCTCCCCCCAAAAAGAGCAAGGAGAGAATCCTGTCAGATAGCACTAAAAGCCTGTGTAGCAGGTTTCTCCGTTTTGCTGTAACCTGCTTTTCAGATGTACTCACTAAGGTATTTGAAAAGTATTGTGATATTATAGCTTTCCTTGCTCTGTTACTACAAAATTCATGAACTAGGCTAGGCATGGAGGCACATGCCTTTCCTCTCCCCCATCAGTAGGCAGAAACAAGAGGATCTCTGGGAGTTCCAGGCCACCCTCGTCTATACAGTGAGATCCTAACTCAAAGCACAGACAAGTGTGGTGCCAAGGAGGCAGGCACAAGTCCATCTCGGGTCCAGCTCAGACTGCATGGTCCTAACACCAAGATATTATTTTCAATTTTTCCTCTTGTGGAACCAAGGTTAAAATATGAGAAATTCTGAGTGCTCCCTATAAAGCCAGATGTGATAGCGAACACATTTAATCCCAGCACTTGGAAGGCAGAGGCAGGTAAATCTTTGTGAGTTCAAGGCCAGCCTGGTCTACAAATTGAGTTAGTTTTGGGACAGCTAGGGCTGTTACACAGAGAAACCTGTCTCAGAGCAAGGAAGGGAGGGAGGGAAGAGGGTGGAGAGAGAGGGAAAGAGGGAGGGAATCATGAGAATGCTAGGAGGAAATTGCAAAAAAAAAATTTTTTTAAATAAATTTAGACAGTTTTAAACATAATAGCCATTAATATTTTCACACAGGCCTGTAACAGTGGCACCTGGGAGATAGCTGCAATAAAGACTGAGAGTTCAAAGCCAGCCTAAGATGTAAAGAAAGACCCTGTCTAAAAACCTAAAACAAAAAAGCTAGGGTTGTGGCTCAGTAGTAGAGTATTTGCCTAGTATGCATTAAAACCTGGTGTTTTCCATCTCAAATTTCTAATTCCCTAAAGAAACTCTGGGGTGGCAGGCAGATCATCAGTCTAGGCCACAAATCTGACCTAGTCAGTTCCTACACTTTTGCTGTTCACAAAATTCCCTAAAGATACCTAGTTTCCATATCTTCAATTTAAACAGTTTTTATGCTATGTCTGCTGTGTGCCAGAGATCATAACTGGCACAAAAAACAAAAACATCTTTCCTACCCTGTTCATATTTTTGTTGTTTGCTTTTTTGTTTTTTGTTTTTCAAGACAGGGTTTCTTTGTGTAGCCCTGGCTGTCCTGGAACTCACTCTGTAGACCAGGCTGGCCTCGAACTCAGAAATCTGCCTGCCTCTGCCTCCCAAGTGCTGAGATGAAAGGCATGCACCACCACTGCCTGGCCATGTTAAAAATTTTTGCATGCTAGTCACACACTGGCAGATTATAAACCTAATACTAAAATGCATGTTCCTTCTTCCTTTACTTCCTCTTCATAAATAGTCACACCAACATGAAAGCAATGATAAACACAACACCCACTGTGCCCTTCTTATGTTTTGCTATATTATCATCAATAAAGTATAAGCCAAGTAAGTGTCACTCACTATCTGTATCATGTAGTACTATCACTGTACATCCCACTTCCCTGAGGGAAACCATATGCTGCTCTGGGTGGACAAGTATAAACCCTTTCCCTAGAGCCAGTATATCAACACACACACACACACACACACACACACACACACACACACTTAAAAAATGGCTTATAGCATTTCTGCAAGTGGATGGTGGGCAGGCACACAAATATACCTTCTAGAAAGCTCAATCAACCAGGAAAGATCTGTATCTTGTGTAGAACAGTGGTCCTAACTGGCAGGTAGTAAGAAACTTCAGAAGGCAGGGGTCTTGATGGAAGAAGGTCACTGAAGACATTCCCTTAAAAGCTATATTTGAATCTGGCTGCCCCTTCCCCTCCCCCTCCTGCTTCCTGGCAGCAGTCAAGGTCACCATAAGGCTGCTTCTCCACAGTTCCAAAACCAAAGAAGCCAACCAACCATGGACTGAACCATGAGTAAAAGAAAAGCCCTCTTCCACTTCTGGTTTTGGTTTGTGGGTGTTGATGAGACAAGGTAGGCCTTAAACTTGGAGTTTTCTTGTCTCCTGTTCACTATCTCAGATATTGTATCACAGTAGTCGAAAGTTACAACTAAACCGTGAGAATACTACAAAGGGCCAGATAGGAGGAGGAGGTTCCAAACTGGAGCTGAGATTTCTGTCTTGTTCTCCTTGCCCACCTTAACCACCTCTATCAATTCCCTTGCTTTCTAGAGGGGCAATGCTTACATAGAAGAAAAGGTGTTCTCTTCACTGTCATGATGTCCTGCCTCATCCTAGGGCCAAAACAATGGGACAAAGGACCTCAGACAAAACCTGTGAAGCCATGAGCCAAAAACTTTCCTCCTTAGACATTGTTAATGTAAGGGATTCTGTGGCACTAATAAGGAAGGCTACTAATGCAGTTTGAGCCTCAATGCTATACCCATTTCACACAGGTCTCCGACGATACTAATGCTATCAGTCTGAGGCCCAAACTTTTTTTTAACGTAAGGTCTCAGTCACTATATAGCCTTAGTGTGATGGTTTGTATATCCTTGGACCAGGGAGTGGCACCATCTGAAGGTGTGGCATTGTTGGAATAGGTGTGACCTGGTTGGAATGGGTGTGTCACTGTGGGTATGGGTATAAGATCCTCACTCTAGTTCCCTGAAGTCAGTCTTCCACTAGCAGCCTTTGGATGAAGACAGAACTCTCAGCTCCTCCTGCGTCATGCCTGTCTGGATACTGCCATGCTCCCTCTTTGATGACAATGGACTGAACCTCTGAACCTGTAAGCCAGCCCCAATTAAATGTTGTTTTCTATAAGACTTGCCTTGGTCATGGTGTCTGTACACAGCAATAAAACCCTAACTAAGACACTTAGCTAGCTTAAACAGAGTCCCTATATAGACCAGTTATACCTTGAACTTGAGCTTATTCTATTGCCTGTCTCCAGAGTGCTGCAAACACAAGTATACACCAACATGCCTAGCTGAAGCCATGAGAAGACACAATCTCTTCAGCAAATAAATTGCATGAAATAAAAAACAATACACAAACAAAAACAGGGGAAGGATTCCAGGCATAGTGATTGCACACCTTTACACCCAGAGCTCAAGAGGCAAGGCAGGCAGAGCTCTGAGTTTGAAGTCAGCCTGCCTGATTCCAGGTCAGTCAGAGATACACAGTGAAATCCTGTCTCAAAGTTAAAGGAGGAGGGTAAAGAAAAGAAAAGATCTGACAACCAAAATCTACGTGTGCTACTTTATAACATTATTCAAGACATTTCTAAGGGGAGTTGACTCTAAACATAGAGTGTAGGATGAAAATCATCAGTTATGGGGCTCTCAATTATGATGATGGCTCAGAGAGGAACAAACAAGCACACACACAAATTTAAAAATAATTATGATTAATGTTATTAGGTATGATTGCCCCCTTATGGTTGTATTAAAAGTTCAATATAGGTCTTAGAGTATGGTAAATGCATCCTGATATGTTATGATAAAATGGCTCTATATCTGATATTTGCTTTAAACAAAGGGAAGAATCAAACAGCAAAATGAAGTCAGGTTTGGGCTCTACAGCTGAAGCTAGTGCTCAGCTGGAAGGTACTTGCCCACCATACATTCGAAAACTTTGGATCAATCAATCCCCAGGACTGCATAAACTAGGAAGTAGTGGTGTATGTACACTTGTAATCCCAGCACCTGGAAGGTTAGAGGCAGGAGAACCATATGTTCAAGGTCATGCTTGACTATACAATGAGTTGGAGGCAGCCCTGAATACATACAGAGAGTCTGTCTCAAAAGCAATGGCGATGATGAAAACCGGATGGTGTTCATGCAGTAGCCGCCCATTGCTTACTTTGGTGTATGACTGGGGATTTGTTTGTTTGGTTTTTTTCTGAGTTGTTTTTGTTTTTGAGACAGGATCTCAAAGAACAAGCTGTGTAGACCAGGCTGTCCTCAAACTCACAGAAATCCATTTTCGTCTGCCTCCTGCCTGCTTAGATTAAAAGGTGTGTACCACTACACCTGGCCTTCAGTGAATAATTTTAAAGTTCATTATAGGCAATGAGCTAGTGGGATATTCTCATCTCTATGTACCAATACAGACAAACAGGTGACTTTTTCATAAATGAAATGCTATATATTATGCTTTAAAAAGAGCCAACACACTTCATTAGACTGTACCTTTTGTACTGATAAACAGGTAAACACTTCCCAACAACTTCCATTTCTTCATGGCTACAGGGACAGGGTTCAAATCATTTATACCTTTTATTCCATGAATCTGAGCAAATATAGGATGGATTCCAAGAGGCAGAGATGATGTACTGGAAGGTATACAATAAATTTCAACAGATGCTGTCGTGTCCACCATGGTACACTCCCTGTAACAACACACTATACAACCAACAAGCATTTAAAATTTTTGCCAATCTTGTGAAATCAACGGTACTTTTATCTGCAATTCCAAACTAGTAAGGATTTTAAAAACTGACAGTTGTTTTGGGGAGGGGAGGGGAGGGAAGGGGAGGGGGAGGGGAGGATGAATAATGAACCAACTGGGCCTGGAGTAATGCACACACCTTTTTAATATGAGCACTTGGGAGCTGAGACAAGCCTTAAGCCTGCGCACGTTCCACCCTGCCTAAAAAAGTTTAAGGTGTAAACAGCTCACCAGCAAAGCACTCCCCTAGCACGTGACAAGCAGGAGAGAGCTTGACCACTAGCACACCCTCCAAACACAGTAACAAACAGAGTAGGAGTCTAAGAGGTCCAAGCATTACATCCAGTCTCAGTCACCTGCCGGAGACTTGTGACTCTAGGGAGAAAACACAGGCATCTTCTACTCCTGCTGCTGGTATTAACCATGACTAAAGCCAACAGGAGAGAGAAATGAAAGACTGGCTTGGGACACTGGAACTCAAAACAGCAGCATGATACTTCCCCAGTTTCTTTGTAGCTGAGGGTCTGAGAAACTGTAACAAAAGCTGACATAAAAACTGCTAAAAGAGCCGGGGCAGGGCGTGGTGGGGCACGCCTTTAATCCCAGCACTGGGGAGGCAGAGGCAGGCGGATTTCTGAGTTCCAGGCCAGCCTGGTCTACAGAGTGAGTTCCAGGACAGCCAGGGCTACACAGAGAAACCCTGTCTGGAAAAAAAAAAAACAAAAAAACAAAAAAACAAAACATCATTTTGGGGGTTTGCTATCTGTTGTTTTCTGAGACAGGTTCTCACTATTCTTTGAATCTGGGTGGTGTTTGTTTCTCAAATGCTGTTATACCTGGGAGTGAATTCGTTTTTATTCACCCCAACTAAAGACAAGAAGCTTTCAAACAGAATAAAAACCACAATTATCAATAGTTGTCAATACCAAGGAGATGTGAGAAGTATCTGACAAAAGCCTTGAAACAGTCATCATAAAAAGGCAAATCAGCATGAAAATGTGTTTAAAAATACATTTCCTATCCGTGGGACACAGGTGTACTGGTCCCAAGAAAGGAGCCTGAAACCGTGAGTGCACACTGCAGAAAGGATGTCTCAGATCACCAACACACTCAGAGCTCAAAGTCTAGGGAGGTACGGCGTGCCACAAAATAAAGCTAAACAGGCTGGAGTGGTGGAGTGAGGACCATTACACTGAAAAGAACTGGTGAAAACAATCTCATCTTGGAAAAAAAAATTAATCCAACTGGAAACGCCTAGCTCTGGCCGGCTCAGAACTGTAGTAATGTAAACTCAGTTGTAACTGAGCCACCTGGAATTAAAGGCATAGACCACCAGACCAGCCAACTGAAAATTCTTTAGCATGACCGGCCAAGAAAAAAAAGAGGGGGAACACCAATCATGAGTATCCGTAACTATGCAAGGACACATTATCTGAAGAGGTCACAAGTTCCTAATGAAACCTTTACTTTTAAAATGAAAAAAAATCAAAATATTGCACAACTCTCAGATTTTATTTTCTGAGATCCAATCAATAATTCATATAATGCATACCTATAAAATATCTAGTGAGCTTTATGTTTAAAAAAAAAAAAAGACAAAGGCTCAGTCTTGGGGCTGGCTGGCGAGATGGCTCAACAGGTAAGAGCACTGACTAGTGTTCCAAATGGCCTCAGTTCAAATCCCAGCAACCACATGGTGGCTCACAACCACCCGTAATGAGAACTGACACCCTCTTCTGGTGAGTCTGAAGACAGCAAGAGTGTACTTACAGTAATAAATAAATCTTTGGGCCAGAGGGAGCGGGAACTGAGGGAGCGGGGCTGACAGGAGGGAGCAGAGGTCCTAAATTCAATTCCCAACAACCACATGAAGGCTCATAACTATCTGTACAGCTACAGTGTACTCATATACATAAAATAAATCTTTCCAAAAAAAAAAAAGGCTGTCTTCCAATATGAAGAAATTCAATCCAGACTTGTTATAATGCATATAAGAAATGCTATAATACAAGAAAGAACTAGGAAAGTGATACCCTCCACTTAGTAATACCCACCTATTAAGAAAAAAAAAAATCAGCCGGGCGTGGTGGCACACACCTTTAATCCCAGCACTCACAGAGGCAGGTGGATTTCTGAGTTTCGAGGCCAGCCTGATCTACAAAGTGAGTTCCAGGACAGCCAGGGCTATACAGAGAAACCCTGTCTCGAAAAACCAAAGGAGAGAGAGAGAGAGAGAGAGAGAGAGAGAGAGAGAGAGAGAGAGAGAGAGAAAAGAAATCATATGCTCCAGTCATATATGGTAAGGACGTATGTTCTACTCTTGAGGCTTTAAGGACTTACGCTGGCTTTGCTGTGACAGCTTATAAGTGTATGTTATGACCACAGTGCCTGACATGTGCTTTGCTAAAATGGAAAATCCATTAATCTCTGTGTATATGTTTAAGGGGGAAGCCGTGAGCAATGCTACCAATGGCTTTGGGGAGCCATGGTGATAGGTGAGTAAGTGGGACTACTGTAATGATTGAAAACTCTAAAACTTGAGCAAACACGGGAATCTACAAACCCCATCTTAGTGAACTCAAAAGAACTCGCACACAGACATCCAAGTACAAGATGACAACAGTAAGATGCTCACACAGAGACAACTAACTAGGGAATGACAGCGGTGACGTAAACAAAGCAGTAAGCAATTACTACCTTCTCCACAAGAGACTAGAAACCAGTTACTCATCAGAAACAATGAACACGGGAAGATTGATACACAATGTCCTGAAACAACATAGATGTAGTGATCCTATTAACCAACAATTCCGGGTAGGCACAGCTGTTCCTGCCTGTAATCCCAGCACACAGGCTACAGTGGGATTACCATGAGTTAAGGCACAGTCTTACTATGCATGAAACAACTCTTAAGAATGTATTTTATTTTTTGCGTGTGTGGGTGTTTTGCTGGCATGTATGTCTGTACCACTTGGGTGCCTGGTGCCTAGAGGCCAGAAGCCATTATCAGCTCCCCCAGAACAGAGACAGTTTGTGTGAGCTGCCCTGGGGCTGCTGAGTACTGAACCAGGACCTCTGAAAGAACAGCCAGTGCTCTTCTCTTCTCCAGCTCCTCCAAGACTGCGCTGTTGCTGAAAGAGAACCTAAAACCCTTCAAGCTATCAAAGCTAAGGTAGGTTAATTCAACACTTCTAACCTAACTCTAGGTGTGACGTTATAAAAGGACTCTTTGGGGCTGGAGAGATGGCTCAGTGGTTAAGAGCACTGACTGCTCTTCCAGAAGTCCTGAGTTCAATTCCCAGCAACCACATGGTGGCTCACAACCACCTGAAGGACTCTTTAAGGCTGACCTGAAAAACACAGATATTAAAAATCCAAAGATATAATACTCAAAAGGGCAAGTATGAAACCAAATGCATGAAAAAAATAATTTTATTTATAATTGTTACATGACTCTGAAGAAGGGTTCACTCACTGAACTTAGCTAATTTAATTTTCTTTCTTTTATTGGGAGTTGGTCAATATGGGGCTTCTTTGTGTAGTCCTGGCTGTCCTGGAACTAGATCAGGCTAGCCTCAAACTCAAGAGATTCACCTGCCTCTGCCTCTCCAGCGCTGGGGTTAAAGATGTGCACCACCACCACCACCACCCCCCAGGAAGATTTTATTTGTAAATCCATCCAATCCCTTTCCTATAATCAATCCCCAGCTGCTTCTCCCCTAGAGTTACCTTGGCCCCCAGGAATAAGAGATCTGAACAGTTATTTATTTATTTATTTATTTATTTAGCTATTTTAAGTTACTTACTTGGATCAGGTAGTGGAACAAAGAGAGCCAAGGTTCAGACAACTTGTAGGATTCAATTTTCTCCTTCTGTCATGTGGGTTCCAACTGAGGTTGTCAGGTTTGGCAAGTGTCTTTACCTAATGAGATACCTGGGTGGCCCCTTACTAATTAATGTCTTTAAGACAAAGAATGGACACTATTCTCTATGGAACAGAGACATTGACACTAATGAAGGCCTGAAGAGCAGAACTTTTGAGTGAGCCTACAGGGCTGAAAAATACCTAATGACTACTGTGAAACCCTCTCTCCTGGCCCTTCTGTCTTCAGGACTTCTTGAAGCATTTAGGTGATCCCAACACTAAATCTCTGGACTTTCCAAACTGAGCTCATGGGAAGGGCTGGTGCACTGATTTACACTTAACAGGCTAGGGAGGTAGTGGGAGTTTCAAGAGGTGAGGCCTACTTAGATGAACCAGGGTAGGCTTGGAGAGGATACCTTGTCCTTAGCCAGTCACTTATATCCTTTCTCCTTCTTCCTGGCCACCACGAACCAAGCATGGCTCTACTACATACATGTTCCTTGCCCTGACTGATATTCTGTCTTACGTTGGGCCCAAAAGCAATAGAACTACTGAGCACAGACTGAGACCTATGAGACCATGGACTTGTAACATGCTGCCAAGAGTACTTTATCACAGCGATAGAAAGTAAACAAACGATAGCTTCCACTTTCCTTTTGTTTTCTTTTTAAATTTGGTTGGTAACTGAGTGAGTCTCACTATGTATCACAAGCTAATCTTAAACTGTGGCTCTGCTTCTACAGTACTTTGATTACAGATGTGCAACATTACATGTGGGAAAAAAAGCAAAAAATGTATATGTATTTACTGACTCATGCCCAACCCAGAAAGATGTAAACTGTGATGACAACCAAATAAAAGCAGGGGACAGAGCTGTACAACACATTTAACTTGGATGCTACTGAAGGAAACTGGTAACCAAGGTGGCTGTTCCACCACAGAGACAACTGCCAACAGAACATGGGAGCTGGGAAACAGGAAAGAGAGAGAACATGCAAGGACACGCATACTCAAGTGTAAAGTGGTAGTATTTTTTTAAAAATGAAACTCACTTAACAAAATAACCATATTAAGATAGAATAAAAATAAGCATATTCAATAGTGTTTAGGACATATGTAAGGTTATTGTGGTGGTCAGAATGGAAATGGCCCCCATAGCTTATAAGGAACAGCATTATTGGAGGCATTGCCTTCCTATAGTAGGTGTGCTCTTGTTGGGAAAGTGTGACACTGGGGATAGGTTTTGAGGTCTCAGAAGTTCCAGCCAAACCAAGTGGCTAACTATCTCTTCCTGTTGCCTGAGGATCCAGATGTAGAACTCCCCCTCCCTTCCCTCCCCTCCCCTCTCCAGCACTGTGTCAACTTACATGCCACCATGCTTCTCACATAACAATATGGACTACACCTGTAACCAGACCCAATTAAATGTTTTCTTTTATAAGAGTTCCTGCAGTCATGATGTCTATTCACCGAAATCAAACTCTAAGACAATTATGTAACCATTACCTCTAGGTAGTTCCAATACATTTTCAGTTCTTCCAAAGACCAAATATACCCATTCATTCCCCCCTGTCTTAGTCAGGGGTTCTATTCCTGCACAAACATCATGACCAAGAAGCAAGTTGGGGAGAAAAAGGTTTATTCGGCTTACACATCCATACTGCTGTTCATCACCAAGGAAGTCAGGACTGGAACTCAAGCAGGTCAGAAAGCAGGAGCTGATGCAGAGGCCATGGAGGGATGTTCTTTACTGGCTTGCCTCCCCTGGCTTGCTCAGCCTGCTCTCTTATAGAACCAAGACTACCAGCCCTGAGATGGTCCCACCCACAAGGGGCCTTTCCCCCTTGATCATTAATTGAGAAAATGCCTTACAGTTGGATCTCATGGAGGCATTTCCTCAACTGAAGCTCCTTTCTCTGTGATAACTCCAGCTGTGTCAAGTTAACACAAAACTAGCCAGTACACCCCCTTTCCTTCCTCCCCTCACTACCACTTTCTAGTCTATGATCCTCTCTAATCTTGTACTTCATATAGACAGAATTACGCAGTATGTGACCTTCTATGTGGGGCTTCTTACTTTCCATGACGTGTACCCAGCCTGTCCATTCTGTTGTATGCACCAGCACTTTCTTCCTTTTTATGGCCCAATATTACTTCAGTAAATAGATATATTACATTTGTTTATCTACTCATCTGGTGGTTGAAATTCTGGTCCACAATGAAGAAAATCACTGGGTTTGGGGCTAGAGGCTCAGAAACTAAGAGTCCTCGCTGCTCTTACAGAGGATCCAGGTTCAGTTAATGAACCAACAGTGGATTGCTCACAATTACTTTTAATCCCAGAACCAGGGGATCTAATGCCCTCTTCAGGCCTCCAAAGGGATCTGCACACACAGGACACTCACACATACATACATGTTTTTTATATTTGGGGGTGGGGAGGGAGGGTTGTTGTTTTGTTTTGTTTTGTTTTGTTTTGTTTTTCAAGAAAAAAAATGTCTCTGTGTAGCCCTAGCTGTCCTGGAAGTTGTTTATAGATCAAGCTAGCCTTGTGTGACAGGATTTTTCCCTGTCCAATCACACTAAAATATTAGGGCAGCAGGAGGCCTGTGATTGGACAGAGAAAGGGTAGGCGGAGCTAAGAGTTAAAGAGACAAGAGAGACTCTGGAGGAGAGAAGACCAAGATGGTGGCAGATATGAACCAGCGTGGCTTTATCAGCCACAGGTAGTTACAATATCATAAAGGTTAGAATATTGGGATAATTTGTCTAATCTAGGTGGGCAGCTTGTACCATTACTAAGTGGCTTGATATTATTGTGTTGGCATCATGTGTGTTGATAATGTATTGATATATAAATCTGACTGGTTAACTATAAGCCTTGAGGCTTTTGATTTACTGGGTTACTGATGTAGGACCGCCGACTACAGGGGTTTATGGCAGAGAAGCAACTAGCATCTCCAGAGACAAGGGACCAGAGCTGGGAACACAGCGACTGGGGCTACCTAGAGACAGAGCTGCGGGGCTGTGCCAGGGCTGAGAGTGGCTGACATAGTGCGGGAAGACTGCTAGTCGTTTTTTTAATATTTCCTGCAACAGCCTTGAAGTCAGAGATCCTCCTGCCTCTGCCTCCCCACTGGCTAATAACTTTTTTAAAAAATCTAAAAACTCATCTAATGTGTTAAGGTATACAGCAGAACTAATGCCATCTAAACCATCCTAAACCATCAGCTGTAAACGTATCAGCTGACTAACATTCATAAGTGTAAAATGCTCAGACAACTCAGAATAACACTCAGGATGTAGACACAACACTGTGTGTCCGAGAATGACAAAGCCATTTATTGTGAGAAATCAATGAGCTCACAGGATTAGGAAGGTTGTTAAGGCCCCATATCTGTAGCTGACAAACGAGAAAGGCAAGAAAGGCAATACTGTAGATCGAGGCGAGCCTGAGAGTGGGAGTGCTCAGTGTTCTGAAGGCTGTGGGCTGCAGGCTGCAGACTGAGCAGATGTTTCTGCTCAAGGCTTGGAGAATGTCTCACTGGATAAGCTCTTACAAGACTGGGGATCCATTCCCAGCACCCACATGGTGGCTTCACTACGATTCCTTAACTCCAGTTCCAGGGATCAAACACACTCTTGACCTTCATGGGCACCAAGCACACATATGATGCACAGACACATGCAGGCAAAACATTCACACTTAAATAAATCTTTAAATAAATGTAGGGAGTCCTTGTCTTAAAAAAAAACAAAGAAAGATACTTGTATCTTTGGATTGACGGAAACTCTGAAGCCTGAAGCAAGAAAACTGCCAAAAACAGGCAATCAGGCACTGCCAAAAGTGAGTGCGCTCGCTTTCATATATATCAAAATAATAGAGCCACATTACAGCAAGACTATTAACTCAAACAAAATCAAAACAAAGACCAATACTTTATAATATGCTACTAAGAAAACTGGATGATCTGGTAGTTTGAAATACAGTCCTTGACTACTCAAATAAATTAAATTTGTTTTAAAGAATAATCTATAAAATTGCTCTTGAGAGGTAGAGACAAGAGGTTCAAAAATTCACAACCATCCTTAGCTACATAGCAAGTAAATCAAGGCCAGCCAGAGTTACATAAGACCCTATCTATAAGTAAATGAAGAAATGAGAAAACTTAAAATCACAACCTAGGAACCAAAGCTCTATCACTTATGATATTTACAAACACTACAACGCTGAGCTTTACTGAACTATCTCTGAACCAGAACTCTGGTCCCTAAACTGGACCAAAGGGCTTCAAGACATTCAACAATACAGACCATTTTCTTAACTTACAAAAACTCAATTACTTTCTTCAGTTAAGTAATTTTTTCAGTTAGGTTACTTTTTTCATAAGGAAGACAAGAGAGGAAGGGACAACAGTGAACCAGTTTGAGAAACACAATAACTACAGATGTAGAATAAGCCTACAGTTGTCAGAGTTAAAAAAAAAAATCGCCATCACAAAGATGTGAACTTTAAGATGAAATAGATTGAAATGATGCTCTCCCAAATACAAAAATGCTTTTTTTCTTGCAACTAGTAAGATAATTCAATAGTTAATGCAGGAAAAACAAGAATATACAAGAAAATTCTGATTAAAAAAGAATAAATGAGCAATTGTGTGGAGTTGGGGAAGTGAGCGATGTCCTGCAAGCCATGAAAATAAATCACAGTGTGGCACCAGAGCCTGAGAACACAGACCAGCAAGGCAGACACAGTAGAGAAGCCCATGAAAGGTTTGTATAAAATGATGTTTCCCTTCCTTTCTCCAAAACAGAAATTATGAATTGGAAATGTCCCATGAAAACGTCAATGGCAAATGCCTACATTCAAATGACCAGCGTGGCTGAGGACAGAGTGGCAAAGCATTTGCTGCAAGGCAATGAAAGAAAACAAACATCTAAAGGGAGAGTAAAAATCTGTCTTCTCACACAGTTTCTAGCAAATTCTACTCACACTAATAAGCTTTAAAAGTCTTCCCAGATTCCCTAAACTAAGTGAGGCCACCTTTGCAGTTACTCAGTAGCAGAATCCACTTTTCTGGCTGCCACATGAGCTCCATTGCAGACAGTTGTAGCACTTTATTTGCTACACCTTCTCAGTCCAGGAAGAAGACTGCAACAAGTATTTACTGAGTAAAGCAACAGTCAACCTGTACATTTCAAATGAAAATTTCATTTTATTTAAAAAAAAAAAATTAGGTGGGGACATGGCTTATGCTTGGTATGCAACCTGAATTCAATCCTTGCACCCATGAAAGGCAGGCAGTGCATCCCAGCATCCAGGAGGCAGAGCCAGGCAGACCCCTCCAGCACTGGCCAGCTAGCTGGGCCTAATCAGTGAGCCCTGGGTGAGACAAGGTGGCTGCTGGCTTCTAAGTAAAGACATCGTCCTCAACCTCTGCCAATGGCATGTGCACACACATAGGTTACACTCACATCCATGCATACAAATGCACATAAGAAATCTTTTATATGGGCATGTGTGTTCTTCAGTGTGCAAGGGGAGATCAGAAAACAACTCTGTCCACATGTAGGTAGCAGAAATAGAACTCAAAGGCTTGGCAGCCAACACCTTAACCCACTGAGCCATTTTATAAGTCCTTTCCCCTAATTTTGTTAAACCTATAAAAAGACACTTGTTTGCTTAATGTAAGAGCACATGTTTATTTTTTTATTAGAAATTACAGGTAATTTACATAACCAGGAACAAAAAAAAATCACCATTTTTAAATAAATACATGTCACAGGAAAGAAAAACTAAAGATACTATTACAAAGCAGAGGGAAATCTCAATTCAGAGGAACTGGTATTTTAGAAGGAGCATGTCTGTTTAAGGCACAGCAATGCATCTTCTGCTCATTATCTAACTACCAGTTTATAGGAAATATAAATATTCCTTAGAAAATAGTCTGTGGGTCCCCTGGGATCTTCAAAACCATTTCCTGGGGGTCAGTGTAGTCAGAGCTACCTTTACAATAATGCTAAATCCCTCTATCTTTTCCTCTTTTTCTCACACACATCGAACCAGGAGGCCTTGAACTGTACCCGCAGCTGCACAAATAACACTGCAGAAATTAGTCACTCCTCTTCCTAATATTCTTTTAGAAAATTCACTTTGATCGAAGCCACTTTGTGATACATGAAATCAATTTAGTAATTTTTAAATATTTACCAAAATACAAATATACATCCCACTTTAAACAAAACAAAACAAAATAACCTGGCATGGAATTACAAGATTATAATCCCAGCCCTTGGGAGTTAGAGGCAGAAGAATACGGAGTTTAAGTCCAGCCTAAACTACATGAGATTGTTGCAAAAAACAAAATCTTAAATTTAAAATCACTTGTGATAGTAAAGGGATCCTCAACCCAGAAAGCCTGGAAAATCCTGACCCCTAGACCGTGCAAACTGTGAGCAACCAAAATGGCTTATTCGAAGAGGAAAGACAGAGAGACAGAGACAGAGAAAGAGAGACACAGAGAGACAGAGAGAGATTGATTGATTGATTTATAGAACATAGCAATATCCTACAACAACCTTTTGATACTGAGCCAAAGAAAAATGGGAGGCAGTGGAAAGAAGATGAACAACAAATACTGGCTGTATATTTGATGCTTTAAAAAATTAACATTTAGGGGCTGCTGAAACGGCTCAGCAGGTAAAGATGCTTGCCACCAAGGCTGAAGGCAATAGAAAACTGACTCCCGACCTTCAGAAGGGCACCATGGCAAGCCCAAACACACACAGAGATGAAGAAAAAGAAAAGGCTAACATGTTTTAAGTGTTAGGGAAGACTCTCTGTTGAATGTGGGTGATGTCTACCTGGTGATTGCATTTATTTGATGTTTCATGGTTTGTTTTTCTTGATCAGCCTACAGGCTGATAACTTAAACTTCCCATCCAAAAAATCTTACAAAATCACTTTATATTACAGTTCTTATTCCTGGAAAGGGATATGAAAAATCCATAAAAATGAGGAAAAAGCTAGATACCTACAAATTCAACAATCATCTTCTAAGATAAAGTTCATACGAGAAAAATCAACTATTTTTAACTATGAAGACTTCAATGAAATCTTCTTCAATTCTAACTCCAGAATAGAAACAAGTAACAACACAGAAAATTATCAATCTATAATAGAATCTCTTCAGGGACGTGTGTGTGTGTGTGTGTGTGTGTGTGTGTGTGTGTGTATAGAAGCAAATGCTGTTTCTAAAACCAAACCAGAGCATATAATACACAATACTTATTTTATTAATGTCATTTCTTGCTAATCTAAAGCATTATCAGTGAGTACAAATTCAACAAATACTTAAGGACTCCCACCATCAAAAGACAATGAAAATTGAAATAGAAAAACCCAAAGGAGCCCATCATCCACTTGATACACAACACACCACCACTCCCCACCTACAACACAACCTAACAGAGGAAAGTTTCCTCGTGCATGCACGCGCTGCAGCAGGGAAGGATCCTATCGGAAGCTGACGAGCAAACTAAAGGAAGTGGCAGGGCCCTCAGGTGAGCCTTTCCTGTGATGAAGAAAGAATGTGGGGGCGGACTAAGCCAGCCCACTGAGAGAGAGCTAGTTCCCATCAACCAAGTTATCCATAGTTAACCTGGAATATATATAGTGCTCGCTCACTCGCTGCTTTTCAGTTTAGGTTGTTTGTTTTGAGACAAGGTCTGTTTATGTAGCCCAGACTGGACTTGAACTTTTAATTTGCCTACCACAGCCTCCCAAGTTGGAATTATAGGTAAGCATGACCAGACCAGAGATAAATGTTTCACTGTAACTGTAGATATTTGTAAACCCTAGATTTTGCTCATTTTCCAAGTTTTCTAAATGGCAAATTGGTCTGTACCTGACTGTTTAATTCAAGATTTGGTTATTTCTTACTTCAGTTATGCTGTTTCACATAGTTCTATCAAGAGTGCCCAAGATTTTGACACTGTAACATACTGTCATCTACAAAACTCACTCAAGAAGCATGCAATAGGGGGCTGTAAAACTGGTTTACTAGTTAAGAACAATTGTTGCAGAGTTCAGCTACTAGTACCCCACAAGGTAGTTCACAACCATCTGTAACTTCACTTTCAGGAGAGACAGCCTCTTATGGCATCCTTGGGTACTGCATGCACATGGTGCACATATATAAATGTGAGTGAAACACTCATAAATTAAAAAAAAAACAAAAAACTATACAATAGGGCTGGAGAGGTCCTGTGCACTTCCTGAGCTTGCAGAGGGGCCAGGTTCGACTTCCAGCACTCATATGGTGGCTCACAATCATCTATAACTCCAATTTCAGGTTTCAACACTCTCTTCAGGTCTCCTCAGACACACAAATGGTGCACAACATACATGTACACCCAAACACAAATCAAATTTTTAAAACTTTTTTCTAAAGAATGGTACAACAGGCGGGGCGTGGTGATGCACGCCTTTAATCCCAGCACTCGGGAGGCAGAGGCAGGTGGATTTCTGAGTTTTTCTGGCCAGCCTGGTTTACAAAGTGAGTTCCAGGACAGCCAGGGATATACAGAGAAACCCTGTCTTGAAACCCCCCCCCCAAAAAAAAGGTACAACAGAATGTCCAAGAATAACAAAACCATACAATTAAAACAAACAAACAAAAAAGATCACACACTGTCATGTTCATGACTGTATTGGGCAACATTTATACTTAGTCTTGACTGGATGGAGCCCTCAGCTGCAGAATACACACATCTGTATCTAGGTCACTGATTAAAAACAAAACAGAAAAACTTGCTGGGCATTACGAATTTTTGTGAATATCACAATTTAAAGGCCTTCTTTTCCTCCTCCTCCTCCTCTTCCTCTTCCTCCTCCTCCTTCTTCCTCTTCTTCTTCTTTCTTGTTTTGTTTTTTTGTTTTGTTTTGTTTTCGTCATCTTTTTACCCACAGCAAACACATAAGTACCCACATCCAAGCAAGGTACACACACACACACAGCACACACACAAACACTAAGTATGGTAAGAAAGGGGACTGGAGAGATGCTGCTCTCTCCGGGTTCAGTTCCTAATACTTGTAACTCCAGTCCTAGGAAACTCCACGCCCTCTTCCGTCATCAGTGGGCACCAGGCACACAGATAGAGCACATACATACATACATACATTAAAGCAAAGAATTGTACATATAAAACTATTTTTTAAAAGTAATAAAAATAAGTTAAAGCCCAGACATAGTATACAAAAGTCATGCAGACACCTGCAACAGTAAAGAACACTGCCACTATTCAATGATCTAAGAATTAAAATACAAGTCAGAGTAAGCCAGTGAAAAAGGACAGGATCTCACTATGCAGCCTTCACACTATGCAGCCTTACTGACTTGGAACTCACTTTGCAGATCAGAAAAACGTAGAGCTCCGAGCCCATCTGCTAAGATCAAAGGCATGTGCCAGCGGGTAGTGGTGGCGCACGCCTTTAATCCCAGCACTTGGGAGGCAGAGGCAGGCAGATTTCTGAGTTCAAGGCCAGCCTGGTTTACAGAGTGAGTTTCAGGACATCCAGGGATACACTGAGAAACACTGTCTCAAAAAGCTAATAAATAAATAAATACATCACTTAGACTCACAGGTCAAAAACTGGCACACCAGTATTGGTAATACGTGAGCAAGTTGATCTATAATAGAAAGGGCACAACTCCCACCCCACGTAGTTTTTTCCTTCTCCTAGCCTCCATGAAAAACTACAGGATGAGAAAAACGCCGACTGAGTGAGTTTCAGACTCTCGCCAGATGCTAGGCCTAAACCTCGGTAATGATCCAATGTTACCATGTTAGATTATGGGACTTTTTGGTTATTTATACTTTTAGTCTGTCACTGCGGACCAAGCACTGGCTCTGTGGGACGCATCAGGTGAACGAAGAGCTGAACACACTACTCCCCCGTCCCGCAGACCCCACGATAGGACGCGCAGAGAGCCAGGGCTAAAAGTCGAGCACCCGGAGCACGACCCCTGACAGTCGGACGGTTCGTTAAGGGCCAAGGGCAAGATGCCGGGAGCCCGGGAAAGGACGCGGGATCCAGAAAGCCGGGGTGAGGCGCGAGATGCCAGGAGTCCGGAGTGGAAAGCGGGGAGCCTGGGGCAGGGCGCAGGATCAGACGACTCGGGGGAACACTCCCCGGAACCTAGGGGAGGTCGCAGGGAGACGGAGCGGGAAGCCAGGGGATCCGGACAGAATCACCAGGAACCTGGGAAAGCCTGAGGAGTCCGAGCAGAACTCAGGAAGCCTGCTCAAGAGGAGCTGGAGGTGGGAAGCTAGAAACCTGGGGAAAAGACCGAGGAGCCTGGAGTGGGAGCCTGGATCCAAGAACCCAGGAGCCCGGGGCAGGACGCGCGCGGCCGCTCACCTTTGCGTAGCTCCCGTTCCCACACCGTGACGATGGGCCGCGAGTGTTTGCGATGGTGGATGAGCCACAGGGACAGGGTCTGCACGCTCTGCTGCGAGTTGCTCAACTCGGACAGCTTCTTCTCCAGCGCCGCCTCAGAGAAGGCGGACATCCCTCCGGAACCACGTTCGCGCCGTCCTACGCCGTGGAGCCGAGGGGAGGAGAGTGTCGCCGCCCTCGTCGCCGCCTCGCCCCCACACCCCACCCTTCCCCACGCCCTCACCACCACCACCCCCGAGTCCGAGGCCGGTCGCAATCCAGCAAGATGGCGCCCGGCCGGCAGTGACGTCACACGCCGGGCCCTGCCCCTCGCGCTGCTCTCCCTGGGAAAGGAGCCGCCGCCTGGAGGCGGGAGCGGGAGGGGAAACCGAGCGGAAAAGAAGAAACTGTACAAATGCGGAGAAAGGGGGCGGGGCGGGGGTGGGGCGGGGCGAGCATCCTCGGGTGTGCCAAGCCCCCAGTGAGCTGTACTGAGCTTTCTGAGTCTTGTTACTAGGGAAAACTGCTCTGCTACATTAACTGTAATGCCAGAGCTCTGAGCAGGTTTGTACGTGAGTATAAGTTGATGTAGTCACTTTGAAGGACAATTTGGATAATCGATAACATTAAATATCTCATAATCCTGCCAGTGACTACAGCTAAGTGTTGGGGGCCAGTTTAGGTAATATAGTATAAAACCCTGTTTTTAAAAGGGGTAGCGGGAGCCGGGCGTGGTAGCGCACGCCTCTAATCCCAGCACTCGGGAGGCAGAGGCAGGCGCATTTCTGAGTTCGAGGCCAGCCTGGTCTACAAAGTGAGCTCCAGGACAGCCAGGGCTATACAGAGAAACCCTGTCTCGAAAAAAACAAAACAAAACAAAACAAAAAAGACTGTGTACAGCCAGGGTTACACAGAGAAACACTGTCTCAAAAAAAAAAAAAAAAAAAAAAAAAAAAAGACTGTGTACCCCAGTCATCATTGTTCTGTGGCCTGCCTGAGCCAAACCCTGTCCTCAGTACTTGCTTTTCCTGATACTCCAGGTGTCTTGAATTTCAGAAGCCCAGGACCTGGAAGGTGCTTTGTGTCCTCACTGTTAACTGCCAGTCTCCTACAAGTTAGCCCTGTTCCCAGGGAAGAGTGTGCAGAAGGAGTCCACAGTATGCCACTGGAAGTGTGGGGTCATGACCTTCCTGACTTCTTTGTTGTACTCTACACACGTGTCAGAGCACCCAGACCCTGAAGGCTTTGACTACATGAGTTACAGTCACCACGGTGTTCACCGTGCGTGCGTGTGTGTGTGTGTGTGTGTGTGTGTGTGTGTGTGGTGTTGTGTATATGTTTGTATATATGTGTGTTGTGTGTAAGCTGTATGGGTTGTGTATGTAGCCTGACCACATACGTACAGATGGGATCCACACTCTGAAGAAGGAATAGGTGGTGGCTACCTCTGGACATTTTCTTGCCCTCAGAAAGCTGTCCAATATTTCTGTGCAACATCTTCAACCTCAACAGCAAAGTTTACTGTCAGCTATTTTGTATCAGATTCAAGACTGAGAACCACATTAAAAAAAGAAACACAATTCATTGAACATTGAAACTTAAGGAATTGGGGGGGGGGGTGGAATCCATCCATGGTGGTTTTTTTATGACTACTGCCCACAGCAGAGAGGAGGATCGGCAGGCAACAGTAATCCATACCAGGAGCTGTGTTCCAGCTGTTCTCTTCTCTGATACAGATCACAACAAGCACATAGAAGTTCGAAAGATGGAGTTAGTGGATCAGTTTGTTTTTAGTTGAAACAAGAAAATTACCATTTAAAACCTGTTTAGAATTTTGTTTTTGTTTTTATTTTGTTTTTCAAGACAGGGTTTCTCTGAATAGTCCTGGCTGCCCTGGAACTCACTTTGTAGACCAGGCTGGCCTTGAACTCAGAAATCCTCCTGCCTCTGCCTCCCAGGTGCTAGGACTAAAGGCATGCGCCACCACGCCGGCTCAAGTGGTTTGGTTTTTTGAGATAGGATCTCGTTACGTATTCCTGCCTGTCCTAGGTCATGCCACCCAGCTCAGGTTAGCTTTGAACTCATAGAAATGTGCCTGCTTCTGCCTTCTGGGTGCTAGATGAAAGGTGAGCACCATCACACCCAAGTTTTTTTTTTAAATATGTATTTTATATGCACTGAGAAGTACTTAAGTGTGCTGTCCTGTAACTATTGAAAGAACTCAGTGGGGAAACCCCCACTCAGCTCCCGATTCGGCGTGCACCCAAGAATCACGAATAGAACACAACACCTTGATGTAACAACAAGAGGTTTTTTAATGGTGGAGCTCCGGGTCGAAACGTATCTCACATAATAGGAGACAGTGGATTCGACCACGAGGCTTGGAAGCTAGGGGTTTTTATAGAAAAGGAGTGGGGCTGGGGGAGGAATTGGCGCGGTTTCACATGATTGGTCCATTTAAACATCAGCAGCCTGTAACATTTAACTTAGGTCAGAGGGGTGGGAGCTAGGGAGGCGATGGGCTTGCCCGGGCATGTCCTGGTCTGTTCTGCTATGTTCTCAGCCCCAGGTTTCAAAGCTCAGAAACAACTCTTTGGGCTATTTAACATACATTACATGAATTACATTTTTATTTCCTTTCATTCCCCTCTTCTTCTGTTTAGACTAATTCTAATCATAGAATTTTAGAGATTGGTGTCCCCTAACTCTTCATCTACCTGAACTATAGGTTGATATTGCCTTTGAAGAACCATGAGTTTTACTGTATCAATTTTACTCTGGATGAAAGCCATTCCTCTATTTATTATACAAGGGCCGAAAACTAAAGCTAAGCATATCATAAGGATTGGTCCGGCTACAGCGGAAATTAAAGAAGTTATCCAAGATGGTCGTGATTCAAACCACGACTCAAACCACCCCCGTTGAGCATCCCGTTCCCGTTTCCTTCGCTCTAATCTTTCTCTCAGTTTCTGCATAGAGTCTCTAACTATTCCTGTATGATCTGCATAGAAGCAGCACTCTTCTTTAAGGGCAGCACACAGTCCTCCTTCCTTTAGGAACAACAAATCAAGACCTCTCCTGTTCTGTAAAACTACCTCAGACAGGGAGGTCAAAGATTTTTCTAAAGCGTCAATGGACTTCTCTATTGCCGCTAGGTCTTCATTGACAGCATCCCTCAAAGACTGAATTCCCTGTCTTCCTTCTATCAAAGCTGACACTCCCGTCCCCACTCCTACTGCCATACCTATTCCCATGAATGCAGCCAGGGTTAAAGTAATTGGTTCTCTTTTTGACCGCCGGCCAGCATAGCTTTCTTCTAAACTGGATGCAGGGTGATAATATACGCGGGGTAACAGCTGGATCATGACACAAAAATCATGAGATGAATTAAAAACCTTAGTTGATACACAGGGAGTAAGTCTTGTATTGCAAGCCCACCATCCAACCGGGGAAGGTACAAGATAGTAATTAGCTTCCGTTCTGGACACGGACTGAATTTGTCCGCATAGGTGTTTGTGAGTGGAAGGTGGGGTACCTATACAGAGACCTGGATTCCTCGCGGATACTTCAGTCAGGGTCAGTTTTTGTCCTGTACCCCAAGAGCAGGAAGTATGGCTGCTGGTTCTGTTGAAATCTCCATTGAAGGCGATTCCTTCATAATAAGGCGGACCCAAGGACAGGCATAGCCAGCAGTCCTCAGTAGCGCTTGGATCAGTTCTGTTAAGGGCATAAAAGGCTCCTCTCACTAGGTTAAACATCCTCTGTCTTGAAGGAATCGCGGGGGTAATAGTTAGAGGTACCTGAGGAGTGGGAGGTTGGGTGATAGCGGCCATATTAAGGGGGTCCGCAATCACTGGAGTAGGCTGAGTAATTGTATGGGTGAGGGGTGTGAACTTGGTTGGGGGGCCTAAAGGATTGTAGGGGGTCTCTATTTTTAATCTGATAGTGAACAATAATCCCTCATCATATCTTTCCTTGTAAATCCTAAGACCCCAGGTATACCCTTTTGTCCATCCCAGAGCTCTCTTCCCTGGTTCAGTGAAGGTGACACGGAGCGGATGGCACCAGTCAGTACACTCGTCTAGGTCAAATCCTCCAGGTACATAAGACGCTAGGGAATAGTTGGCTGTTACTCTAATATAGTCCCAGCTCGAGGAGGGCTTCCAGCGGGCTGTACCTGAAGTCTCGCAACCCCAGCTCTTACAAAAGAAGTCAGCCTTACCTCCACACGTTGGATTGAGGGACTGACTTCGGTGGGGCCCGGGGCAGACATAGAAGGGATGGGTTCGAAGCTTACTTCTATCCCTTTGGTTAGAGCAACCACCCCATGGGTCTCTCGAATGTTTTTCTACGTACGGAGGGGGTGTTAAAGGTGCCCTCTGAATGTCAGAGTACCCCTCCAAGTCCCATCCAGGAGGGGCTCCTATAGCCAACTTACAGATGTCAGGGAAAAGATCAGGCCACCAAGTCCACAGAGGGTGTACCTCGGCGATTGTCCATACAGCCCTACCCCCCTCATTGAGTACCTCCCACGTTTGTTGAACAGGACTGTGGGGGTTGAAGTCTTTTGGGATCGCTCCTACAAAGCAGGCGCAACTTAAAAGGATTAGTAGTCTTCTCCAAAGTCCACTCATCATGGCTGACTCCAGGGGGTGCTCTCTTGACGTGGGATGCGTGGACCCAAGTGGGGATTCCTTCCACTTTGATCGCGGTGGGCGTTGTCAGTAGCACCAAGTAGGGTCCCTTCCACCTCGGTTCTAGGTTTCCCACTCGGTGTCTCCTCACCAGGACTGCGTCTCCTACTTCAAACTGATGCGGCACCTGTGTGTCACCAGCAATATAGGTTTCTTTTAGCTGTTCCCAGACCTCTTTTCTTACTATTTCGAGAGCTTTTAATCGAGCCAAAAGACTAGAAGAAGGAGAGAAAGACACATCCGGGCGATTCTTATCCCCTACGGTCATAAAAATGGGTGGGGGCGCCCCATACATTAATTCAAATGGAGTTAGGCCAAGGGGTCCAGGTGTATTCCGAACCCTGAACAAGGCATAAGGGAGAACGGCTGTCCAATCGCTTCCGCCGGATTCTAAGGCTATTTTAGTCAGAGTCTCCTTTAGCGTTCTGTTCATCCTTTCTACCTGTCCTGAACTCTGGGGTCTGTATGCACAATGTAATTTCCAATTTGTCCCCAGTTGTCTGGCCAATCCCTGACTTACCTGGGAGACGAAGGCAGGTCCGTTGTCTGACCCCATTACCTTAGGTGTCCCAAAGCGGGGAAGGATTTCTTCAAGTATCTTCTTGACCACTACATTAGCCGTTTCTTTCTTGGTGGGGAACGCTTCGACCCATCCTGAAAAGGTGTCTATAAAAACTAGGAGATATTTATTTCCATACCTAGCCGGTTTCACCTCAGTGAAGTCAGTTTCCCAGTAGGCTCCAGGTCTGTCTCCTCACAGTTGTTTTCCTTCCTGGAGCCTGCTAGACCCAGCGTTGGTAAGTGCACAAGCACGGCAGTTTTTTACTATCTCTTCCACAATTCCTTTTAATCCAGGAATGTAATAGGGGGTCTTACTAACCAATTTTAGTAATTTTTTAGTTCCTAAATGAGTCAGATGGTGTATGTTAGCTAAGTAATCTCGCCCCTCTTCTTCTGTGAGGGTTCTTTTATTTATTTCCTCAACAGCGGGCTGTTGGGTTCTCACCACCAGAGTCATTGGCCCTTGGGCTGCTTTTTTAGCTTCTTGGTCTGCCATTTGATTTCCCTTTTCAACGGGCCCAGTTCCCTTCTGGTGTCCTGGGCAATGGATAATTGCCACCCTACGGGGCAAATGAACAGCTTCTAATAAGCTGAGAATTTCTTCTTTATTTTTGATATCTTTGCCGGCAGACGTCAGCAGTCCACGGTGTCGGTATATTGCTCCGTGAACATGAGCCGTGGCAAAAGCGTACCGGCTGTCGGTATAGACATTAAGAGCCCTTCCTTCTGCCAGCCTTAAGGCTTGAATTAATGCGATTAGTTCCGCTTTTTGAGCTGATGTACCCTCCGGCAGACTGCTGGCCCATATGACAGCCTTTCCATCCACTACTGCAGCCCCAGCCTTCCGCTTACCTTCTACCACAAAGCTGCTTCCGTCCGTGAACCAAGTCATCGCCCCTGGCCAAGGTTGGTCTGTGAGGTCTGGCCGGATTCCAGTCTCTTCTGCCAGTATTTCTTCACACTTATGTGCAGGGGCCTCGTCAGCCTCAGGTAGTAAGGAGGCGGGGTTGAGAATGGCTGGGGGTGCAAAACTTACTCGCTCTGTCAGCAATAGGCTCTGGTAGTGCGTCATTCGGGCGTTGGTCATCCAGCGGTCCGGTGGTTGCCTGATGATGCTCTCAAGAGAGTGTGGGGCCACTATAGTAACATTCTGGCCCATAGTCAGTTTGTCAGCATCTTTTACTAGCACAGCCGTGGCTGCTATCGCTCGCAGGCAGGAGGGCCATCCACTGGCCACAGCGTCCAGTTTCTTTGATAAGTAGGCTACCGGGCGCTTCCATGGTCCCAAAACCTGGGTAAGGACTCCCCTTGCCACTCCATTTCTTTCATCAATGTATAGGGTGAAAGGTTTGTTTAAATCTGGCAGGGCCAACGCCGGAGCCTGCAGCAGTGCCTTTTTGAGAGTTTCAAAGGCTAGCTGATGTTCTCTGGTCCAGGTGAATTCCCCTTTCTCTTTGGTTAGTGGATACAAGGGAGCTGCCAGTGTGGCAAATCCGGGAATCCAGAGTCTGCAAAACCCGGCGGTCCCCAGGAACTCTCTTACCTGGCGAGCAGTGGTTGGGGTCGGGATCTGCATAACAGCTTGTTTTCTGGCTTCTGTGAGCCACCGTTGTCCATCTCTCAAGACATATCCTAGGTAGGTCACTTCTATCTGGCATAACTGAGCCTTTTTAGCAGAGGCCCGATACCCCAGCTTACCTAACTCGCCCAGGAGGTTTTGGGTCCCAATTTCACAGTCCTCGCGTGTTTCTGCAGCTAGGAGCAGGTCATCTACATATTGCAGAAGAGTCACCTGTGGGTTATTGGCTCGGAAAAGAGCAAGATCTCGGTGTAGGGCTTCATCGAACAAAGTGGGCGAGTTCTTGAATCCCTGAGGCAGCCTCGTCCATGTGAGCTGTCCGGCTTGTCCACTCTCGGAGTCTCGCCATTCGAAAGCGAACAAGGGCTGGCTGTTGGGGTGTAACCTCAAACAGAAAAAAGCGTCTTTGAGATCCAGGACTGTGTACCATGTCCGACCAGGTGGCAAGGTGCTGAGGAGGTTATAAGGATTTGGCACCGTGGGGTGTATGTCCTGAACTCTCTTGTTGACTTCTCTAAGGTCCTGTACTGGACGGTAGTCCCTGGTCCCTGGTTTTTTTACTGGAAGTAGAGGAGTGTTCCAAGGGGATTTGCATGGGACCAAAATCCCTTGTTGGAGCAGTTTGTTGATTTGGGGGCGTATACCCTCTTGAGCTTCTCTGCTCATGGGATATTGTCGGACCCCTATAGGGGTGGCCCCGGACTTAAGTTCAATCACCACAGGGGGGACCAGTTTTGCCATCCCCACTCCTCCCGTCTCTGCCCACGCCTGAGGGTATCGATTCAACCAGTCCTGTAATCCCTCAGGGGGCTTTACTTTATTTTGGTAAAGTCGATATTCCTCCCCTAGTTGTAAAGACAGCTCTAGAGTCTGGGGCGCTTTTATTCCCCAGAAAACCTCTGGTCGATGAGAGGTGAAAGTTATTTGTGCTTTTAACTTGGTTAGTAAGTCTCTCCCCAATAAAGGCATAGGACACTCTGGAATGACTAGAAACGAATGAGTTACTCGATTTCGCCCTATGTCTACTACTCAGGATGTGGTCCATGGATATGATTTTTGTCCCGTGGCCCCGATCACCAAGGTTTTTTCATTTTTCTTTACTTTTCCTAGAGGTGTTTTGAGTACTGAAAATTCGGCTCCTGTGTCAACTAGAAAGTCCACAGGGGTCCCCTCCACTTCTAAAGTTACCCTAGGCTCGGGGAGGGGAGCCGAGCCCCGTTCCCCCTAGTCTTCATCTTCCCCAAGAGAAAGCACCTTTACCTCTTGTTTTTTTTTCGGACAGTCGCTCTTCCAGTGGCCCATTTCCTTGCAATACGCGCATTGGTTCCTCTCCAGGCGCTGCCCGCCTTCTCTGGGTCTCCTTGGTCCCTGCTGCCTTTTGTCTCCCAGGTTCCCTGACTGTCTACCTCTTCTTCCATTATCTCTTTCTCCTACTGCGGCCAGGATCCTAGTCAAAACCTTTTCTTGCCTCCTGTCTCTCCTATCCTCCTCTTCTCTTTTCTCTCTCTCTAACTTTTCATCTTCTGTTTCTCTCCTATGATACACTTTCTCTGCCTCTCTAACTACATCCCTTATGGTGTAATCCTGCAAGCCCTCAATTCGCTGTAACTTCTTCCTAATGTCAGGAGCTGACTGGCCAATGAAGGCCATAATTACTGAGGCCCTTTGACCCTCAGACGTGGGGTCGAATGGGGTATATCTCCTATAAGCCTCCATGAGCCTTTCAAGGAAGACTGAGGGGGGCTCAGTCGCTCCCTGCATAACCTCTCTTACCTTGGCCAGATTCGTGGGCTGCCGGGCAGCACCTCTGAGACCCGCCACTAGGACCCGGCGATAATTGGACAGTCGTTCCCTACCTGATGCCGTATTATAATCCCATCGGGGCCGGGTTAGCGGAAATCCTTCATCTATCTCAGCTGGAGTTTGGACAGGGCGCCCAGCCTCGTCTCGGACGTTTTTCCGAGCCTCGAGGAGAATCCTCTCTCTCTCCTCGGTTGTGAATAGAGTCTGCAGAAGCTGCTGGCAGTCATCCCAGGTCGGCTGGTGTGAATACATTAATGATTCAACCAACCCAGTGAGTCCTGCAGGGTTTTCTGAAAAAGGGGGGTGATTAGCTTTCCAGTTATAAAGGTCAGAAGAGGAAAAAGGCCAATACTGTAGGGGCTGTAGACTATTTGGATCGGCAGGAGGAGCCCCAATAGCCCTGAGGGGGAGCGCCACGGTTGAATCCCCTCCTCCGGCCGGGGCCTGAGGCAGGGGTCCCGAGGGAGCTAAAGGTTGGGGCTGGGGAGCATACGGTGGGGGTTGAGGGGTGTCAGGCCACTCAGGGGGTTCTTCAATCTCTGGATAGATCTTGGGGGGTTTCGTCACTGGTGTGCTGCGATCATCATCTCCCCCGAGCGGTGGTTTCGGTTTCTCTTTCTCACCATTTTCTCGGATGGCTAGAATCTTGGTGCCAGGGCGGAGAGGCGGGAGGAATGGGCGAACCCACGGGGGTGGGTAGCGTGCCAAGTCCTCCCATACCATGATGTACGGTTGTTGGTCTGGATGCGACCCTGGCCCTTCCTGAAAAACAATGGCCTTCACAGCCCTTATGGTGGGTAAGTAAAAAGTTCCTTCTGCTGGCCAACCTACTCCAAAAACAGGCCATTCTGAGGAACAGAAAGTCATCCATGGCTTTTTCTTCACTTTTACTGACAAATTTTGTCCTCTAGCCCTAACGTCCGTCCAATGGTCCTTAGTTAAAGATAAAGGAGTAGACACGGTCTGTCCCATAGTGAAGAATAAGAGTAAACACAACACAATGACAGAGACGGAAAACACTAAGACATCCAAGCACACTCGTCTGCGTCTGGACTTACACAACCAGCCAAACGCTACCTCTGATGGAGTGGGATTCCGCTCCACTCCTCTGGCAGGAAGAGCACTCACTCTTCTTCACTCTGCCAGACAACAGCCAGGTCCTCCTGACTGTTCCGTACCCCAGGCACTCCAGGGTCTCCCTCGGAATGTCTTCCAAGGGTGCAGCCTGTGGGGAAATAGACTGTCGTCTTCCCACAGCCACTAGGGTCCTTACGGTCCGCAGTGGCAGCTGCCAGAATACAGAATACCAGAACTGGTAACACAGGTGGGGCTCAAACCCACAATCTCAGAACTGAAAAACTAAGACACAAATTCAGCAGTGCCACACTTAGACAACAGACAACATAACAAGACTCACACAAACAAACGCACCTCCAAGGGGTCCTTCGGGGTTCCTGGGTGTCACGCAGATCTCGGTGGAACCTCCAAATGAAAGAACTCAGTGGGGAAACCCCCACTCAGCTCCCGATTCGGCGTGCACCCAAGAATCACGAATAGAACACAACACCTTGATGTAACAACAAGAGGTTTTTTAATGGCGGAGCTCCGGGTCGAAACGTATCTCACATAACAGGAGACAGTGGATTCGACCACGAGGCTTGGAAGCTAGGGGTTTTTATAGAAAAGGAGTGGGGCTGGGGGAGGAATTGGCGCGGTTTCACATGATTGGTCCATTTAAACATCAGCAGCCTGTAACATTTAACTTAGGTCAGAGGGGTGGGAGCTAGGGAGGCGATGGGCTTGCCCGGGCATGTCCTGGTCTGTTCTGCTATGTTCTCAGTCCCAGGTTTCAAAGCTCAGAAACAACTCTTTGGGCTATTTAACATACATTACATGAATTACAGTTTTATTTCCTTTCACTATCACTATGTAGACAAGGCGGGGTTTGAACTCACAGAGATGTGCCTGTCTCTGCCTACTGAGTGCTAAGATTAAAGGAGAGAGCTATGTTTTCATCTTTAACCACAAATTAGTAGGGAAGAGGTAAACTGATATAGATTCATAGAAATCTTGTTGAGTGTGGTGGTGGTGTAGTGTGTCCACCAGAATAGACTACTCGGACATTGGTTTAAGCCAATTGGAAGTTTTTAATAAATACTGTTGAGGATGGGCCTGGTGCTGTTTGTATTTTGATGCCAATTCTACTTTCCTGAGGGAGGGGGGGCGTTGCAGATAAGGAGTGAGTCGTGTACTCAGATGACTTCTTGTGAACCAATCCCCTAATGAATAAAGGAGCCAATCACTGGGCGAGTAGGAGGGACTTCAGGGATGGACAGAGGAAGAGAGGAAGCAGGAGAGGGCTAGGTACTTTTGGACAGGGATAGTGTGAGGACAAGATGTGGCTACAAGCGTCTCCCGGATTCAGTGGTGGATCTGTGAGGATTCGCCTCCAGAGGATTTAGATTTAATAAAGCTTACAAGACTTGGATTTTAGTTGCTGTGCCCAGCGATTGAGTCACTGTCATTTAGGAACTAAGTTTGTGTTGTGCTTTCCTTCATGAGGCGTCTCACCCAGGCACTGCCACAAGTGTGGATTTGCCTGAGGTGCCCCACAAAGGCTGTGGGGGAGTTGAAGCATGGGGTTGGCATGGTAATGACCTGCCAGTGGGAACCTAGAGAGCTGGGTGGAGACGTTTCTGGAGCTCCGGGCTAGAGAGTCTCCCCAAGATAAAAACAGGTCTGCCATTACCCACCAGTGCATTGGCTAGCCCTAATCCCCCACCCCCTGCCAAATGTACCAGTTCATTTTTTTAATATATCCTGAAACATTAGACAGCAAGCTAGGGCATTCAGGATCCTGGTGTAATAAAAGCCTTTCTCAAGGTAAGGTTTTAAACAAAAACATGTCCTGGGTTGACATATTTCGGTTAACAGGAGGCCAAAAGCAGAACTACAGAAGCCAAAAAAATAAGGTCAGTACATTTAGAGACTTTCTAAGAATTATGAGCTTTGATGGCTTGGGCCTTTGTTTTCATTTTGGCAGATGATAATGTCTATGTGCTGAGTTTTATGGCCTGAATGGCACTTCCATCATGGAGTTAGTTGTGGTAAGGCCTGAGGTAAGAGGATCATGAATTTAGGTAATGAATTACAGGCCAAGCAAGACTACGAAATAAGATCCTGTCAAAAACCAAAACAAAATGTATAAGCCAGGACTAGTGGTGCACGCCTTTAATCCTAGAGCTTAGGACACAGATGTAAGTAGATCTCTGTGAGTTCCCAGCCAAGGAGGGATACACAGTGAGATTCTGTTTCAAAACAAAAAAACCATAATTCTAACAAAAAGAAGACAGATACAAAAGATTGGATATTTTGTGATTCCATTTATATGAAATATCCAGAATAGGTTAGCCCAGAAATAAAAAGTGGTTGCCATGGGGACTGGGATAATGGATGACTGTTCAGTGGAAATTTCTTCTTGGAGTGATGAAAATATCCTGGAACTAGAAAGAACTGATGACTACATTGGAGTCTTGATGTGCTAAACACCACTGGCTAGTATGCTTAAAGACAGTTAAGAATTAAAAAGTACAGTAAATGGTTACTTCCCCATCATGTGAATTTTGCCTCAGTAGAAAAGAGAGGAAGAAAACAACAGGAAAAATAAATTTCTTATAGGCTATTACGCGAGGGAGGGAGGGTCATGGGGTACCTTTTGTGGGCCCCTGCCAAGGTGTACGCCTGAGAAATTACATCATGCAACAGGTCTACTGTAAGAGGTTTATTGGGGGAAGGGAGCACAAAAGGTCGTCTCAGAGTGGGCACATGAGGGAAAGATAGAGGCAAGCCGACAGACAGGGAGACAAGGAGACAGAAACGGGTAACAAGAGAGATGAGACAAAGGCTGAGAGAAGACAAGAAAAAGAAAAGAGAAGGCAAGAGAATTCAGAGAGAGAGAGAGATCTGGGGTGGCTGAGGGCCCTTTTATGTGCAGCACCCAGCATACCTGGTGCACCTGGGAGCAGCAGGTGATAACATAAGCTGCTGCTAGGTCCCTGAGAGCAGGCCAGTGGGAATGCCTGGTTACTAACAATTTTCCATTTATCAATTATACATACTTGCTTATTGGGTGGTGAGTATCGAACCCAGGGTTTCATACATGCTAAAGATATAATACCACTGAGCAACACCTCCAGCCACATTCCTCAAATTTTACTTAACAACAAATTACTAATGAGGGATCTTGTGTTTACCAAATTTAGAGAAAAGAGAAAAGAGGTATGTCTTAGTTAGGGTTCTATTACTGTAAAAAGACACCATGACCGTGGCAACTTTTATAAAGAAAAACACTTCCTTGGGGCTGGCTTACAATTCAGAGGTTTAGTCCATTATTGTCATAGTGAGAAGTATGGTGGCATGCAGACCATCACAGGGCTGGAGAGGGAGAGAAGAGTCCTACATCTGGGTAGGCAGGCAGCAGAGCCACTGGGCTTGCTTTTGCTTCTGAAGTCCCAAAGTCCACTCCTAGTTACTCACTTTCTTCAATAAGGCTGCACCTACTACAAGGCCACGTCTTCCTTATGAGCCACTCCCTATGAGCCTATGGGGATCATTTTCATTCAAAGACCACAAGGTAGTCTTCCCAGCATGCAGGAAGCCCTTGGTCCAGTCTCCAGCATCTCATACACTGAGCATGGTGTCACATACTTGTTATCCCAGCACCAGGGAGATGGAGACAGGAAGATCTTTCAATGTCAACTTTAACTACATAGAGAGCTGGAGCCTAACCTGGGACACATGAGAAGCTATCCACTTAAATACCAAGAAGAAGAAGAAGAGAAGAAGAAGAAGAAGAAGAAGAAGAAGAAGAGGAGGAGGAGGAGGAGGAGGAGGAGGAGGAGGAGGAGGAGGAGGAGGGGGAGGAGGAGGAGGAGGAGGAGGAAGAGGAGGGGGAGGAAGAAGAAGAAAAAGAAGAAGAAGAAGAAGAAGAAGAAGAAGAAGAAGAAGAAGAAGAAGAAGAAGAAGAAGAAGAAGAAGAAGACAACCCTAGCATTCTAAAGTAAATCCTATCTTTTCAATGAAGTAATGTGTGAATGGGGCTGGAGAGATGGCTCAGTGGTTTAGATCACTTACTCCTCGGCTCACAACCATTTGTAATGGGATCTGATACCCTCTTCTGGTGTGTCTCAAGAGAGCAAAGATACTTGTCACTTGTCACTGAACTGAGCTGGAATTCAGCCCCTGGGACTAGTGAGATGGCTTAGTAGGTAACAGTGCTTGCTAATGGACAATTCAAGCTAGTAGACCTGAATTCAACCTCTGAAGCCAAGGAAAGGTGGAGAAGTAACTTCACAAAGTTATCTTCTGATCTTTGCATGTGTCCCCATTGCCACCCCCCCCACACACACACACTAAATGTTTTTATTTTAAGAAAAAAAATGATTCTGTGCTTCCCAAAGCTAAAGAATCAAACAACTGTTTATCTATAAGCACTACAAATAAAAACCCGCAGAAGATTTTAGTTACAGGTTTCCAGGTTTAAACACCCTTGTAGCAGGGCGGTGGTGATGCACGCCTTTAATCCCAGCACTTGGAAAGCAGAGGCAGGCAGATTTCTGAGTTCTAGGCCAGTCTGGTCTACAAAGTGAGCTCTAGGACAGACGGGGCTAAACAGAGAAATCCTGTCTCGAAAAACAAACAAACAAACAAAAAACCCAAAAAACCAAACCAAACAAAAAAAACACCCTTGTCAACTGATATCATGTTGTACGTTTTATGAATTAAATTAAAAGACTTGGAATTGTAAAAGATAATCTTACTATCTACAATATAATAGTATTATTAGAATAAACTGTTCTTTAATTAAGTCTCTGATTCTCCTCTGCTTTGATAATGCACTGACACAATAAATTGGAGAACGCAATTGAGCCTGAGTGTCAGTAGATATGAACTGTCCCAGTCCTCGCCTGTCACTTAAGCAGGATCATCAGTTCTTTGGACAAAGAGCTTCTAGTTCCAGAGGAGATCAGAGAAGAGCCTAATGGAAAGGACTTCTTCAATCAGTTAAATGACAGAAGATTCTAAAGTGTTGATAAAATATTGGGTGTCTAAAGATGGAGCCTGTGTGTGAGGGGGGAAAATGACTGTCAGTTATGAGTGCTCGCTGTTCTTGCAGAAGACTGGAGTTCAATTCCCAGCACCCACAGAAACAAGCTCACAACCAACTTTTATTTCTAGCTCCAGGGCATCTGATGCCCCCTTCAGGCATCTGCCTATGCATGCATGTATTATTAACACACATACAACATACTTTAAGCCAGTAAAAATAAATCTTCTTTAACCAAAAAGATGGAACACGTGCCATGTCAAAACAAGGAACCTGTTGTACTTCCTTCCCTATGGGTGTCTACAGAATTTTCAGCATTACTGAATGAGCTCTAGGAAACAAAGGAAACAGAGATGAGATGCTTTGGTTGACTCTCCTGTTCATGCAAATGCTATTCCACAGCCAGGGTGACACTGGGTGACTGACAGTTCATCTTCCAACAAAAGGACCATGACATGCTGATGTTAGATGGGTAACATGCTTTCTACGTAACCTTCTGATGGTTGGAATTTTGATGTAGTTGGTATCATCTTTATCCTCCTGTTTTTTTTTCCTTGTTCCATGAGATAACGACCCTGAGACTTCTTATAGATGAGTAAATGCCTAGACTAATAGCTTTGGCTCTATTTCCTGACTAGATCATAACTTAATTATCCTTTTATTCTATTCTAAATAACGAACCGAGGAAGTACAAAGATAGCATTGGTTGTCCCAAGTATGCTGGAATGTCTCTAATGCAATGTATCCTCAGAGGACATACACAGTATGGAAGTATATTCGGCTATCCTGAACTTAACTATTGAAACGGAAGCTGCTGACGTTATCCAAAACTGAGTAAGGGAAGTTGCAGCTTCTTTACCTGGAGACCCTTAACTCCGCCTTTACCTTCTAGTTTTGTACACACAAGTGATCACCTGCCCTGCTGTGACAGCACTGTCACTGTTGTGCATAAAAACATCCATGCGGGGCTGGAGAGATGGCTCAGTGGTTATGAGCACTGACTGCTCTTCTGAAGGTCCTGAGTTCAAATCCCAGAAACCACATGGTGGCTCACAACCATCTGTAATGAGATCTGGCACCCTCTTCTGGAGTGTCTGAAGACAGCTATGATGTACTTACATATAATAAATAAATAAATCTTAAAAAAAAAATCCATGCGGTGTTTCACATCCATCTGTAACGGGATCCAATGTCCTCTTCTCGTGTGTCAGAAGACAGCGACTGTGAACTCACATACACAAAACAAATAAATCCTTTTAAAAAAAAAGATTTTATGTATTTATTTATTTATTATATGTAAGTACACTGTCGCTGTCTTCAGACACTCCAGAAGAGGGAGTCAGATTTCGTTACGGATGGTTGTGAGCCACCATGTGGTTGCTGGGATTTGAATTCCGGACCTTCGGAAGAGCAGTCGGGTGCTCTTACCCACTGAGCCATCTCACCAGCCCAAATACATCCTTTTTAAAAATTTAAAAACGTGTGAGAGCAATTCTCATAGCTCTAAAGCTCGCCACAGTTGCCTAAGCCGTTCCTGAACCTCTAGCAGTGACAAATGTCTCTGTTCCCCAAACCTATTGTCCACTGCTTCTATCCATTAAACACCCAAATAGCATGTATTAAGACCCTTCTCTAATCTTGAGACTTTAAATTTCCTACTCTGAGATCTCACTGAACCTGGAAAGTTCATATCTACCGTCCTCACACTAAATTGGACTCCCTGGTTTATTATATTAACAGCATTATCAAAATAAAGGGACAAAGAATATATAAAGGTTAACATGATTGCGCTAAGAATACTGATATTCACAGATAGTAAGAATTTCCTTTTTCAGAATAGCCCTCTTTCTCTCTGGGAGTATGAGTGTGTGTGTAAGAGGGTAAATGTGTATGAGTGTATGTGTTATGTATATGAGAAAGTGTGTGTTTTGTGTGTGAGAATGTGAGTGTGAGAGTGTGTGTGTGTGAGTGTGTATGAGAGTGTGTGTGTTTGTGTATGTGAGAGTGTGTGAATATGTGTATGTGAGAATGAGTGAGTGAGTGTATTTGTGTGAGTGAGTGTGTGTGTGTGTGTGTGTGAGTGAGTGAGTGTATGAGTGTGTGACTATGTGTGTGTGAGAATGAGTGTGTGTATGTGTGTGAGTGTACACATGTACACTGGTGCATATATGTGGAGCTCAGAGGACAACCTCAAGTGTTGCTCATCACCTTTCAGGTGACCATGTCTCTTGATTGCTGCTGCATACTCAGGTTTAGCTTGCCCTCGAACTTGCAGGGACTATCCTGTCTCCATCTCCCATCTCACTGTAGGAGTGTTGTGATTACAGGAGTTCTCTGTGTTTCAATCAACTGTGTGGGTTTTGGAGATCTGAACTCAAACCCTTACATTTGAGCAATGGATACTTTCCTACTGAACCACCTCCTTTATCTCAAGAGAATTTTTGTTGTTGTTGTTGTTGTTGTTTTTTGTGTCTTTTGGTTTTTGTTGGTTTTCTTTTTTTTTTTTTTTTTTTTTTTTTTTTTTGAGACAGGGTTTCTCTGTGTAGCCCTGGCTGTCCTGGAACTCACTCTGTAGATCAGGCTGGCCTCGAACTCAGAAATTTGCCTGTCTCTACCTCTCAAGTGCTGGGATTAAAGGCACGTGCCACCACTCCTGACTTGAGAATTTCTTTTTTAATGTTTATTTGGGGTCGGTGAGATGGCTCAGTGGATAAAGGCTCTTGATACCAAGCTGAGGTCCTCAGTTCAATCCCCAGACTCCACATGATAGAAGGAGACAATTGACTGTCCTAGAAGTGACCTCTGGCTTCTAAATGAGAGCTATGCCATGCATGCACACCACACTAAATAAATGAATAGGTAAATAAATAAAAGTAATAATTGGTACTATCAGTTTCTGCTGATTGGAATGAGCACGTGAGAGGATGATCCAAATGAACAACGTACATATAAAAGTAAACTGTTTGATGTACAACAAGGGTGAACCTTGAAAACATCACACTTAAGTGAAATAAGCCAGATATCATGTAATGGAGACAGAAAAAAATAAGAGGGGGCCACTAAAATCAGGGACTAGGCAAGGCTGCCCACTTTCTCCCTACCTATTCAATATAGTACTTGAAGTCCTAGCCAGAGCAATTAGACAACAAAAGGAGATCAAGGGGATACAAATTGAAAAGAAGCAAGTCAAAAATATCATTATTTGCAGATGATATGATAGTATATATAAGTGACCCTAAAAATTCCACCAGAGAACCCCTAAACCTGATAAACAGCTTCAGTGAAGTAGCTGGATATAAAATAAACTCAAACAAATCAGTGGCCTTTCTCTACACAAAGGATAAACAAACTGAGAAAGAAATTAGGGAAACGACACCCTTCACAATAGTCCCAAATAATATAAAATACCTCGGTGCGACTCTAACTAAGGAAGTGAAAGATCTGTATGATAAGAACTTCAGGTCTCTGAAGAAAGAAATCAAAAAATATCTCAGAAGATGGAAAGATCTCCCATGACAATGGATTGGAAGGATCAATATAGTAAAAATGGCTATTTTGCCGAAAGTAATCTACAGATTCAATGCAATCCCTATCAAAATTCCAACTCAATTCTTCACCGAATTAAAAGGGCAATTTGCAAATTCATCTGGAATAACAAAAATCCCAGGATAGCAAAAACTCTTCTCAATGATAAAAGAACCTCTGGTGGAATCACCATGCCTGACCTAAAGCTGTACTACAGAGCAATCGTGATTAAAAACTGCATGGTACTGGTACAGCAACAGACAAGTAGACCAATGGAATAGAATTGAAGACCCAGAAATGAACCCACACACCTATTGTCACTTGATCTTTGACAAGGGAGCTAAAATCATCCAGTGGAAAAAAGACAGCATTTTCAACAAATGGTGCTGGCACAACTGGTGGTTATCATGTAGAAGAATGCAAATTGATCCATTCCTATCTCCTTGTACTAAAGTCAAGTCTAAGAGGATCAAGAAACTCCACTTAAAACCAGAGACACTGAAACTTATAGAGAAAAAGTGAGGGAAAGCCTCGAAGATATGGGCACAGGGGAAAAATTCCTGAACAGAACAGCAATGGCTTGTGCTGTAAAATCGAGAATTGACAAATGAGACCTCATAGAATTGCAAAGCTTCTGTAAGGCAAAAGATACTGTCAAAAACAAAACAAAACAAAACAAAACAAAACAAAACAAAAAGGCCACTAACAGATTGGGAAAGGATCTTTACCAATCCTAAATCAGAGAGGGGAATACTATCCAATATATACAAAGAACTCAAGAAGATGGACTCCAGGAAATCAAATAACCCCATTAAAATGGGGCACAGAATTCTCAACTGCGGAATATCGAATGGCTGAGAAGCACCTGAAAAAATGTTCAACATCCTTAATCATCAGGGAAATGGAAATCAAAACAGCCCTGAGATTCCACCTCACACTAATCAGAATGGCTTAAGATAAAAAACTCAGGTGACAGCAGATGCTGACAAGGATGTAGAGAAAAAGGGACACTCCTCCATTGCTGGTGGGATTGGAAGCTGTTACAACCACTCTGGAAATCAGTCTGGTGGTTCCTCCGAAAATTGGACATAGTACTACCGGAGGATCCCGCAATACCTCTCCTGGGCATATATCCAGAAGATGTCCCAACAGGTAAGAAGAACACATGCTCCACTATGTTCATAGCAGCCTTGTTTATAATAGCCAGAAGCTGGAAAGAACCCAGATGCCCCTCAACAGAGGAATGGATACAGAAAATGTGGTACATTTACACTGCTACATCCACTCCAGTAGTGACAAGCGCGCAGGACCCAAAAACCTGGGCGCTGTCCCGAGGCGAAAAGTTCACAGAAACTTAGTCTCCTGGAATCATGGCATCCTGTATTATGAATGCTCCAATGTCCTTGCTTTAGTTGGTAAATGGATCTGTGTGCTTTCCCTTAATATTGCTTTATTATAAGTGCCTCTATTTGGCACATAGCTAAGTTAGATTCTTCACCAGTCCTAGGCAGTCAGTCCTTGACCAACCCTGGGCATGGATAGCTAAGTCACTGCCCTACACAGGAATTTACCATTATCTAGGAAGAAGGAAGTTTGTGATCTAAGGAGGAACCAGAGTAGATACTTAGAAGTGTAGATAGCTGAGTTACACCCATACACAAGAATTCAGAATAGGAACTATGGTAAAGGCATGAAGCCCTTGCCCCTGACTTCTAAGATTAAGTGGACCTTAGGTGAGGCTGCTTTTGAATCGCAGTTGTTAACACTGAATTTTATCCCTGCTGGTTCCTGCCAATCCTTCCGTGTTTGCATTCCTCTGTTTTATGTAAGAATCCAGTAACCTTATTGTACCTTGCCAGTGTGTCACCCAACTTCCCTATTTTCTCTGTATAAAAAGTCCGATGCTCGATTTGACAAATTACATTCAGATCCAGCACACTCTCTTGTGTCGTATCTGTCTGTCACTTTCGCCAACTCCTTTGCCCACCTACAACCAGAACCCGCTCTGCTTAGATAGGAGACCCAGAAGAGGTTAGTCTGCGGCATTACACAATGGAGTACTACTCAGCAATTAAAAACAATGAATTCATGAAATTCTTAGACATGCATGGATGCATCCATAGGGTATCATCCTGAGTAAGGTAACCCAACCACAAAAGAACACACATGATATGCACTCATTGGTGGATATTAGCTCAGAAACTTAGAATATCCAAGATACAATTTGTAAAACACATGAAACTCAAGAAGAAGGAAGATCAAAGTGTGGATTCTTTGCTCCTTCTTAGAGTTGGGAACAAAATACGCATGGAAAGAGTTACAGACAAAGTTCAGAGCTGAGATGGAAGGAAAGACCATCCAGAGACTGTCCCACCCGGGGATCCATCCCATAATCAGCCACCAAACGCAGACACTATTGCATATGTCAGCAAGATTTTGTTGAGAGGACCCTGACATAGCTCTCTCTTGTGAGGCTATGCCAATGTCTGGCAAATACAGAAGTGGATGCTCACAGTCATCTATTGGATGGAACACAGCTCTAGCCATAATGAAGTAGCTAGAGAAAGTACACAAGGAGCTAAAGGGGTCTGCAACACTATAGGTGGAACAACAGTATGAACTAACCAGTATTACCCAGAGCTCATGTCTCTAGTTGCTGTGTAGCAGAGGATGGCCTAGTCAGCCATCAATGGGAGGAGAGGCCCTTGGTATTGAGAAGATCATATGCTCCAGTACAGGGGACCGCCAGGGCCAGGAAGCGGGAGTGGGTGGGTTGGGAGCAGGGAGGGGGGATGGTATAGGGGACTGTGGGGATAGCACTTGAAATGTAAATGAAGAAAATATCTAATAAAAAATGCCTAAAAAAATTGGAGGGGGAAGAAGAACTTAAAATATGAATAGGCACAGGGTTTCTGTTTGGGATGCAAATGAGCTCTGTCTATCAACAGTGGTGGAGGTTGTATGGCATTGAAGTGTATTTATTGCCCCTGACTTCCATATTTGAAGAGGACTAACTGGCAAATTTTATGTTAGCTGTAATTTACTACAATACCAAAGAAAAACTCTAGATCGAATTTTTATTATGAAAAATTCCAAGAATATACAGTTTAATATTCAATGAACTTGCTGGATGTAGCAGTGCACACCCTTAATTTCAGTAGGCCAAAGACTGAGACAGGAGGATCACAAGTTTGGGGCCAGCCTACAATAGATATTTTCCAAAATAAAATAGAATATAAAACCCTGGAAATACAACAAACTTCCTTCTGTCTGTTACTAGCTTCAATAATTATCAATTCCTGGCCAAATCTTTACACACCAAGTCCCACCTGGACCCCACCACAGCAAACTTCAGCCATTCTGTCTATATATCTGTCATTATTTCAGATGTTTCTCCATAGTATACAAAGTGTTTTCTTACCAGTCAATTGGTATTTCTCACTAGGAACTCAGATCAGGGATGGGCTGTAGCTCATCGAGGCGGGTACTTGCCTACAATGGCCAGAGAGAGCCCTTGGGTCTGTTCCCTAGCACCACATAAGCCGGAAGTACTGGTAGCACACACCTTTGTAATGTCAGCACTCAGAATGTGCAAGCAACAGAGCCAGAAGTTCAAGGTCACCCTTGACTAGGAGTGAGTTTGAGGGTAAGTAGCCACAAGGCACTGTCAAACAGCAATAATAAAACCCCCAAACTCCTCAGATCAGATACCACCTCCTCTGTCAGACCTTTCCGAATTATCCAGAGCAGGACACATTGAAGAATAAAAATTTTTACTGAACTCTTCTTCACCCCAGAACCCGACCCCTCCCATCTAGAGATTGTTCCCGGAACACTCCTGAACTCTTCACCCCAGAATGCATTCCTGAACTCCTCACCCTAGAGTTCGAACCCTCCCAACTAAAAACTGTTCCAAGAACATTTTTGAGATAAGGGCCTCCTGGAACAACCTCAAAATGAACCGGGTACATTGCCAAATGATAGGACATGACCCCTTAGTTACGTAGATTCCCTTGGCAGAACCCCTTGTCCCTTGGCAGAACCCCCTAGTGATGTAAACTTGTACTTTCCTTGCCCAGCTCTCCCCCCTTGAGTTTTACTATATAAGCCTGTGAAAAATTTGGCTGGTCGTCGATTCTCCTCTACACCACTAGGTGCATGAGTTTCGACCCCAGAGCTCTGGTCTATGTTCCATGTGCTTTCTTGCTGTTGTTCTATTAAATCTTGCCTTCTACATTTTGAGTACGGTCTCAGTGTCTTCTTGGGTCCGCGGCTGTCCCGGGGCTTGAGTGCTTGAGTGAGGGTCTCCCTTCGGGGGTCTTTCAACATCTCTTCCTACATGTGTCTTTGACTGTCTGCCTCTGATACACCATTTCTCAAGCATTGGCAAGGCTGATATTTTGAGATAGTAAAAGAATAACTAAGGGTCTCCATGAGGGTGGAAATAAGTGTTGTTAACCAAGAGGAGGAATCAAATAGTGAATGGTACCAGCTTTTAAGAGTCTCCTCATTCTCTCCAGCACCTGTTCAGGCCTTCCCTGACCTTATCCAATGACTCACAAATGACTCCAGGATGGTTAACATAGAAGCAGCACTCCTCATGCAAGGTGCACATAGCCCTCCTTGATGCAGCAAGACTAAGTCTAATTCCCGCCTGTTTTGTAACACCACTTTAGCCAGAGAGTCTGTATTGGTAGATGTCTTTATCTATGTCTGTCTTTAAACTATTATAAATTTTTCCTTGTAATGTTAGCACAGCTATCCCAGTGCCAGGCCTGGCTAGTCCTTCCCCTAGAATTAATACTAAAGTCAAAGAGATAGTTTCCCTCCTTTGCCTCATAAGGTCTCCCTCAATTTGTCCTATAAGGCTCTCAATATTGTTTCCTCTAAATAATAGGTTATTCGAGACACTAATTGAACCAAAATACAGAACCCATCTTGGGTAGAAGAATTAAGAATTGCCCCATTCACCCAAGGGATCAGTCCTGTCGAACAGACCCACCATATTTGTTTGGGAGGAATAATCCATTTGGACTGAACTATGGTGTAGTGGCTATTCCTGGTTGTCAACTTGACAATATTTGGAATGAACTACAATCCGGAATTGGAAGGCTCACCAGTGACCCTTATCTGGAGGCTTGGAGATCCTTATCTGGATCTTGGTTTGAAGATTTTGAGCCATAGTGCCTATGGATTGCAGAAGATTGAATCTCCGAGTTTAAGGAACACACCTTTAATCTGGGCTACACCTTCTGCTGGAGACAATATAAGGACATTGGAAGAAGGGAGTCTAGCTCTTGCTCTTGCTCCTTCGCCTGCTTGCTGCGTGAGACTGAGTAACTGCTAGATCCTTGGACTTCCATTCACAGCTGCGACTGAAGCATTGTTGGGAATTGGGCTGCCGACTGTAAGTCATCAATAAATTCCTTTACTATCTAGGGACTATCCATAAGTTCTGTGACTCTAGAGAACCCTGACTAATACAGAAGTTGGTATCAGAAGTGGTTCTAGAGTAACAGAAGTACAAGGATGAATCTTTTAAAATACTGGAATTGGCTTGTTGATCCACCAGCACTTTCAACTATTGAAACCTCTCCAGATTCTCTCCCTCCTGGGAGCTCAGAGAATTTTGAAGAACCATGGTTGAAACTATATTCTGAACTTAAAGAAGCTAATGACCTTGATTTTCTTAATGAATTAGGTGATTCAGTGCACAAAGCTTTCTACAAGATGGGGAAAAAATCGGAAAATGATTTTACTGGCTGGCTGCTCTTAGTATCTGTGGAAAAAATGATGAATGAAAGAAAGGAGTTGTGTGATAAAATCGAAAGGCTCCAGACACAAGTAAACGATCTAAAAGTTGCTAAGTGTGTCCTTGAGGAGAATCTTCTCTCTTGTAGCAATAGAGCTCAAGTTGCAGAAAATCAAACAGAAACTCTCATTGTAAGGTTGGCTGAACTACAGCGAAAATTCAAGTCTCAGCCTCAGAGTGTGTCGACAGTTAAAGTAAGGGCTCTAATTGGCAAAGAATGGGATCCTACAACATGGGACGGGGATGTGTGGGAAGACCATGTTGAAGCTGAGAATTTTGAATCTTCAGATTCTCAAGGGTTTGCCCCACCTGAGGAAGTAGTACCCTCAGCTCCACCCCTTGAAATAATGCCTTCCCCACATGAGGAAATTAATTTTGCAGAGTCTGATAAACCAGCAATGACTTTCACTACTGATGTTTCTCAAGGCCCACCAATAGTTTCTTCTAGACCTGTAACCAGACTCAAAGCAAAACAGGCTCCTAGAGGGGAGGTAGAAAGTGTAGTCCATGAGGAAATTCGGTACACTACTAAGGAGCTTAATGAGTTTGCTAATTCATTCAAGCAGAAACCTGGTGAATATGTGTGGGGATGAATTTTAAGGGTGTGGGTTAAGGGTGGAAGGAACATAAGACTAGAGCAGGCTGAGTTTATTGACATGGGTCCTCTGAGTAGAGATTCTAGGTTTAATACGGAAGCTCGCATAGTTAAAAAAGGTGTCAAAAGTTTGTTTGAATGGTTGGCTGAGGTGTTTATCAAAAGATGACCTACTGGAAATGACTTGGAGATGCCTGATATTCCGTGGCTTAGTGTTGATGAAGGGATTTTAAGACTTAGGGAAATTGCAATGCTAGAGTGGATATATTGTGTAAAGCATAATTGTCCACAATGGGAAGGTCCAGAAGATATGCCCTTCACCAGCTCTATAAGACGCAAATTGGTGAGAGGGGCACCAGCACATTTGAAGGGTTTTGTTCTTTCCCTTTTCCTTGTGCCAGATCTTAGCATTGGAGATGCTTCTGCTCAATTAGATGAATTAAATTCACTGGGTTTAGTTGGATTCCGAGGTAACAAGGGCCAGGTGGCAGCATTGAATCGCCGGAGACAAGGTGATCCTAGTTATTATAATGGAAGCCTTTAGAGTTGCCTCTGCCAAAGAAAATAGTGAATCAAAAACAGTATCGTATTCCTGGAGGCATTGCAGAAATTACTGCCACTATCAAGGACTTGAAAGATGCAGGGGTGGTGGTTCCCACCACATCTCCATTTAACTCTCCTATCTGGCCAGTGCAGAAAACAGATGGATCATGGAGAATGACAGTTGATTATCGAAAACTAAATCAGGTAGTAACTCCAATTGCAGCTGCTGTACCAGATGTAGTTTCGTTACTTGAGCAAATTAACACATCTCCTGGCACCTGGTATGCGGCTATTGATCTGGCAAATGCCTTCTTCTCAGTACCTGTCCATAAGGACCACCAGAAGCAATTTGCTTTCAGTGGGCAAGGCCAACAGTATACCTTCACAGTTTTGCCTCAAGGATATATTAACTCTCCTGCCCTGTGTCATAATTTAGTTAGAAGGGATCTTGATCGTTTGGATCTTCCACAAAATATCACATTGGTGCACTATATTGATGACATTATGCTGATTGGACCAAGTGAGCAGGAAGTAGCAACCACTTTGGACTCATTGGTAACACATATGCGTATCAGAGGATGGGAAATAAATCCAACCAAAATTCAAGGACCATCTACCTCAGTGAAATTCTTAGGAGTCCAGTGGTGTGGGGCATGCAGAGATATTCCTTCTAAGGTGAAAGATAAGTTATTGCACCTGGCCCCTCCTACAACCAAGAAAGAAGCACAACGTTTAGTGGGTCTATTTGGATTCTGGAGACAACACATCCCTCACTTGGGTGTGTTACTTAGGCCTATTTACCAAGTGACTCGGAAAGCTGCTAGCTTTGTGTGGGGCCTGGAACAGGAGAAGGCCCTTCAACAGGTCCAGGCTGCTGTGCAGGCTGCTCTACCACTTGGACCATATGACCCAGCAGACCCGATGGTACTTGAGGTGTCTGTGGCTGATAGAGATGCTGTTTGGAGCCTCTGGCAGGCCCCTGTAGGTGAATCACAGAAAAGACCTTTGGGATTTTGGAGCAAAGCTCTACCATCATCTGCAGACAACTATTCTCCCTTTGAAAAACAGCTCTTGGCCTGCTCTTGGGCCTTAGTGGAAACTGAACGTTTGACAATAGGACATCAAGTTACTATGCGACCTGAATTACCCATCATGAGCTGGGTACTATCAGACCCTGCAAGTCATAAAGTGGGACGCGCACAGCAGCAGTCTATTATCAAATGGAAGTGGTATATACGTGATCGGGCCAGAGCAGGTCCTGAAGGCACAAGCAAGTTACATGAAGAAGTTGCTCAAATGCCTATGGTTTCTATTCCTGTTACAATGCCATCTGCTGCCAAGCATGCGCCTATAGCCTCATGGGGTGTTCCCTATGATCAACTGACCGAAGAGGAGAAGACTAGAGCCTGGTTTACTGATGGCTCTGCACGTTATGCAGGCACCACCCAGAAGTGGACAGCTGCAGCATTACAAGCCCTTTCTGGGACAACCTTGAAAGACACAGGTGAAGGGAAATCTTCACAGTGGGCAGAACTTCGGGCAGTACACATGGTATTACAGTTTGTTTGTAAGAAGAAATGGCCAGATGTACGATTATTCACTGACTCATGGGCTGTAGCCAATGGATTGGCTGGATGGTCAGGGACTTGGAAAGATCACAATTGGAAAATTGGTGAGAAAGACATCTGGGGAAGAAGTATGTGGATAGATCTCTCCAAATGGGCAAAGGATGTGAAGATATTTGTGTCCCATGTAAATGCTCACCAAAAGGTGACTTCAGCCGAGGAGGAGTTCAATAATCAAGTGGATAAGATGACCCGTTCTGTGGACAGTCAGCCTCTCTCCCCAGCCATCCCTGTCATTGCTCAATGGGCACATGAACAAAGTGGCCATGGTGGTCGAGATGGAGGTTATGCTTGGGCTCAGCAACACGGGCTTCCACTCACCAAAGCTGACCTGGCTACAGCTGCTGCTGATTGCCAGATCTGCCAACAGCAGAAACCAACACTGAGCCCCAGATATGGCACCATTCCTCGAGGTGACCAGCCAGCAACCTGGTGGCAGGTTGACTACATTGGACCACTTCCTTCATGGAAAGGACAGCGTTTTGTTCTTACTGGAGTAGATACGTATTCTGGTTATAGATTTGCCTTTCCTGCACGTAATGCCTCTGCTAAAACCACCATTCACAGATTGACAGAATGCCTTATCTATCGTCATGGTATTCCACACAGTATTGCTTCTGACCAAGGAACTCATTTCACAGCCAGAGAAGTACGACAGTGGGCCCACGATCATGGAATTCACTGGTCTTACCACGTTCCCCATCATCCTGAAGCAGCTGGTCTGATAGAAAGATGGAACGGCCTTTTGAAGACGCAGTTACAGCGCCAATTAGGTGGTAACAGCTTGGAAGGCTGGGGTAGAGTTCTTCAGAAGGCAGTATATGCTTTGAATCAGCGCTCGATATATGGTACAGTTTCACCCATAGCCAGGATTCATGGGTCCAGGAATCAAGGGGTGGAAAAAGGAATAGTTCCACTTACTATCACTCCTAGTGACCCTCTAGGAAAATTTTTGCTTCCTGTCCCCATAACTCTAGGTTCTGCTGGCTTAGAAGTTTTGGCTCCAGAGAGGGGAGTGCTCCTACCAGGAGCTACAACAAACATTCCATTGAACTGGAAGCTCAGACTTCCCCCTGGTCATTTTGGGCTTCTAATGCCCTTAAACCAACAAGCTAAAAAAGGAATAACAGTGTTAGGAGGGGTGATAGATCCAGATTACCATGGGGAAATTGGATTACCTCTTCACAATGGTGGTAAGCAAGATTATGTCTGGAGTGTAGGAGATCCCTTAGGGCGTCTCTTAGTACTACCATGTCCTGTGATTAAAGTCAATGGGAAACTACAACAGCCTAATCCAAGCAGGATGGCAAAGGACGCAGACCCATCAGGAATGAAGGTATGGGTCAATCCTCCAGGAAAAGAGCCAAGACCTACTGAGGTGCTGGCTGAAGGTGAAGGAAATACAGAATGGGTAGTAGAGGAAGGTAGTTATAAATACCAATTAAGGCCACGTAACCAGTTGCAGAAACGAGGATTATAAAGTAATATGAATGCCCACTGTAAATTTACTAATGCGTTTGCGATTGTACGAGGGATAGTTATATCATGTTAGGCGTATTTACAACCTTGTTATTGTTTCATGTGAACATGAGATATTATTTGTGTCAAGTTGACAAGGGGTGGATTGTAGTGGCTATTCCTGGTTGTCAACTTGACAATATTTGGAATGAACTACAATCCGGAATTGGAAGGCTCACCAGTGACCCTTATCTGGAGGCTTGGAGATCCTTATCTGGATCTTGGTTTGAAGATCTTGAGCCATAGTGGCTATGGATTGCAGAAGATTGAATCTCCGAGTTTAAGGAACACACCTTTAATCTGGGCTACACCTTCTGCTGGAGACAATATAAGGACATTGGAAGAAGGGAGTCTAGCTCTTGCTCCTTCGCCTGCTTGCTGCGTGAGACTGAGTAACTGCTAGATCCTTGGACTTCCATTCACAGCTGCGACTGAAGCATTGTTGGGAATTGGGCTGCCGACTGTAAGTCATCAATAAATTCCTTTACTATCTAGAGACTATCCATAAGTTATGTGACTCTAGAGAACCCTGACTAATACATATGGGAACGGTCTGATTGCAGAGGTGTTGATGTGACAAGGGGACCTTTCCCAGACAGATACCTTGTCCTGGAGGGTTAAAGCTGGACCTTCCTGTGACCATCTTATATGCAGAGTGCCTTTCAGAAACATTATACTCAGCTCTTAACCCAATGTCTTCATAAAAGTGGGGAGGGGCTATAATATACACAGTACATAAAATTAGCAGGGACAGCAAACTCAGGACTGAGTCAACTTTATTTATTTATTTATTTATTTATTTATTTTTCGAGACAGGGTTTCTCTGTATAGGCCTGGCTGTCCTGGAACTCACTTTGACTGAATCAACTTTATTTGTTTGTTTGTTTGTTTGTTTGTTTGTTTATTGGTTTTTCGAGACAGGGTTTCTCTGTATAGGCCTGGCTGTCCTGGAAACTCACTTTGTAGACCAGGCTGGCCTCGAACTCAGAAATCTGCCTGCCTCTGCCTCCCGAGTGCTGGGATTAAGGCGTGTGCCACCACTGCCTGGTCAACTTTAACTTGAGGGGGTTGGTGCCCTTTTGAACCCTCTATTCCTGTACACCTATACAGACTATTCAAAGTACTAGGAATGCCCTTCAGATTTGCTTTTCTATGGCGCCCTCTGCTGCACACACTTCCTCATTGCAGAAAGACAAAACCCGATAGGTTTAAATGTTCCTGGTGGTCCTTGTCAACAGCAGGTGGACCTGCTCAACAATTAATATTAATATTAATTGGGTATACAACAGCAGCTAAAACAGACAAAATTTTCTCAGAAATCTTTCTTACGTGGAAATGAAGAATGAAATGTGTAGTTTCAAGTATAATATATGGCATTAGTTCATGCCTACTGGTTTGAGGCAAAGGGAGGTATGGGTTCTAGAACTTTCCAACTAGTTTGCCAGGAAAAGCTTTCCTGAGGTGACATTGCAAGATCTAAAGGAGGGAAGCATGACCCACATACCTATTCAGGGTATCCTTATAGGTGGGGGCCTTGAACGGTGACCAAAGAGGAAACATGGGAAGGCAAACACACGTGGGGAAGAAGGGTCACACGGGGCCTGCAAGGGCTTTGGCTTTTACTCAGACAGCCAGCAAGTTCTTGGAAAGCACTTGAACAGGAGAACAGGATGGCCTGGCATTTCAATTAAAAACAAAAGCACTCTATCTGTTCTGACAAGAGGAACCGGAGGTGGGACAGCATAAATCTACAGAGACCAATTACTGCTTGCATAGGAAGAGCAGGCAGCTAGCATAGCGGGCAGGCTCTGGGGGAGGTCAGACCAGGCTGGTGGGGTCACAGATGAGAGACAGTGAGGTCAAAGATGTTAAGGATTTCAGCTGAGCCAAAACCGGAAGGCTGGAGTTATCATTAGCCAAGACAGAGAAGGCAGTGGGAGGGCAAAGATTATGGGAGAAAAACAATAGGAATTCACATTAAATTTGCAATTTAAGTGGGCAGTGTCAGGTAGGCAGATTCAGAGCAGTCTGGGCTGCAGCTATAATTTGGGGAATCTTGACAATTGGATCTATAATTGAGACAAGCAAGGTGGCATGCAGACAGGTGGGGGGGGGGTCAAGGGCTGAGTTTAGGGTACCCCAAATGCCCAGAGGTTGGAGAAGTGAGAAGAGATGAACTACAAATATCCAGTGCAATAACCAACCACCAGCATCAGGGAGCCAGTGGTGTGGATTTGTGGCACCTGGAGGAATGCTTTTGAAGGTGGGAAGTCAGCTGTTGAATTCTTTTGGCAGAACAGAAAGTTAGGATCTGAGACTCCACTATCAAAAACATAATTTGAATCACAAATCAAATACCTCATGTGGGCTTTTTTCAGGAGAAACACCTGATTTCTTAATATTATTTTTTTCTTTGTGTTTTATAGATATTTCATACAACTATATAATGTACATTGACTATATTCTACCCCATAATTCTTTTTTAAATTTAACTTCCTATTGATTCCCTGTTAACTTCACATCACGCACCCCCAAGCCCCTCATCTGCCTGTCCCTTTCCACTCACGCTCTGCCCCTGCAACCTTCCCCACAAAAGAAAGAAAAAAACGTCTCATTGTGAAAGCTGCAGTGTGTCACAGTGTGTCCCACATACTCACTTTTGTTCCCACTTCTTTACTTAGCGAATGTAAATGTTCATTACAAAGAGTCATCAGGGCTGGAGAGATGGCTCAGCGGGTAAGAGCACCGTCTGCTGTTCCAGAGGTCCTGAGTTCAAATCCAAGCAACCAAATGGTGGCTCACAACATAATGAGATCTGATGCCCTTCTCTGGGGTATCTGAACACAGCTACAGTGTACTCACATATAATAAATAAATAAATAAATCCTTTTAAAAAAGACAATAAACAATGAATCACCAGTCTAGTTCGAGGCCCCTGGCTTCTGCTACATTATCGATACCCAGGAGCCACCTCATGAAGATTTCTCTTACATACCCTGCTGTTGTTGCCCTGTCTGGTGGAGATCCTGCAGCTTTGGATCTACCACATGGATCTTCATGTGCTCCAGCAGTTCACTGGTGGGGTGGATGCTGGGGGCTAACTCAAAGCCCTGGATGGTAGCTAAGCTGGTTATATCACCAGCTCTCCCACACCCACACCACCAGGGCAAGCTCTCCAGCATTGTCCTGAATAGCTCACCCAATGTCCTAACCTGCAAAGGGCAGAGACAGCTCTTTCACTTTCATGCCCTCAGGGCCAGCTTACTCTTACCCATGCCAGCAGGGCCAGCTCTAATTGTGCTACACACAGTAGAGGTAGAGGGCCCGCTTTCCCAAGTGCTGCCGCCAATGAGGGACAGGGCCAGCTCTCCCACCTGCTATAGGTAGGACAGTGTTCCTAAATGATCTCAAATGATCAGGCTGTGCTTAGCTAAGTCCTGGACTACTAGGCTGGCTCCTCTCTGTGCAAAGTCTGGTGTTTTATGGTACAGCCAAACAAGTCCAGCCTGTTTGACAGCTGCACCTCCTAACTACACCATGCCTCCCTCCCCAGAACCACACACTTTCCTGGGAACCGAAGAGAAAACAAAATCCACGACCTGAGGAGCCCTCACAGCTCAGGATGTGTGCACATCTCTAGTGGAGGGAGCCCATGCCTCAGACAAGGTAAAACAGAAGAAAACCAGGCTTTAGAGCAGGAAGTCTCTCTCAGTACAAGGATGCCTAATCTAAGTTCCCAAAGGTTTCAGCTTGCGGGTATCAGTAGGCAGGATCTTGAGCCCTGACTGTGGCATTGATACTTTTTGGAAATTTCATGAAAGCAATTAAATTCATAGAACTTCATTCATGGGCAATGTAGAACTGATAGGGTGAATACTATTGGGCTCTTTGGAGAACTGGGGGTGGGGGGACTACATAGAGGACTCCAGTAGACCTTAATAAATTACATGTACATGTATGCCTGTACAAGTACATGTGTATAACACATATATGTGCAATGTGACATTTAATTTCATGATCCTATCCAATATTCAATTTGCCTCATTTGTTGTTTGTTTTTGTTAAGAAAAACTGAAGGCCACACTGTCTTAGGGTTTCTATTGCTTTGACAAAAAAAAAAAAAAAAAAACCCATCACCAAAATGTAAGTTAGGGAGGAAAAGGTTTATTCAGCTAACACTTCCACAGCACTGTTTATCACCAAAGGAAGTCAGGACAGGCACTCAAGCAGCGCAGGAACCTGGAGACAGGAGCTGATGCAGACACCATGGAGGGGGCTGCTTACTGACTCGACCCTTATGGCTCATTCAGCCTGCTTTCTAATAGAGCCCAGGACAACCTGCCCAGGGATGGTGCCACCCACCATGGGCGGGGGCCCTCCCCATTCACCACTAATTGAGAAAATGCCTTACAGCTGCATCTCATGGAGGTTCTGTCCTCTCTGATGATTCTAACGTGTGTCAAATTGATACACAAAATCAGCCAGTACAGCCAGTGAGATGGCTCAGCAGGGAACTGCATTATTCCCAAACTTGATAACCTGAATATCCGTTGTAAGGAGAGAGCAGACTCATATAAGTTATCTTCTAAGATAATGATAGTGATAAAATTATTATTTTTAAAAATAATGATAATAATAATAAATTTCTTTATTCCCACTTGTCTTAATTAGAGACACCATGAGGAAGGCAACTCTTAAAAAGAAAAACATTTAATTGAGCTTGCTTACAGTCTTAGAGGTGGGGGGCTGATGGGGGCTTTTGAAGCTTCAAAGCTCATCCACAACAAAACAGTCCACACCTCCTACAACAAGGCCACACTTCCTAATCCTTCTCAAATGGTTCAGCTCCCTGGTAACTAAGCATTCAAATAGATGAGCCTGTGAACTCTCACTCAAACTACCATAGTTGCCTTGGTTATGGTGTTTTACCACAGCAATAGAAAAGTAACTGCGTTCACAAGTACAACAGCCATGCCATTTCCATGTCCAGAAGATGCATTTCATAGCATCCTCTGAATCCTTTGACACACTTCACCTGCCCTTCTTTCATGGCATGCCTGAGCCTTGCAGGGATGGTACAGATGCTTCATTTGGGTTCAACAGTCAACAGTCACGTGCCCTCAGCACTTTGGCCAGTTGTGAGCCTCTGCATCAGTCATCAGTCATTGCATGGAGAGGCTTCTCCGAACAAGGGCAAGAACAGGATAATCTATGGGCATAAACATTAAGAAGGCAAGACTTAGCCAGGCGGTGGTGACTCACGTCTTTAATCCCAGCACTTGGGAGGCAGAGGCAGGCAGATTTCTGAGTTCGAGGCCAGCCTGGTCTACAGAGTGAGTTCCAGGACAGCCAGGGCTACACAGAGAAACCCTGTCTCGAAAAAAGAAGAAAAAAAAAAAAAGAAAAAAAGAAAAAAAAAGAAAGGCAAGACTTCCATCCTGTGTATCAGGCCTTGTGGTGGTTTGGCCCCCAATAGATTCACATGTTTGAATGCTTGGCCATAAGGAGTGGCACTACTAGGAGGTGTGGCCTTGTTGGAGGAAGTGTGTCACTATGTAGGTAGGCTTTGAGGGCTCCTATGCTCAGGTTCCACTGAGCGTGGAATCAGAGCCTGCCTGGCTGCCTGCGAAGGACAGTCCCCTTCTGTTGATGGGCGAATCAAGATATAGAACTCTGGGCTCTTCCAGCACCATGTCTGCCTGCACACAGCCATACTTCCTGCCATGCTGATAAAGGACTGAACCTCTGAAACTGTAAGTCAGACCCAAGACCCAATTCAATGTTTGTCTTTATAAGAGTTGCCTTGGTCATGGTGTTCCTTCACAGCAATAAAATCCTAACTGAGACAGGTTAACAAATCCAGAAAGCAGGTGGTTACCCACATAACAATTATGGCACTATTGAACCAGTGGGCACATCTTACCTGGCACTTTGCTATCATAGCTTTAATATCTTACAGCTAGGTAAGACCATTGATGGTTTTTCTCCCTTAGCAGACTGGGTAGCACATTTTAGCAATATGAATACTAGCCACTTTGCTCACACTTAAATTACAGGTCCCTTTTTCTCTCCTTTAAAAATCATAAGAGAAAGGCTCAAATCCTGTGATGTAAAGTTATCTTTTTTTCCCATGAGCTCTCAGATCATGTCTATAGTCCCTTCCTTTTATCTATAGGGGGAATACCTTTGCATACATGTAAATATTTATGACCATAGCAGGATTGAAGTTCTCTTTATATAGCTCTTGAATCCCTATGTTAAATGAAACTGGTTCTTTTGTGTATATTCGGGAGGGGAACATGGATGGTCAGCCTCTTTCCCCAGCCATCCCTGTCATTGCTCAATGGGCACATGAACATGGACTTCCACTCACCAAGGCTGACCTGGCTACAGCTGCTGCTGAATTCCAGATCTGCCAACAGCAGAGACCAACACTGAGCCCCAGACATGGCACCATTCCTTGAGGTGACCAGCCAGCAACCTGGTGCTAAGTTGACTACATTGGACCACTTCCTCCGTGGAAAGGACAATGTTTTGTTCTTACTGGAGTAGATACTTATTCTGGTTATGGACTTGCCTTTCCTACAAATGCTTCTGCCAAAACCACCATCTGTGGACTCACAGAATGCCTTATCCATTGTCACGGTATTCCACACAGCATTGTTTCTGACCAAGGAACTCATTTCACAGCCAGAGAAGTGCGACAGTGGGCCTACCATCATGGAATTCACTAGTCTACGATGATGTTTTCCATCCTCCCGAAGCAACTGGTCTGGTAGAAAGATGGAATGGCCTTTTGAAGCTCAGTTACAGTGCCAATTAGGTGGCAGCAGCATGGAGGGCTGGGGCAGAGTTCTTCAGAAGGCAGTATATGCTTTTAATCAGCGTCCGATATATGATACAGCTCTCCCACAACCAGGATCCATGGGTCCGGGAATCAAGGGGTGGAAAAGGGAAATAGTTCCACTCTCTATCACTCCTAGTGACCCTCTAGGAAAATTTTTGCTTCCTGTCCCTACAACCCTAGATTCTGCTGGCCTAGAAGTTTTTGGTTCCAGAGGGTAGAGTGCTCCTACCAGGAGCCACAACAAACATTCCATTGAACTGGAAGCTCAGAATTCTCCCTGGTCATTTTGGGCTTCCAATGCCCTTAAACCAACAGGGTAAGAGAGGAATAACAGTTAGGAGGGGTGATAGATCCAGATTACCATGGGGACATTGGATTGCCTCTCCACAATGGAGGTGAGCAGGATTATGTCTGGAGTGCAGGAGAGCCCTTAGGACATCTCTCAGTACTACCTTGTCCTATGATTAAAATCATTGGGAAAAAACAACATCCTAATCCAAGCAGGATGACAAAGAATGCAGACCCATCAGGAATGAAGGATGGGTCACTCCTCCAGGAAAAGAGCCAAGACCTACTGAGGTGCTTGACGAGGAGGAAATACAGTGGGTATTAGAGGAAGGTAGTTGTAAATACCAGCGAAGGCCACATAACTGTTACAGAAGCAAGAGTTATAAAGTAATAAGAATGCTTCTGTTTTATTTTGTTAAGAACACCTTTGTCAGGCTGGAGAGTTGGCTTAGCGGTTAAGAGCACTGACTGCTCTTCCAGACGTCCTGAGTTCAATTCTCAGCAACCACATGGTGGCTCACAACCATCTGTAATGAGATCTGATGCCCTCTTCTGGTATGTCTGAAGATAACTGCAGTGTATTTATATAAATAAAAAAATAAATATTTTTTTTAAAAAAAGAACACATTTGTCTTCTTCCAGTTTCTTTAACGTCAATTGGTATTTAAGTTGAGATACTAAAAGAATGTTCCCAAGGGACATTGCCCCATTGTAAATTTACAAATGTGCTTGTTACTGTACAAGGATTGCTATATCATGTTGAAAGACTCCGAGAGGAGCCCCTCACTCAGGCCTCAGGACAATAGAGGACACCCAAGAACTCACGAGAGACCAAGCTTGATGCAAACCACATGAGGCTTTATTTGGGGAAACCCAGAGCTCTGGGGACAACTCATATCCCACGCAGGGGTAGAGGAGTTGACCTCGAGGGGAAAGGGGTCCCAGTTTTTATAGGCCCTCAGGGGGGAAAGGAGAAGGGGGTGTAGGGGATTTCCAGATCTAAACAATATCTATTCTCAAGAAGTGGGTATGGGAGGGGTACAAGGAAAGAGTCTGGTGAAGGTGCAGCAACTCCGGATTGGTCCCAGCTGTGGTTGCTGGGGAGATTTTCTGACTCTTTCTCAGAAACCAATATCACAAACACCTGGCAATGGGCTTCATCAGTGGGCACACACATGGGTTCAAGGAATGGTCAAAACATTGGCAGACACACAGGTTCAAGGAGTGGCCAGAGCATTGTGCACCTCTATTTTTCTAAATCAGTGAAGCTAGTTCTGCTAAGAGTGACATCTATCTTGCCAATTTCAGGGCTTCTGTGACCTTTTACATTCTGACAGGATCTTTCAATGTTAGGTGTATTCATGACCTTGTTATTGTTTCATGTGGACATAAGATATTATTTGTGTCAAGTTGACAAGGGGTGAATTGTAATGGCTATTCCTGATTGTCAACTTGACTACATCTGGAATGAACTATAATCCAGAATTGGAAGGCTCACCTGTGATCCTGATCTTGAAGCTGGGAGGTACAAGTTTCTGACCTGGATCTTGAAGTGGAGATCTTGAAGCATCGTGGCTATGAATCCCTGCAGACTAAGGCAAGGGGATCTCTGAGTTCAAGGTCATCTGGGACAAAGCAAGTCCCAGATACAGGTGTGGTGGCACACACCTTTAATCTGGGTCACACCTTCTGCTGGAGACCTACATAAGGACATTGGAAGAAGGAAGACTCTCTCTTCTTCGCCTGCTTGCCTTGTGGTCTGAGCAACTGCTAGATCCTTGGACTTCCATTCACAGCTGCTGCTGCTCACCATTGTTGGGAGTTGGACTACAGACTACAGTCATCAACAAATTCCCTTACTATATAGAGACTATCCCTAAATTCTGTGACTCTAGAGAACTCTGACTAATACACATCTATTTTTAAAGTTTTATTAGGAGTTTTTTTTTATGTATATGTTTGTCTATGTGACTTTATGTGCACCTCCTGCATGCAGAGACTGGATGTCAAAAAAGAGTGTTGGATGTAATGTCAATGGTTTGTATATGTTTGGCCCAGGGAGTGGCACTGTTAGGAGGGGTAGCCTTGTTGACTAGGCATGGCCTTGTTGGAGTAGGTGTGTCACTGTGGTCAAAGGCTTTAACGCCCTTGTCTTAGGTGCCTAGAGGTCAGTCTCCTCTCAGCTTTCAGATGAGGATGTAAAACTCTCAGCTCCTCCTGCACCATGCCTGCCTGAATGTTGCCATGCTCCCACCTTGATGATAATCAACTGAACCTCTGAACCCATAAGCCAGCCCCAATTAAATGTTGTCTAAGAGTTGCCTTGGTCATGGTATCTGATCACAGCAGTAAAACCCTAACAAAGGCAGTAATAAAATATAATAAAAAATATTAGAAACAAGACAAAACCACTTAAAATTAACTTCCTAAGAACATTACCAAGATGTCAAAACCTGATAAGGGGCTTCAGAGAATTGATGTTAAAGATGGTTATGAGTCACCGTGTAGGTTCTGGGAACTAAACCTGGCTCCTCTGTGAGAACAATAAGTATTCTTAATCACTAAGTCACCTCTCTAACCCCAGCACCACCCAGTCTCTAATGGTGAATGAGTCTTTCTCTGCTTGCAACTGAAAGATCCTGACATAATGTAAAAGGTCACAGAAGCCCTGAAATTGGTAAAATAGATTTCATTGTTAGCAGAACTAGCTTCACTGATTTAGAAAAATAGAGGTGCACAATGCTCCGGCCGCTCCTTGAACCCATGTGTCTGCCAATGTTCTGACCGTTCCTTGAACCCATGTGTGTGCCCACTGATGAAGCCCATTGCCAGGAGTTTGTGATATTGGTTTCTGGGGAAGAGTCAGAAAATCTCCCCAGCTACCACAGCTGGGACCAATCCGGAGTTGCTGCACCTTCACCAGACTCTTTCCTTGTACCCCTCCCATACCCACTTCTTGAGAATACATATTGTTTAGATCTGGAAATCCCCTACTCCCTCCTTCTCCTTTCCCCCTTGAGGGCCTATAAAAACTGGGACCCCTTTCCCCTCGAGGTCGACTCCTCTACCCCTGCGTGGGATATGAGTCATCTCCAGAGCTCTGGCTTTCCCCGAATAAAGCCTCATGTGGTTTGCATCAAGCTTGGTCTCTCATAAGTTCTTGGGGGTCCGCTATTATCCTGAGACTTGAGTGAGGGTCTCCCTTCAGGGGTCTTTCACAACCACATCACAAGCCATCAACTGAGGAAAGCCATGCCTGGTTGGCAAGGGGTGGGGCCAGCTCCCCCGACCCACTTTGGCCTGCCTACAGGCTGTTTTATGTATCAACACTTGTATTTCAGACAGTAGTATTGCACTACAGGAACACCACAGTACTGTTTATGCAAAGCTGATGATGGATAAATATATGGGCTTTCTATTTTCTGGTGGTTATGAACAAAAGTTTTTGTGTAAATGTAAGTTTTAATGTCTCCAGGTAAATACACAGGAGAGAATTGCTGGGTCATCATGTAGATAGCTGTTTGTGCTTGTTAGAATGCACCAAACTGCGTTTCATCCCAGCTGAACTATACTACACTGTCAGCAGCCAACTGAGAAGTTCGTTTTCAGTGATTATCTTTTACATCATTTGCTGGGATTATACTCGGGAATGACATATTGGTAGGACCTGCTGTAAGTCAAACTGAATTTTAAACTTCAGCTTCCAATTGCCCCATTGTCAGTAAGTACAAATCCAATGTATTTGTGTGTATGTCAGCATTGGAGCCTGGGTAATAGGTGGGTTTAGAATCACATAAGAGGGCTGGTGAGATGGCTCAGTTGGTAAGAGCACCCGACTGCTCTTCCGAAGGTCAGGAGTTCAAATCCCAGCAACCACATGGTGGCTCACAACCATCCGTAACGAAATCTGACACCCTCTTCTGGAGTGTCTGAAGACAGCGACAGTGTACTTTACATATAATAAATAAATAAATAAAAATTAAAAAAAAAGAACATTTAGAATCACATAAGAGGTTAAGAAAACTACTGATGTGTCTATTTCCAGATGGAATAATGGAATAGCAGGGGGAAGGCCTACCCTGAATCCGAGCTCTGCCATCCACATGGGATGGGGGCATAGACAGAATAGAAAGAGCAACAGAACACAGCTGGCATCCTCCTCTTTCTGATCCCTGGTCAGTCGTGATGCCCTCTGCCTCATGCTCCTGCTGCAATGTGAGTGTGTGCAGCAAGCCCTCATAGATGGAACGCACTGTGAGCCAAAGAAAATCCTTGTTTCTTTCAGGTATTTTGGTCATTGCTGTCCCCAAATGTAACTGATACATTTCACACAATGTAACAAAGTAACTGACATTAATTCCACATCCCAGTGTTGGAGGAGGGTTTAGGTTTGTTTAGTTTTTTTTTGTTTTTTTTTTTGTACCTTTTGCTGAAACCTTGGGACTTTTTTTTTTTTTTTTTTTTTTCTTTCCATTTTTTATTAGGTATTTAGCTCATTTACATTTCCAATGCTATACCAAAAGTCCCCCCCATACCCACCCACCCCCACTCCCCTACCCGCCCACTCCCCCTTTTTGGCCCTGGCGTTCCCCTGTTCTGGGGCATATAAAGTTTGTGTGTCCAATGGGCCTCTCTTTCCAGTGATGGCCGACTAGGTCATCTTTTGATACATATGCAGCTAGAGTCAAGAGCTCCGGGGTACTGGTTAGTTCATAATGTTGATCCACCTATAGGGTTGCAGATCCCTTTAGCTCCTTGGGTACTTTCTCTAGCTCCTCCATTGGGAGCCCTGTGATCCGTCCATTAGCTGACTGTGGGCATCCACTTCTGTGTTTGCTAGGCCCCGGCATAGTCTCACAAGAGACAGCTACATCTGGGTCCTTTCGATAAAATCTTGCTAGTGTATGCAATGGTGTCAGCGTTTGGATGCTGATTATGGGGTGGATCCCTGGATAAGGCAGTCTCTACATGGTCCACCCTTTAATCTCAGCTCCAAACTTTGTCTCTGTAACTCCTTCCAAGGGTGTTTTGTTCCCACTTCTAAGGAGGGGCATAGTGTCTACACTTCAGTCTTCATTTTTCTTGAGTTTCATGTGTTTAGGAAATTGTATCTTATATCTTGGGTATCCTAGGTTTTGGGCTAATATCCACTTATCAGTGAGTACATATTGTGTGAGTTCCTTTGTGAATGTGTTACCTCACTCAGGATGATGCCCTCCAGGTCCATCCATTTGGCTAGGAATTTCATAAATTCATTCTTTTTAATAGCTGAGTAGTACTCCATTGTGTAGATGTACCACATTTTCTGTATCCATTCCTCTGTTGAGGGGCATCTGGGTTCTTTCCAGCTTCTGGCTATTATAAATAATGCTGCTATGAACATAGTGGAGCATGTGTCCTTCTTACCAGTTGGGGCATCTTCTGGATATATGCCCAAGAGAGGTATTGCTGGATCCTCCGGTAGTACTATGTCCAATTTTCTGAGGAACCGCCAGACGGATTTCCAGAGTGGTTGTACAAGCCTGCAATCCCACCAACAATGGAGGAGTGTTCCTCTTTCTCCACATCCACGCCAGCATCTGCTGTCACCTGAATTTTTGATCTTAGACATTCTGACTGGTGTGAGGTGGAATCTTAGGGTTGTTTTGATTTGCATTTCCCTGATGATTAAGGATGTTGAACATTTTTTCAGGTGCTTCTCTGCCATTCTGTATTCCTCAGGTGAGAATTCTTTGTTCAGTTCTGAGCCCCATTTTTTAATGGGGTTGTTTGATTTTCTGAAGTCCACCTTCTTGAGTTCTTTATATATGTTGGATATTAGTCCCCTATCTGATTTAGGATAGGTAAAGATCCTTTCCCAATCTGTTGGTGGTCTCTTTGTCTTATTGACGGTGTCTTTTGCCTTGCAGAAACTTTGGAGTTTCATTAGGTCCCATTTGTCAATTCTCGATCTTACAGCACAAGCCATTGCTGTTCTGTTCAGGAATTTTTCCCCTGTGCCCATATCTTCAAGGCTTTTCCCCACTTTCTCCTCTATAAGTTTCAGTGTCTCTGGTTTTATGTGAAGTTCTTTGATCCATTTAGATTTGACCTTAGTACAAGGAGATAAGTATGGATCGATTCGCATTCTTCTACATGATAACAACCAGTTGTGCCAGCACCATTTGTTGAAAATGCTGTCTTTCTTCCACTGGATGGTTTTAGCTCCCTTGTCGAAGATCAAGTGACCATAGGTGTGTGGGTTCATTTCTGGGTCTTCAATTCTATTCCATTGGTCTACTTGTCTGTCTCTATACCAGTACCATGCAGTTTTTACCACAATTGCTCTGTAGTAAAGCTTTAGGTCCGGCATGGTGATTCCACCAGAGGTTCTTTTATCCTTGAGAAGAGTTTTTGCTATCCTAGGTTTTTTGTTATTCCAGATGAATTTGCAAATTGCTCCTTCTAATTCATTGAAGAATTGAGTTGGAATTTTGATGGGGATTGCATTGAATCTGTAGATTGCTTTTGGCAAGATAGCCATTTTTACAATATTGATCCTGCCAATCCATGAGCATGGGAGATCTTTCCATCTTCTGAGATCTTCTTTAATTTCTTTCTTCAGAGACTTGAAGTTTTTATCATACAGATCTTTCACTTCCTTAGTTAGAGTCACGCCGAGATATTTTATATTATTTGTGACTATTGAGAAGGGTGTTGTTTCCCTAATTTCTTTCTCAGCCTGTTTATTCTTTGTGTAGAGAAAGGCCATTGACTTGTTTGAGTTAATTTTATATCCAGCTACTTCACCGAAGCTGTTTATCAGGTTTAGGAGTTCTCTGGTGGAATTTTTAGGGTCACTTATATATACTATCATATCATCTGCAAAAAGTGATATTTTGACTTCCTCTTTTCCAATTTGTATCCCCTTGATCTCCTTTTGTTGTCGAATTGCTCTGGCTAATACTTCAAGTACTATGTTGAAAAGGTAGGGAGAAAGTGGGCAGCCTTGTCTAGTCCCTGATTTTAGTGGGATTGCTTCCAGCTTCTCTCCATTTACTTTGATGTTGGCTACTGGTTTGCTGTAGATTGCTTTTATCATGTTTAGGTATGGGCCTTGAATTCCTGATCTTTCCAGAACTTTTATCATGAATGGGTGTTGGATCTTGTCAAATGCTTTTTCTGCATCCAACGAGATGATCATGTGGTTTTTGTCTTTGAGTTTGTTTATATAGTGGATTACATTGATGGATTTTCGTATATTAAACCATCCCTGCATTCCTGGAATAAAACCTACTTGGTCAGGATGGATGATTGCTTTAATGTGATCTTGGATTCGGTTAGCGAGAATTTTATTGAGGATTTTTGCATCGATATTCATAAGAGAAATTGGTCTGAAGTTCTCTATCTTTGTTGGATCTTTCTGTGGTTTAGGTATCAGAGTAATAGTGGCTTCATAAAATGAGTTGGGTAGAGTACTTTCTACTTCTATCTTGTGAAAAAGTTTGTGCAGAACTGGAATTAGATCTTCTTTGAAGGTCTGATAGAACTCTGCACTAAACCCGTCTGGTCCTGGGCTTTTTTTGGCTGGGAGACTATTTATAACTGCTTCTATTTCTTTAGGGGATATGGGACTGTTTAGAAGGTCAACTTGATCCTGATTCAACTTTGGTACCTGGTATCTGTCCAGAAATTTGTCCATTTCGTCCAGGTTTTCCAGTTTTGTTGAGTATAGCCTTTTGTAGAAGGATCTGATGGTGTTTTGGATTTCTTCAGGATCTGTTGTTATGTCTCCCTTTTCAGTTCTGATTTTGTTAATTAGGATTTTGTCTCTGTGCCCTCTAGTGAGTCTAGCTAAGGGTTTATCTATCTTGTTGATTTTCTCAAAGAACCAACTCCTCGTTTGGTTAATTCTTTGAATAGTTCTTCTTGTTTCCACTTGGTTGATTTCACCCCTGAGTTTGATTATTTCCTGCCGTCTACTCCTCTTGGGTGAATTTGCTTCCTTTTTTTCTAGAGCTTTTAGATGTGTTGTCAAGCTGCTAGTATGTGCTCTCTCCCGTTTCTTCATGGAGGCACTCAGAGCTATGAGTTTCCCTCTTAGAAATGCTTTCATTGTGTCCCAAAGGTTTGGGTACGTTGTGGCTTCATTTTCATTAAACTCTAAAAAGTCTTTAATTTCTTTCTTTATTCCTTCCTTGACCAAGGTATCATTGAGAAGAGTGTTGTTCAGTTTCCACGTGAGTGTTGGCTTTCTGTTATTTTTTTTGTTATTGAAGATCAGCCTTAGTGCATGGTGATCTGATAGGATACATGGGACAATTTCAATATTTTTGAATCTGTTGAGGCCTGTTTTGTGGCCTATTATGTGGTCAATTTTGGAGAAGGTACCATGAGGTGCTGAGAAGAAGGTATATCCTTTTGTTTTAGGATAAAATGTTCTGTAGATATCTGTCAGATCCATTTGTTTCATCACTTCTGTTAGTTTCAGTGTGTCCCTGTTTAGTTTCTGTTTCCATGATCTGTCCATTGGTGAAAGTGGTGTGTTGAAGTCTCCCACTATTATTGTGTGAGGTGCAATGTGTGCTTTGAGCTTTACTAAAGTTTCTTTAATGAATGTGGCTGCCCTTGTATTTGGCGCATAGATATTCAGAATTGAGAGTTCCTCTTGGAGGATTTTACCTTTGATGAGAACAAAGTGCCCCTCCTTGTCTTTTTTGATGACTTTGGGTTGGAAGTCAATCTTATCAGATATTAGGATGGCTACTCCAGCTTGTTTCTTCATACCATTTGCTTGGAAAATTGTTTTCCAGCCTTTTATTCTGAGGTAGTGTCTATCTTTTTCTCTGAGATGTGTCTCCTGTAAACAGCAAAATGTTGGGTCTTGTTTGTGTAGCCAGTTTGTTAGTCTATGTCTTTTTATTGGGGAGTTGAGACCATTGATGTTAAGAGATATTAAGGAAAAGTAATTGTTGCTTCCTGTTATTTTTGTTGTTAAAGTTGGCATTCTGTTCTTGTGGCTGTCTTCTTTTAGGTTTGTTGAGGGATTACCTTCTTGTTTTTTCTAGGGCATTGTTCCCGTTCTTGTATTGGTTTTTTTCTGTTATTACCCTTTGAAGGGCTGGATTCGTGGAGAGATAATGTGAGAATTTGGTTTTGTCGTGGAATACTTTGGTTTCTCCATCTATGGTAATTGAGAGTTTGGCAGGGTATAGTAGCCTGGGCTGGAATTTGTGTTCTTTTAGTGTCTGTATAACATCTGTCCAGGCTCTTCTGGCTTTCATAGTCTCTGGTGAAAAATCTGGTGTAATTCTGATAGGCTTGCCTTTGTATGTTACTTGACCTTTTTCCCTTACCGCTTTTAGTATTCTATCTTTATTTAGTGCATTTGTTGTTCTGATTATTATGTGTCGGGAGGAATTTCTTTTCTGGTCCAGTCTATTTGGAGTTCTGTAGGCTTCTTGTATGTTCATAGGTATCTCTTTCTTTATATTTGGGAAGTTTTCTTCAATAATTTTGTTGAAGATGTTTGCTGGCCCTTTAAGTTGAAAATCTTCATTCTCATCCACTCCTATTATCCGTAGGTTTGGTCTTCTCATTGTGTCCTGGATTTCCTGGATATTTTGAGTTAGGATCTTTTTGCATTTTCCATTTTCTTTGATTGTTGTGCCGATGTTCTCTATGGAATCTTCTGCACCTGAGATTCTCTCTTCCATCTCTTGTATTCTGTTGCTGATGCTCAAATCTATGGTTCCAGATTTCTTTCCTAGGGTTTCTATCTCCAGTGTTGCCTCACTTTGAGTTTTCTTTATTGTTTCTACTTCCCTTTTTAGGTCTAGTATGGTTTTGTTCATTTCCATCACCTGTTTGTATGTTTTTTCCTCTTTTTCTGTAAGGACTTCTACCTGTTTGATTGTGTTTTCCTGTTTTTCTTTAAGGACTTGTAACTCTTTAGCAGTGTTCTCCTGTATTTCTTTAAGTGATTTATTAAAGTCCTTCTTGATGTCCTCTACCATCATCATGAGATATGCTTTTAAATCTAGGTCTAGGTTTTCGGGTGTGTTGGGGTGCCCTGGACTGGGCGAAGTGGGAGTACTGGGTTCTGATGATGGTGAGTGGTCTTGGTTCCTGTTAGTAGGATTCCTCCGTTTACCTTTCGCCATCTGGTAATCTCTGGAGTTAGTAGTTATAGTTGACTCTGTTTAGAGATTGTTCTTCTGGTGATTCTGTTACCGTCTCTCAGCAGACCTGGGAGACAGATTCTCTCCTCTGAGTTTCAGTGCTCAGAGCACTCTCTGCTGGCAAGCTCTCTTACAGGGAAGGTGTGCAGATATCTTGTTTTTGGACCTCCTCCTGGTCGAAGAAGAAGGCCCAAAACAGGGCCTCTCTCAGAAGCTGTGTTGCTTTGGCAGTTCCCAGAAGCTGTCAGCTTCTGTGGTGCAGACTCTCACCTGTGCAGACTAAAATCCTAAGTTCCAGGGAGTCCTGGAACCAAGATGGTGACCGCTGCTCCTGAGGCCGAGGCCGTCTCCAGAGCCAGGCGGACACCTGTCCTCTGGTCCGGATGGTGGCCGGTTATCTGCGGCCCGCCCAGGCTGCTGCCTCAGCGGCTCTGTGCTTCTGCCCGTTCCAGAAGCTGTCCGGTTCTCTGGCACACCCTCTAACCTGTTCAGACTAATTTCCTAAATTCTGCTGAGTCCCGGAACCAAGATGGCGACCGCTGCTGCTGAGGCTGAGGTCGCCTCCCAAGCCAGGCGGACACCTGTCCTCTGGTCCGGATGGTGGCCGGTTATCTGCGGCCCGCCCCGGCTGCTGCCTCAGCGGCTCTGTGCTTCCGCCCGTCCCAGAAGCTGTCCGGTTCTCTGGTGCACCCTCTAACCTGTTCAGACTAATTTCCTAGGTCCCGCGGAGTCCCGGAACCCAGATGGCGACCGCTGCTGCTGAGGCTGAGGTCGCCTCCCAAGCCAGGCGGACACCTGTCCTCTGGTCCGGATGGTGGCCGGTTGTCTGCGGCCCGCCCAGGCTGCTGCCTCAGCGGCTCTGTGCTTCTGCCCGTCCCAGAAGCTGTCAGGTTCTCTGGCGCACCCTCTAACCTGTTCAGACTAATTTCCTAAGTTCTGCTGAGTCCCGGAACCAAGATGGCGACTGCTGCTGCTGAGGCTGAGGCCGCCTCCCAAGCCAGGCGGACACCTGTCCTCTGGTCCGGATGGTGGCCGGTTATCTGCGGCCCGCCCAGGCTGCTGCCTCAGCGGCTCTGTGCTTCCGCCCGTCCCAGAAGCTGTCCGGTTCTCTGGTGCACCCTCTAACCTGTTCAGACTAATTTCCTAGGTCCCGCGGAGTCCCGGAACCCAGATGGCGACCGCTGCTGCTGAGGCTGAGGTCGCCTCCCAAGCCAGGCGGACACCTGTCCTCTCGGGACTTTTTTGTGAGACTTGAACTCGAGGCTTTGTGCATGCTCTCCAGCCCCTATCTTTGGAGTCTTCTATGTGGATGGTCATGTTATCTGGGAATTGCAACAACTTCACCCTTTCAAACCTGCATGCGACTTATTTTCCTGACTTTGAGATATAGGAGTTCCTGAATACGGAGAAAGCAAGTGCTGCAATTAGACAGTCTTGTCTTAGTCTCCGGGACTAGCACTTTGATTTTATATTAGCTTGTAGTTTATTGAGGCTTCTTCTTCTCTGTCATACATAATCGATTTCCATCTAACGATCATCTTACTGCCCTCCTTGATTTGTAGTTGATATTGTTCTTATCTTATTTTTTTCCCATAAGATTTATTTATATTATTTTTAATTATGTGTGGATATGGTCACATGAGGGCGGTACTTGCAGAGGCCAGAAGAGGGTGTAAGATTGCCTGGAGCTAGAGTTACAGACATTTTTAATTACATTTCTTTCTTTTCCCATGTATATGCACATGCCCTGGCCTGCATGTAGAGGTGAGAGAACAACCTGTGGGTGTCGGCTCTCTCTTTCCATCATGGGGTCTTGGGGACTGAACTCAGGTAATTAGGTTTGGCAGTGTGTTTACATGCTGAGCAGTCTCTCTGACCCTTTGTTCTCATTCCTAAAAGTGGCTATATACTGTTGGTATTACTATATTTACATACTAGCTCACTTACCAGTGAAATCATCTCAGTCTGAATTCATTTTTTTCAGAAGTATTAACTATTAATCCTATTTTTCTGATAATTACATTATACTTGATATCAGTCAAAAAGCCAAGAGGTCATAGTCTACAGCTAGTGTTATTGACACTGCTCATTGGTTATTGGGGAAGTCTTCGTAATTCTTGTTTTTTATTTATTTGTTTTTTTTTACAAACTTGTACCATCTCATCTAACTTGCTGAATTTATCTAAGTATAGCATTCCCCTATCCTATTAGATCTAAAGTGATCAAAAATGAAAATATAACATATTAAATCTTTTGGAATCGGTTAAGCAAGTACCATGGAGGAAAGCATACTGTTAAACTGTCCTGGAGAAAAGGGAGAGTCACTTCCTTCAGTGGCCTCACTCAGTCACCTCAACATCGACTTTGTCTGCTCTATAGTTCCTGGTTTTCCTTTCTGCTTTACACAGAAACACAAGAACTAACTGCTTCAATGTACCGTACATGCTGACATGTTCAAACTGGAATGGGAACTGCAGAGGGGTCCTGTTGTTTCCATGGGCCAGGCTCACACGCTGTCACCTTCTGAGTCTCAGAACAGACAAGGGACATTTCCAGTTAGGACAAGAAGCCCTTCGCCTTGCACAGCAGAGTAGGAGCAGCATAGCAGGTCTGTGGCTCTCTGGAGCAGAGCGGTCAGTCAGCCAAGAAGAGCTTTTCTCTTTCCAGCAGGCTCTCTAATAAGTAATTCTGTTACCCATAATCCTCTGCAGTAGGGAAAAGAAATAATGGTTTCACAGTCTGCCAATAGTAGGAGGTGGGGAATGGCTCACTTGTTCTGATTCTATTTAGAATGTAGCTAATAATACTTGGAACACTCGTCCATCTTTAGGCACTGATTCTTTTTTTGTTTGTTTGTTAGTTAGGGACAGCTGGGGTTGGGGGACGGCTCAGTAGGTGAAGTGCAGACCACACAAGCATGAGGGCCTGAGCTGGGATCCCCAGCAGCCATGGAAGAAGCCAGATGCAGTGATGCTCACCGGAGTCTCGGAGCTGGCAGGGTGGAACAGCAGACCCCTGGAGCTCTGTGGCCAGCTAGTCTTGCTGAATCCAAGAGTTCCCGGTTCAGTGAGAGAACTTCTCTCAAACAATACAGTGAATGACTTTAAAAGCCACCCAAGGTGACCTCCTGGCCCCCACATGTATGTGCACACACTTGGATGCATAACCACATGCTCAGATGCACCCATCTCCCTTCCCCTCCAAAGTCAGAGAAAGCTGGGGTCAAACTATGGATCACGGTTCTTTAAAATGTCCTTTGAAATCAAGAATTCAGAAACTGAGTAAGGCTATACAATTAAGCAATATATAAGTGAACTGGCTGGTATATTTTAATCTAGATTATTACATAAAAGAACAATATCTTTACTTTTCTGTGGTGATAAAATACCCTGAAAAAAAATCAACGTAATGGAGGAAGGATGGATTTTGGCTGAGTGCCATAGGGATGGAGTCTATCATGGAGGCCCCGGGGGTGGGGGTTGGGGGTGGGCATGCTAAGATGCAGGGAAGGTTTGGTGACAGAAACTGGAGGCTTGGTGTCACACTGTGCCAGTCACACAGCATCTGCACTCAGGAAGCAAGCAGAGAGCAAACCAGCAGAGAAACCTCAGGTTTGCTTTGAGTTCCCCATCGTTCACTACCCTCCTGACAGGCACCACCATGTGTTCAAATACGAGTGTAGAGGGGACATTTCCCATTCAAAGCACAACTACTGGACATGTACGTTTTGGCATGTCTGTACATGTGTGTAAATATGCACATCCATGTGCGTATGGAGACCTGTGTTAGTCTCTTATGGACTTCTTTTGGCTAGGCTAGTGGCCAGCAAACCCCAATGATCTTGCTGTCTCTGGCCCCTGCACTGCTGGGGTTCCACAAGAGGACACTACCAGGCCTGCCTTTTTATATGGGTGCTGGGGCTGTGAATTCCTCCTAATGTGCTATAATAAGGGCTGTACCCACAGCTCCAACTCTCCAGTCCTCAGATAGCTCAACTTTATAGAAATGAAGTTATCAGGGTGGGAGGAGGAGGTGGGGAGCAGTTTTGTATTGAGGCAGGCTCTCACTATGTAGTTCAGGCTAGCCTTGTATTTACAGGGATCCACATGCTCTGCCTCTCCCAAGTGCTGAGATTAATGGCATGTTCCACTATCTCAGGCTGGAAGTTTTTAATGGGTCTAGTTTTCATCTTGCAAGATAAAAGGTTCTGAAGACAGTGTGCACAGACTCAGAACCCCTCAGCTGCATGCTTGACAGTGGCTAAGACTGTAAGAAGAAAGAGAACAAGGCCTGCCACTGAGTTGACACTTTAATTTTTTAAGAAAGAAACATCCAGACAGTGCTACAGACAGCCCCAATGTATCTACAGTGTCATACATCAAAGGACAGTTGTTCACAATGACATTTTAAAGCACTGAGAGAGAAAGAGAGCTAAGTGCTTTTTGAATCCAAGAAGTCAAAATATTTTCAGAACAGGTCTTAACATCCTCTCATGGGCTAAAGTTTTAATACTTGCCACTTGGAAGCCTAGACAACTAGAATGTTCACATAACTTCAGGCATAAGAGACCATGGTGAAAACCAAGTCTTCTGGTGACACACTAGTTACTCATTTGGCCCATCTCCACACACAGATTTAAATGCCTCATTTCTCAGCCAAGTGACACATTGCTTGGATTAACATATTTACATTTCTCTATCATACAGATGTACAAGCAGATGAAGTGTATCAGAGTGTTCACTTGTTTCACAGGAACATAACAATTTGACAGATGTCCACGCACGTACTCGGAACTAAACATGCCCCTTTAAAACACATCTAGAATTTCCCCCTCTCAACGTTACAACCAACCTTGTGATTTTTCAAAGCAATATATACCTCCTCAATCCTCCCGAGTTCTCTTTTCCTCCTATTTCCTGACTATGCTCAGTGTGAACTGTTGGTGTCTTGGGTTTTGTGCCCATTCTTTCTCAGCACGAGCAAGGGCCCAACTCCAGCAGGGAAGTAATGCTAAAGCTACACAGAAGAGCACTAAAGACATTTTCTCTAGAATAGACAAGACACGGCATGCCGAAACATACAGCTGGGTAATACTGGTGGATCACACACAGAATTTACATTTCCAAAACAGAATAACTTAAATATTAAAACGTACCTTTATGTTACCCAATGGAACTGACTTTATAAGCATAACAAATGGCAAAATTTGATAGAAAAATTGCAAAACTCACTAGTTTTAAATGCTGTGTATCACAGCATATGAACGTATTTCTACCATCTACTGGAACTACAAACAACAGTACTTCTTTAAGCTGCTCTAGGGTTTAGAACCTAATTAGAAATTTATACGAAACACAATTTTATGCTCAAATATGGAAATGAGTAACATAATTCCAAAACCGAGAAGTATCCCAGCATTCTGCAGGAAGAAATATCCCCAACGGCTGCATCCGTGATCACTAGCATCATTGTGCAACATCTCAGGCACCTGAAAGAGGCAGAAGCAACAGTTTAGCTTTCAGAACAGAGAAACCAGAGAGTCTGAAGGACAGTGTGGCTTGGGGCTGGGTAAAGTATTGGTCTTTGTCCCAGGACTTGACTGACTACATGCACACTGACCCTGGTAGGGCCCTGGCACTGAGCATGTCTAGCAGCTGACTAGGACAATGACGACTATGGTTCCAAGCAGGTAAACATTCACCCACTGTACAGTGAGAGGTGATGCTGGCTTCCCTGCTGCAGGTACGTCTGATGTTCACTTCTGATGCAGAGGCAGCTCTCACACTGCATAGAATGGAAGTGTAGCAAGAAGCCTGCTTTAAGCCGGGCGTGGTGGCGCACGCCTTTAATCCCAGCACTCGGGAGGCAGAGGCAGGCGGATTTCTGAGTTCGAGGCCAGCCTGGTCTACAAAGTGAGTTCCAGAACAGCCAGGGCTATAAAGAGAAACCCTGTCTCGAAAAACCAAAAAAAAAAAAAAAAAAAAAAAAAAAAGAAGCCTGCTTTAGGAGTGTTAAATGGACAAGGGAGTTTTACTTTGTCAAAAGGGCCTTTTAAGTATGGCCTGCTGACAACACGTGGCCTGGGCTGGGCTTACTGTGAGTTTATAGACAATCCAGGGCCTGATTCTACAAACGGAGGAGTTTTCATGTGTTTCCTGGTAACTCTTGGGTAGGAGAAAGCTGTATAAACAGAAACCAACAAAAGACAACGAGCTCAGAGGGCACCTACAGTCTTAACTACCATCCTTCTGGACCCACAATCCTGTCTCACCACTGGAATTAACACCATTTTTGCAATGATTTTTTTTAATTAAAAAAAAAAAAAAAGATTAGAGCCGGGCGTGGTGGCACATGCCTTTAATCCCAGCACTGGGGAGGCAGAGGCAGGTGGATTTCTGAGTTAGAGTCCAGCCTGGTCTACAAAGTGAGTTCCAGGACAGCCAGGGCTACACAGAGAAACCCTGTCTCAAAAAGAAAAAAAAATGATGAATTGTATTTATGTGAATGTGGGTTTGTGCTTGTGCATTGCCTACAGAGGGGGTCAGATCCTGGTGATGGAGCTGCATGGGGCTGAATCACAGGATGTGGGTGCTAAGAACCAAATCCTGGTCCTCTGCAAGAGGAGGATGTGCTCTTAACAGCCAAGCCTTTCCCCAGACCCTGCAATGGCTTTTTACCATACAAGTCTGTTTATTTAGTCAATGCCCTCGACTTCTTGGAAACTTACCATGTCAACCAGAGCGACATACATGAACAAGCCGGCAGTGAGTGCGAATATCCACATAGAAACATTTTCTGCATAATGCCCGATGAATATCCCTGTTGCCATTCCAAGGTAGGCCAACATGGCTGACAGAGCATTATAGAGCACAGCCTGCTTGACAGTCATGCCAGCCTTTAGCAAAACAGCAAAGTCACCTTTATCAGAAAACAAACAAACAAAAAAAATGAGGGCAGGGTCATTGAAGATAATTTTGACACACATCTAATAGATTTTTCAGATATAGAAAAAAAGTTTGATCCTTTTCCAGGGGAATAAAAAGAAAGAAACTATCCAGGGCTAGAGCAGCGTTCGCAGGCTCCAGCAGTTTCACAGACTTGGTAATTCCATGCAGCAGTGTCTGTAGGCTTCCTGGGTGTCAGTGATGGTGAGGGAGGGAGGGCACACGCCCTGCTGCACTCCTGCACTGTCTAGAAGGGGTTGACACTGCAGCTGCAGGCAGGGGCAACAGTTCAGTTGTCCTAACTACACAGTGAGCTTAAGGCTTGCCTGGGCTACATGAGACCCAATCTCAGAAACACTAAAGCAGAAACAATAATAAACCACCTGGCGATGGAGGGAGGGCGGTGTGGACTTGAAGGAATGGCCGCAAGTGACAAAGGCAACACCTAAGAGCCCTGAGTCATGGAGATGGAAATGTTAAGAGCCTCACGGGGCAGGAAGGACTGAGAATGGGGAGCAAGGGAAACACGGGCTTACAGAGCATGCGCCAGGTAGACGGGAGGCCTTCTGAATGGCAGGATGCATGCCAAGGACCAAAAGTGAAGCTGTCCGAGTGTTTGTGAATGAACGTGTGCCCATGAGAAGAAACAGGAACTGGGATCCAAACGATGGAGGAAGGTTTCACATTGTAGTGAAGTGAGAAGTGCCACTCACCAACCCCTTTCCTTCAGCTCCAAGACTTCCTGCTGTCATTCCCACTCTACCCTCCGAGGCAGTCCCTTCCCGAACTCTGAGCTAGCCTGGCAGTCAGTAAGCCCACTGACCCTCCAGTCTCCATCCTCCAAAGCGCTGGGGCTCCGGGAACACAGAATGCTGGGATTTGAACTCAGGTCCTCGGGCTGGCACAGCCAGTGCTCTTACCTACTGAGTGTTGACCCACTCCTGTCTTTTAGGTGGTGCTGGGGCTAAATCGAGGTTGCCATGCAGTCTGGGCAAGTGCACACCCATGGAGCTACTACTATACAAGCTACAGCCTCCTTCCTAACTTCCTGTGTAATTTAAGACGCATTCCCATGCATGCTGTAGTTCTGGTGTCTTTGGGTTTGGGAATTGGGAGTTGGGAGTTGGGAAGCAGGGTCTCACTTAGCCCAGGCTAGCCTCAAACTATGTGGATGAGGATGACTGTCAACTCCTGATCCTTCTGCTTTGCCACCCAAGTGGTGGGATGACGGTCATGCACGTGCACTTGTAGGAGCCCAGCCACTCATGTCCCCAGTGTGCCAACACAGAAAGGACGACTACAGAAGGGACCCAGCTGTAGCTGGACACAGGTATAATACACAGGTATTATGCATTCTTGTCCAGCGAGAAAGAAGGGCAGTTTGGTGAGCAGAGGCTGGGAAGGCAGGCCTTGGCTATGAAGCAGCCACCAGCGACAGCAGCATGGTTCAGTCCCACAGCAGAAGCTGCCCACATGCTTCTCTTACCTAGTTCATGAGGCAGTTCATGACAGAACACAGCGACAGAGGTGCTTAGCCCACTGGACAAACCCTCGGTGAAGGCAGCACCTGTGTAAACAAAGTCAGCAAGGGTGAGTCTGAGGCCCCGAAAGCACAGTACACGCTACACAGAAACGACGGGAAAACAAGGACATTACATTGTGCATAAACACCATCTTCCTAGCTCAGCCTTCACCTTCTTACTTAAAAAAAAACAAGCTGGGCATGGTTGTACATTTAGTTATAGTACCCAGGAAGAAGAGGCAGGGGTATCTTTGTGAATTCTAGGTCAGCCTGGTCTCAGAGCCCATCTCACTGGGCCTAGATGCCCATAGGAAGCAAAGGCATACGCAACAGGAGGGAAAGGTTCAGTTGACTAGCAATGAGCCTACATCTACAAATCTGAGAAGGGACTGCTACCATACAGAACCCTGAGCTGAGAATGTAAATTCCATCAGCTGAAAGCCCTCTGCAGTCGGAAGTACTTCACTGGCCTCAGGGGAATTCATGATGCCACCAGACTTGTGGACACACATGCTTTTATGTGAGCAGCAAGACAGAGCCCCTCCCATTCAAAAAGCTAAGTCTGCTGACCAATCATCTACCAGCCGTGCATGGGACATTCCTCCCATCACATCAGCCTAAGCAGTGGGCCCAGTGGGCCTGGCTGAAAAGCAGCACTGCCTTTCTGTCCTCCGGCAGGGAAAGGGCTTTCACATTAGGGGTCTGGAACACAGGCACTCATGCATGCTAGGCGAGAACTACCACTCCTGTTTAAACCCTGATCTTAAGAACTCCTGGATGAAGAACAACCTTTGTGTGTTTGATGCAAGGGCTCGCACCCAGGGCTTACGGACACCATGTAAGTGGTCTACCACTGAGCTAGAGCCACAGCCTAAAGTACAACTTAGGTAACAGACAGGCGCAGATCTGAGGCTGATCTGTAGCCCATATTTCCTGAGCACTTCATTATTAGAAAGCAGACAAAAAAAAGTATTTTGCTCATTTTGGCACCTACTTTTTGTTAAATTTGAGAGAACATTTAATGTAACATTTCCAGGCTAACAGCAAGGGGCAGCTATGCAGCGGCATACCAATAGCAAGGCCGTCACTGAAATTGTGCAGCCCGTCGCCCATGATCACCATCCAGGCCAATGTGGCAATGCCGGCGTCCTTCAGCTCCTCTCGAGAGTAGCGCTGGCTGTGGCTGTGAGGGTGGTGGTTCTGGTGGTGGTGGTGGTGCAGAATGTGATGGTAGTCGTGATGGTGGTGGATGAGGTCGTCGGACTGGCCCAGCGTATCGTGGAAGTGTGAATGGCACTTGTTCTTGCAGCCCCTGGGCACATATTCATTGTAGACTTCTTGTGGGTGTGCATGGGCTATCATGACCTCTTCCTCTTCCAACATCGTCGGCTGCTGGGAATCAAAGGGGGAGGGCTCTTGGGAGTCGGCTCGCAGATAGCTTTCAGGTCCTAGGGATAAATGCAGAGAACACTGAGACCAAATGAACATCTGTTGGTGTTCCTGAACACAGCCCAGATGTTCCCACTGCTGACCAGTCAATCATCAGGACTGAGCAGCAGAGCACTGTTGATGAGGAATGGCAACAGGCTCTAGTGACTTCTTCAAATGTGAAATATATCATGTTTTAAGAATGGGTTTCAAGTGCAGAACTGTAGCACGGAAGAAGCCGAGGGAGGGTTACGTGAGCTCAGAACTCCAAGACCAGTCCTGGCAACACAGTGATAGCTAGAACCTATTTTATAAGATTGAAGGGTTTATTTTTAAGTTTAATTTTTAATTACACGTATTCATTTGGTGTGCGCAGGATTGGCACGTGGCGACAGCACATGTGTGGAGGCCAGGAGACAACCGCTTGGGGTTGTCTTCCCTGCCATGAGTGGAGTCCCAACTGAACTCAGGTAAGCAGGCTGAACACCCAGCACCCGCCTGCACTGAGCCATCCGCCTCACTCGTCCTACTTCCTCTTAGTCCCTCTCTTTTGTCCCAGTTAGTTTATTAATGACTCTTGTTTTTTTTTTTTTAAAGACTTATTTATTCATTTACTTTACATGCACTGTTGTTTAGCCTGCATGTTTGTCTGTGTGAGGGTGTCAGAGCCCCTGGAACAGGAGTCACAGACAGTTGTAAGCTGCCATGTGGGTGCTGAGAATTGAACCTGGATTTTCTGGAAGAGCAACCAGTGCTCTTAACTACTGTGCTCACTCTCCAGCCAATTAATGACTCATTTTTTAAATTACAGTAAAAATTTCAGAATTGTAATACATGTTGGTTTAAAAATCATTAGAATATGACTGTTCTCAAAGTGGTAAAAAACTAGTGGTTTTTTTTTTTGTTGTTGTTGTTTATTCACTTTCTCTGACATTTCTGTCCAATCACACAAGTCTAAAACCGTTGTGATCACTAGTAACAGTGATAGAACAGGACTTCCACAAATTGGAACTGAAAAACCAAGTTCTATCATAATTATCCACAGTCCATTTGAAATTCAGCCAATGTCATACATGCTATTCTCTGTTCTTACTTGTCAGCCAGTCAGACTTGTAACTGTCATAAAGTAAAAAGTGAGAGATGAGGAATCTCATCTTGATAAATCCAAATTCTGCAGTCAGTACATAAAACACAGAATTCCATGTTCCAGAATTTCTGCAGTACCTAAGTGACCTTCCTGGGAGCTGTGACAGTGACTTCCACACAGTCCTTCTGGTTCACCAGGGAGGGATGTGTATGGTAAACACAGTTGAAAGCTCCCCTTTGCTCCTGTATGATTTTAAAGCTGGGAACATTAACATTTTTAGTCTCGACAAAGCCACTCCTCTGAGGAGCACAGTCACAGGGCAGGCCCAGCTCTTGGTGGAAGAGAAGACCAGAAGGCTCAGTACAGGAGTGGCCCAAGCTTGGGAAGACAAGGGTCCATCTGGTGCCACCAACACCCAGGCTCAGAGCTTATTTTGATTTTGTGAGACAGGGTCAACATAGCCCAGGTTAGCCTTTGGATTGTTATGTAGCAGAGGCTGTCTTTAAACTCCTGATGTCACTACTTATCTCTCTCTCTCTCTCTTTTTTTTTCTTCTTTCTTTTTGGTTTTTCAAGGCAGGGTTTCCTCTGTATAGCCCTGGCTGTCCTGGAACTCACTCTGTAGACCAGGTTGGCTTTGAACTCAGAAATCCGCCTGCCTCTGCCTCCCAAGTGCTGGGATTAAAGGCATGCGCCACCACTGCCCGGCGTCACCACTTCTCAAATGCCGTGATTACAGACTTGCATAAAGCCTGTTTTTTGTGGTGCTGAGAATGGAACCCAGGCATCAATGCACGCTAGGCAAGAGCTACCAATTGAACTGCATCCTTTGAATGAAAGAATTTGGAATATTAGTCTTCCACAACTGCCCTTCTGATTATCCCTTAAGATCTTTTACCTCCTTGTATTTGAAAAGATGAGTTTTTCTTCTCATTAAAAAAAAAAATCATGGTGTGCTGTGGTAGCGCACGCCTTTAATCTCAGCACTTGGGAGGCAGAGGCAGGTGGATCTCTGTGAACTGGAAGCCAGCCTGGTCTACAGAGCAAGTTCCAGGACAGCTAGGTCTATACAGAGAAACCCTGTCACAGCAATAAACAACAAACAAAAAAAAAGTGTAGCCCTATCAGCTGACTTCCTGTTCATTGGATGGCTAAATTGAAGGAAAACAGTAACAGCAAAATAATCTTAATTACTTTATCATCATCATCACTAAGAAACATTTATTGGCTGGGCTTGTGGCTCCTGTCCATGGTCCACATAGATTGTCTGCTTGGACAAAGAAAAGGAGACTGGAACAGTAAGGCTGCCCTTTGTCCTGCACACTGTTACCAGTTTTCTGGGGAGCATCCCTGACCTGCTGGTCCTATCCTTACAAATGTCACTGAAAACCATTCAGAATGCTGAAGAAGGACCAGTTACAGAACGAACAGTCAACATGTTTTATTTGCTATTTAGAGAAAAGCAGCATGCCTTAGTCAGGGTTTGTATTCCTGGACAAAACATCATGACCAAGAAGCAATTGGGGAAGAGAGGTTTATTCAGCTTCCACATTGCTGTTTAAGGAAGTCAGGACAGGAACTCACACAGGGCAGGAACTTGGAGGCAGGAGCTGATGCAGAGGCTATGGAGGGATGCTGCTCACTGGCTTGCTTCCCCTGGCTTGCTCAGCTTGCTTTCTTACAGAACCCAAGACCACCAGCCCTGGGATGGCACCACCTACAATGCCAACCACCCACCCCCATCACTAATTGAGAAAATGCCTTACAGCTGGATCTCATGGAGGCATTTCCTCAAGGGAGGCTCCTTTCTCTGTGATAAGTCCAGCTGTGTCAAGTTGACACCCACACAGCCAGCCAGTACATAACATTAGAAAATGCAGGGGACTTACTGACAGCAGCAGGTTCCCGTCCGTAGGCGGTAGCTATCTGTTGAGCTCCTACCCTGTGCTAGATATTCTGATCACTTGTTTATAGTTTTGCTCTGTAGCCCAGGCCTCACTTCCCAATCCTCCTGTGTAGAGATCCCAATGCTTGGATTATAGGCCTGTGACCCCAGGCCTGGCTGAAGCTTCTGTCTCACAGGCCCTGGGGACATGGGGACGCCTTCAACAAGTTTAAGTTGACTCTAATGGTAAGAGTATGAATTTGTGAAAAATTCTAAAACTATTCTTAAAACTGTGACCCTCAGTGAGTAGAAAGCAAAGAAACACAAGTCTCTTCCGTCAGCTAAGAGGAAGTTTGCTTGTCTGTGTGTAACTTCGGGAAGGAAGTACCATTAAGATTTTCCCAGAACTCAAGGTGATACAAAGCAGCACTCACCTTGGTCTCACACGACCTCACTTAGAAGGAAGTGAGAGCATAGCATAGTGTCCCGAGGTTCACGCCAAAGTCCTGGAGGCATAGCTCCAGGAACACACACTGTGGCTTTAAGCTAAGACCCTCAAGATTGAGCTCCTTGATAGCTGACAGTCCCTCACAGCAGGAGGCAGCAGAGTGTGGTGACCTCTCACCTGATATGCCAGCCAGCCAGGTATGTTACTCTGCCCTAACTGGCTCTAGCCTTAAGATCTGTACCTGGTGGAGTAAGTGGAGGGTAGAAGGTGAACAGAAGGGAGACTCCATCTATGCAGCTATGGGGAGTTCATCGTCTATACTGGCTGAGACTTGTGGGTGGTATGGCTGCCTTGGGGCTGCCCTGCTACTATTAGAAGCTCATTGATTCTCCAAGTGAGGCTCTGGTGAAATCAATATTTAGGTTTGTCACTGATGCCTTGTCCTGGGCAGGTGGGGAGAGCAACCATCTGTTTCTATTTCCCCAGGGAAAGAATTCATCACAGATAATTACACAGGAACCCTCCAGCAGTGATTTCCTGTGGCAGTTCCCCATGACTCAATGAGAGGTGTGGAGGAAGGCCTTAGACATATTGACCCATATTCTTTGGTCACAGCCAACACCTGCAGAGAACTGCCTTCTGGGGTAAGCCACTCCTTAGACACTCGATCCTGCCTCTCAGGAGGCTCCCAGCACATGCTACAGATCCTCATCTGAGCACTTGAAAGAGAATTTTTAAAATGAGATACTGTAGGAAACAAATGAAAGGTCTAGCCCCATCTCTCCCAAATGGTCCCTGGTGCCTGTATCCCAGTGTCATCCAGTCTGAGTCTTGAGAGACTTACGTTCCCCTGGGTCCACCTTCTCTTCATTTGAGGAAAGCTGAGAGTCGTATTTGGACAGCTGCTTCTTGCTCTCCACATCCTCATCATTTTCAGGTTTCTTTTGATTCTGAAACAGCCAGCAAAACCAGCTTTTTGAAATAGTTGATTTGCGTCTGTGGACAGCTTTCAATACAGCTGGGTCTGTGGTTCAGAGCTAGCGCACTTGCCTAACATAGGTGGGACCTTGGGTCCCAAGCCTGAGCACCACAACCAATCAAAACCCAGGTAAGCAAAAGACACAGAAAAGGCAACCTCTACTGAAATAAAAGCCATCCAGGGACAGTGCCTCTACTTCTTTGTTTGGCACAGTGTGGGCTTTCGGCCATAACAGCTGTCAAAAAGGCAAAGGACCCCAAGTCAGACTAACCACAGTTATCTTCCTGTGTAGCCTTGCTCCAGCTACTGTGGTATGGACTCATGTGGTAAGGGTTAGAAACACACGAGTCCTGGCAATGCTGCAGAGTGCGGACTTTAATTAGATCCTAGGGTGACTCATCCATACGCTAAAACCCACAAAAACAACCTGTTACACACGAGGGCCAGTTACAGCCATCTCCTTCAGGCTTGCTTACCTCTGGGCCACTTCTTAGACACTGAAACCCACATTTTTCATACATTTTTGTTATGCAGACTCAAGTACTTATCCCTAGTAAAACACCAATAACATTTTAAAAAAAGGTTTAGTTTTCATTTATGTGTCTGTATATATGTATGCCCAGAGGGCCAGGTAAGGGCACTGGAGCTGCCTGCCATGGGCTCTGAAACTTAAGGACCAGTCCTGTAGGAGCAACAAGTGCTCTTCACCACTGGGCCATCTCTCCACTCCTCGTGTTTCACTTTCAACTATTTATTATTTAGCCTTGAAATTATCAGTTTAAAATAAAATCTTAATCTTTCTTAAAAACCATCTTCCTTTCTTGTACATTTTTGTGTGGTGACTGGGAGAGAACTCAGGTCTTCATGCATGTTAGGCAAGCGGTCTACCATGAGCATTCCATCAGAATTTCTTTCCTCCCTCCCTTCCTTCCTTTCTCCCCTACGTCCCCACCCCACCACAGCCTTTTTTTTGTTTTTTTGTTTTTTTTTTTTGGTTTTTTGAGACAGGGCTTCTCTGTGTAGCCCTGGCTGTCCTGGAACTCACTTTGTAGACCAGGCTGGCCTTGAACTCAGAAATCTGCCTGCCTCTGCCTCCCAGGTGCTGGGATTAGAGGCCTGCACCACCACTGCCTTGGCTCCACCCCGGCTTTGATCCACTCCATCAGTAGCCAAGGCTGCACAGCCCTCTGTTTATCTCACCCTCTCTGTGTCCTGGGATTGGGTGTGGGCCTCAGGAACTGACTATTACTGAGTTTTGTGACCACTCCAAGGGTTAAGGCTCCCTGTGTGAGTCTGAGCAACATTTATGTTGCAGAGGTCCCACAGAACAAACGAGCCTTAGCATTATCTACTTATGTGGAAGACAATATTCTAATTATAGAAATGATCACAAACTATATTATTTGCATTACATTTATTTACATGAGCAAGACACACCTAGTCACTACCGCCGCTACCGTGCAGCTGTTACTCAGAGGGCTGGAGCCTCACTACGGATGAGGCTTACACAATTCTCTGCTTGTAATCATTGATACATTATATGAAAGAAAACCACAGGGTACTATTAGAGTATAAAACATAGGACCTGGAGGACTTTCAGGACAGGCTCTTTAAAAATGCAGCAGTAAAACCGAAACATAAGGGTGAGCCGGACTCTGGAGTAAAGGATGGAGAGGCAGGATCTAGGGAGTTTTTTAAGTATGAGGGAGGGCCCTCAATAGCAAAGATCTAGCTCTCTTCTAGAGCTAAAAGGAACTCCTGATAGCCTGAGAGACCTCTCTCCACGGTAAAGGTGGTGGGTTAGTTCAAGAGTGGAAGCTGCAGCTGAAGGAAGCCAGGTAACACAGAGCATGCTGGGAATGCTCTCTGTCTAGAAAGCAATGGGAAGTCACTGGAGGACTGAGCAGAGCTGTAGAGCGCTGCCTGCTCAAAGGAAGAATGGAAATGATGTGAACAGGCTGGTTAGGAGGTGACTGTTCTACTCAGAGAGGGAGCTAACTAAGCCTGGACTACAACAGCATCAAAAATGGTTGCGTGGAGGGGGACAGAAAGACTGTGGACATATTTAATGTGCCCTGGCTGATCTAGAGTGGGATGGTGGATGTCACAATGATCTGGTTCCCAGCGAGAGCTGGAACTTTCACTGGTTGGAAGGATAAGTGACGTCGAAGTGCTGTAAATACACAGACTGAGCATATGAGCAGTAACTCACACTGGAATGCAGACTCCACACTACCACTACACCTGCTCAAGGAAAAGTCCCTCTTATGATAAGGATTCACCAGCCTCTGGCAGCCATGGTATATACTGAACTTTTTTTTTTAACTTTATTTATCTTTGTGAGGGAGAAAAGAAATTGAGATGTAATATGAAGACCTGAATGCTCTTAAAAAAAAAATAAACCCAACATTGAATCCTAACCTGGGAACAGAACAGCTAATGTTTCCAAAGCGTGGTGAAGGCTATCTGGAGTAGTTTCTGCTGGTCCATGTGTTTCATGTTTCCTCTGTTCCATACGCATTTATCATCACCTGCTATGTGCCAGACACAACATGGACAGAGGGAACTGCACTGAACAGACGCCCTGGATCTTCAATGCTTATATTACATTCTACTGGATGTCTTAAAATAGAGATACTCAGCTTCCCTGTGGCAATCCACCGCAGTATGAAGATCACATTACTGCTGCACTTAAAGATACTGGCACAACACACGGTTCATAGTTCACTAGAGACCTATAGTTAGAAAATAAACTGCTATATTTCACATAACAGCCTGCCTTTTAGAATCTCGAGGTATAGAGTACCAGGTTAAAGGAGGGTTAGGTAAGATTTAGGTAAAAACTTAAAACTAGGGTTGTTGAGAAAGCACAGTGGGAAAGACACTTTCTGCCAAGCCTGAGGACCTGCGCTGTCTCCCTGGGACCCGTGTGGTGTATGGCTACAGCAAGCTGTCCTCTTTCCTCTGTGTGTGTCCTGGCCTTCATGTGACTCCTCCACATAAACATAATTATAAAACTGAAACTAACTGAAATAAAGATATTAACAAACTATGGTTTTGGACATTTGGAAAAAGAAAAACAAAAAACCCCACAGTCATGCAGTGGTAACACACGCCTTTATTCTTAGCACTCAGGAGGCAGAAGCAGGCAAATCTCTTGAGTTCAAGGACAGCCTGGTCTACAGAGAGAGTAGACAGCCAGGGGCTACACAAAGAAATTGTCTCAAAAAAAAAAAGTAAATAAACAAATAAATAAGCACAGTAAAAATTAACCAAAACCTCACAAACCAAATTTCAAGTATTCCCTATGTAAAAATGAACAAATTTTAAAATATTCTTATTTTTACTTTCTCTAGTTATGTGTATATGTGCAGGTATGTGTACATGAGTGCAGGTGCTTGCACACACCAGAAGAGGGTGTAAGATTCCCTGGAGCTGTAGTTACAGGGGGCTGGAAGCTGCCCCACATAGATGCTGGAAAACAAACCTGAGTCTTCTTTAAGACAGCATATACTCATTATATGCTCTCTAGCCCCATGAGCTTATTTTTAAAGCTAAGAATAATTCTAAAGGATATATATGTATAAAAAGGATGTCTTCAAACCAGTCTTAGTATAGCAATGAAAACAGCCACATGGAACCTGATTTTGGACATTAAAATAAAGTGGCTGAGCTGGAGAGTTGGCTCGGTGGTTAAAAGCATTTTACCCTTGTAGAGAACCTGGGTTCCACTCCCAGCATCTATATGGTAGCTCACAGCCACCTGTAACTCTAGACCGGGGGGAATCTGATGCCTTCTTCTGATTTTCACTGGCATCAAGCACACACATGGTATATACACATATATGCAGGCAAAGCATTCATACACATACTAGAATAAAATAAACTAAATATTTTAAAAATTAAAGAAAAAGCAGGCTGGTGAGATGGCTCAGTGGTTAAGAGCGCCGACTACTCTTCCAAAGGTCCCAAGTTCAAATCCCAGCAACCACATGGTGGCTCACAACCATCCGTAACAAAATCTGATGCCCTCTTCTCGAGTGTCTGAAGACAGCTACAGTGCACTTACATAAAATAAATAATGAAAGAGTCCAGCTGGGTGGTGGTGGCCCAAGCTTTAAAAAAAAAAAGGAAAAAGCAAGAAGCTATTCTTTGTGTTGCCCCTTGAGACCCACATAGCCCAGGCTGGCTTCAAACTTGCTATGCAGATGATGACCCTAAGATCTTAATCTTTACGCCTGCATCTTCCAGGTGCTAAGAGCACAGGCATGTGACATCATGCCCAGCTCAGGAGCAAGTTATTTTTACTTACTTTCCTCTCATCACAGGGCCATTAAACAGAGGGCTCACATTTGTAATGGGTAATTTTTTTAATCTTTTTTTTTTTTTCTGAAACAAGAGCCTCCCTATATTGTTCAGACTGCCATGAGACTCATTATGTAGTTCAAGCTGGCCTTAAACTCATGGCACTCCTTCCTCCAAGTCCTAAGCATGGGGTTTTCAGGCGTGTGTCACCCTGCCCAGCCCTGCCCAGTATAGCACAAGACATTTTTCTGAGTGCAAGATCCCTAAGGGTGAACAATCACAGGATCGAGGTGGCACCTGTGTTCACACATGTGCCTGTCCCCACCGTGAGCCTGATGCTCAGGGCGAGCCAGCTACGCTTCATTTTCAGACTTTCCGTGCCAGGGACGCCGGTTGTATAATTGCCCAACTTAATTACAGGTTGCTCAAACTCGAAATGATGGTGAGAATAGTTACTTCTGTGAGCAAGAAGCTGAATGCCTTTAAAAATGCACAGGCAAGTTCTGACAAAAAAAAAAAAAGCTAATCTATGTAAGCTGTCCATACAGTATTTTCAAAAGCTAGCATCCATGTTCAGAATAGCAGAATAGCTCTGTAAGTATGTAACCTCTTGTTCAATTTTAGAGAAACCAAAAAAAATCCAAAATTGGAAATGTAGATGAGCTCCAGCATAGGCATAAATAAAATAGGTATTGAAGTCATCACCCTACCGCACCCCACCCGCCAAGATTCTGCATCAGGTGATGAGCATCTAACTGGCTTCAATCTAAATTCTTCTGAGACAGGTCTCACATAGCCCAGCTGGCCTCCAATTGACATGGCAGCTGACTATCCTTGCAGTGCGGAGATTACAGTCAGGCACCTCATGTTGCTTGCACTCCTCACTTACTTTTTCTTTCTTTCTTTTTTTTTCTTTTTTTTTTTTTTTTTTTTTTTGAGACAGGGTTTCTCTGTGTAGCCCTGGCTGTCCTGGAACTCACTCTGTAGACCAGGCTGGCCTCGAACTCAGAAATTCGCCTGCCTCTGCCTCCCAAGTGCTGGGATTAAAGGTGTGCGCCACCACGCCTGGCGCACTCCACATTTTTGAGAGCTCTTCTGCCAGTCTTCTGACTGAGCTGCCTGCTCACATCAGGTTACAGGGACACCACCTCATGCCTGGAAGGCAGTATTTGCAGTTTGCAAAGGATAAGCTTGTAAGTCACGTATCCTCCGAAACACAACAAAACTGCAGCTGCAGAGCAATTAATTTAAAACCAATGACATTTCTTAATCACAGCACAAATACATACTGATGCATTCCATAGCATTTGTGCTAATTCGAGGCCTTTGCTTTGGGGGGTGTGTGCATGTATGTGTGTGTGTATATATATATATATATATATATATATATATATATACGTATATATATATATACATACATATACATACATACATACACATATATATGTATATATACACAAGAGTTACACAGAATAAAGCAGATTGGACACTTCATGGTTGAGGCTTGGGTGGTGACTGAGTTGGCAAAGTAAATGCTGTGCAACTATGAGGGCCTCAGTTTAGATATCCAGAACCCCCAAACTGAGGGTGGCAATGTGTGCCCGTGATCCTAGCGCTAAGGAGATGGAGAAGGGAGCTCCTCCAGGTTTTCCTAGCCGAGCTGGCAAGCTCCAGGTTCAGCACACACTTGTTTCAAATAATAAGTGGAGTGTGACTGAGGAAGACTGATGTTAACCTCTATTCTCTATTCAGATGCATGTGCACAAAAGGCAGGCAGGCAGGCAGGGAGGGAGGGAGGAAAGGAAAGGGGGGAGGCAGGGAAGAAGGTAGGGAAGCAGGGAGGCAAGAAGGCTGGGAAGGAGGGAGGGAGAGAGGAAGGAAGGGAAAGAGGCAGGGAGGCAGGCTTCTCCTTCAGGGTCACCATGATGCAGAAGCTCTACATGAATACCTCTGGGGTCCAAAGCACCTTAAAAGGACCAAATACCTTCCACAAAGATTACACATTTTGGGTGGGCTATCCAAATGGCAGCCAGAGTGCCACTCTAAGTAAGTGCAGGTCCTCAGTAACTGTAGCCTTACCTTCTTTTTCTTATCTTTAAATTGCTTGATCAGTGTGAGTACGTGTTCCACAAGAAACATGAAATATAAGCCCCCTAGAGCCGTCAGACCTTTCCACGTGGAATCAAAATAGGAGCTTTCTTCTATATTCTGAGCCGACAGGTGGCTGAACAGGGGGCCTCTTTTCATTTCCATCGCTGGCTCTTCATGGCTATGACTGTGCTGATGACTTGCATGAGACTGAAAGGGAAATGATACGCACTTTTAATTCGCTGGTTTCTTACGTCAGCATCTGACATAATTCAGAATTAAGCTATTAGCTGAAGACTTTAGAATTAAGGAGGCATTGAAAAACTAAAGAGGACAATGGGCAGCTAGCAACCCAGAGCTCAGTGAATGCTATCTGCTATGCACTTAACAGGGTGGGTCTGTTTGGTGTAAGGGTGATACTCTCCAAACTGAACACCATAACTTAGAACATTTTCAATGTCTGCCAAGTTACCCTGGCCACCATGAACAGAGGCTTACCATGCACAGTATCTGTGACTTACAGGGCCCACTTGAAAGGCTCCTATCAGGTTCATCAGATCAGCCTTGTGAGAAGCCTAGGCAGTGCACAGGGATGGGTCCTGCAGGCATCTGAGAAGCTGTGCACTGCATCTGCAGGCTGTAGCAAAATGTAGCAGTAACTAGCCAATGCTACTTGACAGGAAACTAGTGAGGTGTGCAGCATCCTCACAAAGGCATGGGGTATCAGCTATGCACAGGCCACTTCCTGCAGATGGTACGCCTAAACACCTGTCATTTGGTAGTCAGGGAGACTGCCACTCAGAATAGTTTTCATTTTGAATCCAACATGAGATTGCCAGTGTTCTAGAAAGGAATAACTTCCTCTCTACCAAACCAATAAATCTCTGGGCTAGTTTTCCTTTTTCAGTATTGGATACTGAAGCCAGGGCTTGCTTCATTTCCAGCTCTATCAGTAAACCACATCCTCAGCCCTGAGAAAAATTAAAAATGGGACCCCAACACTTCCTTTCTGGGACTTATCACGCCTGGTTATTGAAATGGTCATCCAGGTCATGAAGAATGAATCTCTAAACACACAGATTCAACTCTGAAGGAAACCCCTAAATGTCGTGGGTACATGAAGAGGCGTACACATTTTCAGTCTGTGACAACAGGTAAGCAAGCAGTTCCCATTGTGGCAGCTGTCACAGTGCTTCAGGTTCAAGCAGGGTTTCTCTCTTTCAGTCAGTCTAAAAAGCTTAGTCCAACTTGGTAGAGTCAGTAACAGACACAAGCAAAAAAGCAAAAACAAAGTCCCTAAACATGTACTACAATCGTGCATGTGATCAAATATACTCTACAAGCAACTTTTCAGACTTTCCAACCTCTGATAAATACCAACAGCAGGAGTCTGAGCGCAATGCCAATGCTCATCTTTTCAATGTGTGAGGATAAAGCACAGCAGGGATGGGCCAGCCACGGAACTTACGTGTGGGAGAAGATGTAACAGAGCATCGCCACTCAGCGTTCCGACGGCCAGCGCCACGAGGAAGCTCAGCAGGAACTTGAAAAATACCCGGTTCATGAGTGGCACCAAGATGACTCCCAGCAGAGACAGGAAACTGATGATGGAAATGGCTATGAAGCCACCAAGCCAGGCTGGCAAACCAATCAGAGCAGAGGAAAGTCATGTAACTTATAACCCAAGAGGATTCCCACGAGGGCATTAAACATCATGTAAAGCAGAGCAGCTGAATTTGGGGTGGTTAGGACCACGGCACCCTCATGTAATCCTGTTGCAGGTCCAGATGGAGAGCCTCACACACAAATACAGAGACTTCAAGATCAGGGGTAAATCTGGTCTACAGAGGGTCTCACTATGCAGATCAGGCTGGCCTGGAACTCACAGATCCACCTGTCTCTGCTTCCAGAGTGCTGGAATTAAAGGTGTGTGTTTCTATGCCTACCTGCAGCAGAAAAAAATCTTCAAATGGGGGTTAACGGAAGAGAAAAACTTACAAGGATAAACTGTCTCTTACTTGGGGCCCAATGACTGCTTTCATTCTTAGAACAGCTAAGCTATGAAACAGGAGAGGGAAGAAAACAAGGAAAAACTAATTTCCTTGTAAACAAATTTTTAAAAAGCCTTTCTTTCTTCCTCATTATAGTGTTCTTCCTCCCCACTCTGTTTCCCTTCTTTACTTTGAGACAGTCTCTCTCTCAGTACATTAAAGGTACCGAATGCCTCCCACAAAGATTACACATTCTAGGCAGGCTATCCTAATATCAGCCAGAATGCATACATATATAGGCTAGGCTAGTTTTGAATTCACAATTCACCTTCCTTAGATTCCCCAAGGCTGGAATTACAGCTGCTAACATACAAGGCTTCATTCACTTAAAAATGTATTTATTGCCAGATGTGGTGGCACATGCCTTTAATCCCAGCACTTGGGAGGCAGAGGCAGGCGGATTTCTGAGTTCAAGGACAGCCTGGTCTACAAAGTGAGTTCCAGGACAGCCAGGGCTATACAGAAAAACCCTGTCTCAAAAAACAAAACAAACAAAAGTATTTATTTTATCTTATGTATAGTGTATATGCCTGAGTGTGTGCCTGTGCACCACATGTATTCAGAAGCCCTCAGAGGTCACAGAGAGCACTGGATTCCCAGGAACTGGAGTTACGGATGGTTGTGAGGCACCTGTGGGTGCTAGGAACTGAACCAGGTATTTTGCAAGAACAGTCAGTGCTCTTGACCAGAGACACCTCTCCGGTGCCAACACCTTCCCCCGTCCCACCCCATGCCTTTTTAAAAGAAGCAAACAACTTTTAACATGTATATTTAGAACATTCAGGTCACAGAACAACTAAGACATTGTATCTAGAGCGACAATGAAAAATAGTCTGAAATATAAAGAGAAGTACAACCTAAGTGCATCTACTAGAAACTTTTTATGGAATTGAGGCAACTGTACCTATTTGTAAAGAATAGGTCTTTGGAGGGATTTCTGCCTTCTTCTCACTTGCTGTATGAATCAGACAAGCCCGAGCATCAATTTGATTGATGATGGCTGGGCAGAGATAGTTAAATTCCGTTGCATTCAACAGAGCCTGGATGCTCATGCCATGGGATGTCAGCAGCTTGGTTGTATTGAAACACTGAAGGAAATGACAGGGAAAAAAAATCACAGACAGAAATTCCCACTGGAAGACTCTAAAATGCAGTCTGACTCATCACCTTTACTCACTAAAGCTACTTTGTTGATAAAATTAATGCCAGTTAAAATCAGCTCTGCTTTCAGCACTTTGGAATTTGCTTCTAGTAGCCTAAAGAAGATACACTGACACGACGACAGTATGTCATTCTCCAAGGGAGAAAACCTCCTGTGGAACAAGCTTGGGGATAAGTGGAGATTCACAAGCCTGTTAACTCATTGTATAAAGTTATTAAGGAAATGAGCTTTAATTTCAAAATGGGGTTCATTAGAGATTGAGAAATAGGTTTTGGGACTAATACTCTCTGAGTTGGCCTCAACAAGCCCAAGACACGCTGCTCTTCCTGCTATGACACTGCTTGCAAAAACTCAGCTCCGTTCTGTCTACGTGCCTGGCAGAGTGACTCTCTGCAAAGAGAGATTATTAAATGATACAGATGACTCTTACAGAGGGCAATGCTGGTTAATGAAACAAACCTGCCCCAGCAGGCAGATGCGGTCAACAGCTTAATTGGACCTTAGTTTGAAGAGAAACTCCTCTATGCAACCGGTCCAAAAAAACAAAAGCTTACCTGGTTAAGGTATCTATTTCTCATCTACAAACACATTTCAGACTCTCACAATTGTTCACCAACACTACTTGCAACAACTTCAGAGCCAGTGTTGCCAGCGTTGTGACTACTGCTACAATGACTCCAAACTTCACTCATATCCCAGCATAGCTACATTTTGATCATTAAAGACTAGCAACTAATACTTTCCCTGTTGTTGTTGCTGGTTATTGACCAGCTGAAGTGATTACTGTAGGGCTGGGAAGTCTCGTCTAGAAAAGTCACATGATCTGAGACTCTCACTACCTGACATTCTTGGTCCAATTTGCTCCAGGTTCAATCACTTCCCAAGTCACTGTTGGTTGTTTCTGCCAAGGAGAGACACAGAGCTACTCTTGTTGATTTCAGCACTTTAACTGTGCTTGTCCCTACAACTTCTTCAGATCCCCCACTGTCTATTTATTAATATTATTCATCCTTAGACACCTTCTCCACAATTAACCTTAGCATCTCTCCACGGTTGTAATAAGCCCTGTATTAGGAATACTCAGCAGGCAGCACTGTGCTCCTGCAGAGCTAGTTCTCAAGGATGTTTACAACCCAGCACAGCCCAGTACTATTCTTCTGAGCTAGTCTCCAAGGATGTTTACAACACAGTCTGCATGGTGAGCCAACGCCTTGCTGAGAAGGAAGAAAAGCTCCCTCTTTTTATAACAACCGTTTTATTTTTATTTCACACTCACCCCTAGGAGGACCAAACAGGCGCATTAAATACGGCACAGAATTTATCTTACCTCCTGAATATTGTCATTTGTGTTTCTGGAATACATAAAGCTCTTTCTGGGCTCACTCACAGACTCATTGCTTTTCTTCCTAGCTAGCCGACTCAGCCGGCCCACTCGGCTTTTCTCCGTGATGCTGGGTGGGGTAGAAGGGTTTACATCTTTGGTGCGTCTCCCAGGTTTTGGAGTCTCTATTGTCTCTACAAAGCGAGTTCCTTCAGAGACAGCGTTGTATACCGCCGAGGTCACTTCACTAGAGCTTGCACTCTCCTTGATGTTCCTCCTACCATTCATGTGCTCTGCTGGGCGAGATCCTTTCCCTAGACTAGTTCTAGGATTTTTACCTGAATTATCAGAGTCAAGGTCTGGACAAAAGGCTTTCCGATTGTTTTTACCAGCAACCGTGTGACTGCGGTGGGAATGGTGCTCGTGGTCCGAGTGATGCTCGTGGTCCGAGTGATGCTCGTGGTCCGAGTGATGCTCGTGGTCCGAGTGATGCTCATGGTCCGAGTGATGCTCGTGGTCAGCATGATGCTCGTGGTCATGGTGTATATGGACTCTTTTAATCTTATCTATGCCTATGTTCTGAAGCAATTTTCTGAAGCCTTCAACAGACAAGGAATCATTCTCTCCGTAGCGGTAGAATAGCTGCTGCAGATGGTGTCGCTGCATGGTAACTGCCAAGTCAACATTAACACCAGGTTCCCAATTTGAATTTATTTTCTCAGTAGTCTGAGAGAAAGCAGCTGTTGATTGTAGTTCATGAAGGGGGCTTGTAACCCAAAGGGCAAAGGTCAAGATCATGATTACAGATAAATCTGTGGCCATTGCACCTTCCTAGAAAAGATAGGGGGGGAAATGCTTTACCATATTTCTAGAACAACTGAAGAAACCTCATGCTGAAAACTGATGCCTAATTACACCACACAGCACTGCTGGTTCTGACTAGGATAGCATGAGGTACCATGGAGACATGGGTGACTGACTACGGGCTTGTGGTCTCCTGAAGCAGATGCAGGACAGTCACGTGCAAAGATACAATTAATTAACCCTGCAAATGCTCCGGGAGGAGGAAGAGGAGGAGGGGAAGGGAGGAAGAAGAACCATGTGCTCATAGCCTTGCCATCAGCTTCTTCCTGAGAACCTCAGCTCAAAACCACTTCCCCCCCACCACCACCGTTTTACAAATAGAAAAAGTAGAAACAATAGTCTCAACTGGCAATCTGAATTTTTTTTTAAAAAAGATTCCATTTTCTTTAGACACACATCATGCTCCTTATTCCCTACATAATTTTACCAAGTTTATTGTTGTGTGAATCAGGTCATTTCCTACCTATCTTCAAACAGACAGGAACACACACACACACACACACACACACACAAGAGAGATCTCCGCACCCCCATTCAGCACTGAATCAGACTTGATTTTGTGGCAGTGCATCTGATTTCCCAATTCTTCTGAATAACTGCATAATAGTTCTCTGAACAAGTAAATTAAGCTTCTTGAAAACACATAGCATTGTTCTTCAGTTGCTACATATTAGCTAGAGAATGTTCTCTCAGATAAAGTTCAGAACTCAAGGCCTGACCTCACTCCTTTTCAGGTGGAACTGGAAAAGCAGAAATTAGTGCAGCAGAAGCACTATAGTACAGTACAGTCAGATTTTTGGATGGATTTTCAACACGTCTCTAGTAAAAGATACTGAGGGATTTTTGAACTATACAGGGGCACTGGGAAACAGACTACCATATTCCAAGCTGTTTCTTGGCACAGTCTCACATTCATGACCTCATCTGAAAAGCCGGTAATATCTATTTGCAAGGATGAATTCAGAGTGGAAGTGCTTGTTAAACTCCTCTGTTGCCCAAGTGCTGATTATCATACTAGGCGCACAGGTAAACGGAGGCACACAAAACCATATAGGACCAGAATCCTGCCAATTATCTTTGGGGCCTCACATGGTGGGAATTCACGTGATAGGCAAAAAGATTCATGAAAAAAAAAAATCATCCCCAGGGGGAGAAGAGGCGAGTCACCAGATGGGTGGGGCAGATCTGGCCTTGAGCCAGGGTAAGATGCTGAGGGCTGGAGACCGGTCCCTGGATCTCCTCACAGGCTGAGTCTCTCTGTATGTGGAAGAAACAAGCAAGCCAGAAGAAGAGGCCTTGAAAAAGGAGGTAGTGGAGAAAACGGAAAAGCGCACAATGCTTGCTTTATGAGGGCTTCTGTAATGAAACATGTTAGTAAGCTCCCTTGAAGGTGAAAAGTTAAACCATCGCAGAAAGTTCCTAGTTTGAGGCTCCCAAACCTATATGGGGCCCCTAAGTTGGGAGGGGCAGCTATCCCGGGCTAGTGGGGCGTGAGGCGGGGCCCTCGAAGCATCCCTTCTCCGTCGCCCGGCTTGGTCCCAGCACCCCGTCTCCGTGGATCCGGGCCTGCGGGGGCTCTGTCCTGCCGCCCCGCTGCGGTCTTGCGGAACTCACCTCTCCTGGTGTCCCGCCGCCCGGCCCCGCGCGCAGGTTCGGTTCCCCGCGGGAGGTCCGAAGGGACTGGGAACCCGCGCAGCTCCGGTCTCCGAGAAGCCTTTACGAGGCGTGGAGCAGCGGCAGAATCATGAGCCCGGCCACCCCTCGGGCCCGGGGTTGCCGCGCCTCCTCCAAGCAGGACAATCGGTAATTACCGCCGCCTCCCGCTTCTAGCACCGTGGCGCACGCGCAGTGCAGCCCCGGAGCCCGGTCTGCCAAGACCGATCCGCTTTTCCGCGTGTTCTCAGACGCCACGGGCTCGCCGCGATGGAGGGGCGGGCGCGAGTCCTTTCCTCGAGCCCTTCCGCTCCACGCCAGGACTTCAGCCCAGTCTGGTCCGCTGTAGGCAGCCGGGCCCGATGGAACCGTCTGGGACCACGAGCTCCTTCGAGAGTGCCCTGCCTACAGCGGTCAGGCCTGGCTCACGCGCGGAGCAGCGGTCAGAGTGATGCGCGAGGCGAGCGAAGGCTACCGAAGAGAACCACGCCAGCAGACGGGGGCGTGGCCGGGAGGCGTGGCCTGCGGAGCTGGGCTTCTTAGCTCCGCCCCGGCCCCTTCGAAATCCGGACCGGCTGGCGAATGCCGGAGTATCCGCGGCTGGGTAGAGTAGTTCCGCTCTGGGGCGGAAGTGCGCGGGAGGAGCTCGGCCATTGACCACCTAGCATCATGGTTTCTTCTGTGCTGGAGGTGTCTCATGTGTTTTGCTGCCCGAACCGGGTTCGAGGAGCTTTGAGTTGGAATACCGGGCCCGGAGGACTCCTGGCTTTCGGCACATCCTGCTCCGTTGTGCTCTATGACCCTCAGGTACGAGGGATTAGTTGGACTCAGAGCCTCTAGTGTGCGTGCGCTGCGGGCCCCGCTTGCAGGCCGAGTGCGCGGTCCAGCACACTCCAGGGGTGTAGGAGCCGCCCAAGCGACCTGGGCTCTGCTCTCTCCTGCGTCTTGCAGCGTCAACCTAGGGTACCCGTGGCTTGTGATTCCCGGGCTGAAATCCCAAGGATGACATCCTTCTCAATACCCTTACAAGAACTGAAATGTAGACGTGGGTTAAAGCAGCTGAATTCTTTTTTCCCCTGCAGCATAGTTAGCGAACTTAAATTGAATTGCAAAGAAATGTAAAGACATTTTAGGTACGTGAATGCAGCTTTTAAGGAACTGTGGAGAAAATAAAGGATGGGAGTCTTAACCTTTGTTTATAAAGCAGGCCTTACCCATTTTTTGAACGTCAGCCAGCTGATTATTATTTGATAGTTTTCCTATTTAGCTTCTCAAGTGAGTAATTAATGCACGCTACAGGAGTTAGGGCCCTCTCCCCTGGTTACTTTAGGATGGTGCCCTTAGTTGCATGGTCCTTGTGTCTGTTGAAACGCTGTAAACTAAAATGTAGTATAGATGCCTGTCTGTTTCTCACAGTGCTGCATTGTTAAAATTTGATTTTAAATCCCATTTTCCTAAACTTTGCAGATACAAAGTTCTACATGAAAAAAAAATTATTTCCTCTAACCTATAGCATGCTGGTCTTATTTCTTTTTTATTTTATTTTTTATTTTTGGTTTTTCAAGACAGGATTTCTCTGTATAGCCCTGGCTGTCCTGGAACTCACCTTGTAGACCAGGCTGGCCTCCAACTCAGAAATCCACCTGCCTCTGGCTTTCAAGTGCTGGGATTAGAGGCGTGCACCACCACTGCCCGGCCTCTTCTTTTTTATCAGTTTGCTATAGATAGTCTTGATTGTCAAGCAGGAGCACGTCAAGCCAAAGGCAAACTTTACATTGGCCTTCAGCGATGGTTAACTAAGCTGGCAGAAGCCCCATCTTTGGGCAGAAGTCAGTGGATTTGGTGAATTTGTCCCCGATAGCTTCCATCATTTTTTTAAAAAACTGTTTTTATTTTTTAGTGTTTCACTTTGTAGCCTAGGCTGCCTTGTCTCTTTGAATCCACTGTGTAGTTGAAGTTACCCTCAAACTCACTATCCTCTTGCCTTAGCCACCCAGGTGCTGAGACTGCAGACCTGAACCACCCTGTTCACCTCTGTCATATTTTGTAATGATAACTTGATAGTCATGTTAGAGGATTTTAAACATATATTTTAACATAGAACCCCCCCCCCCCAAATGCTTTGTGAAGTATTTTTCTGGCTGGGTATTTAATTAAAGGAGTAGAAAGATAACATATGGGGTTTGAGAGATGGCTTCTGATGGTAAACATGACCTAAATTTTGATTCCCCAGCACCCATGTAAAGGCCAGGCACATCTGTGTGTATCTAACTCCAGAGCTCACTCGCTACCCATCCAGCCAAAACACATCTCAGGTTCAGAAATAAGGTGAAGAATTTGATTGAGGAAGACATTTGGATGTCAGCCTCTGGTGTGCATGAGCACACACACACACACATGCACGCACAGGCGTGTGCATAAATGCACACAAAATGCTACAATACAGATTTGAGGATGCTGTTTATTCAGCATTTTTTTGAGAGCCACTCCCCCTCTAAGCTTTTTGTAGGCGTTGTGAAGCTACAAAGATAATGAGTAATTACTTAGTCTAGTGGGAGAGACAACGAAATCCACCAGTGCTTTCCAGCCCCGAGGGCTCATTCGTTAACTATATTAATTTATGCATGCTTGCCCCTCCCCTTTTCCTGGCCATGAGAAATTTTGTTTGCTATACGTTTGGCATCCAGTCAGTACTGTTGATAACAAACATGGGAAGGGCTATACAGAGAAGGCATTGAGCAAACCTTAGCGGTGGGTGAGGTAAGGCTGCCCACGGGCGGCTGAAGATCTGCTGGGAATCTGTTTGTAGAACTTGCAGGGATCAGACTTGGAAGGACTATGATGGCTGTAGTCTCTTAGTGTCACGGGTCACTAAGGCTAAAGAACCTACCACTTGACTAGCCACAACTTCGTATACATTAAATACAGATTGCTCAAAATGAACCATGAATGTGTATACATTAACTGCAGATTTTTCTTTTTCTTTCTTTAAACCATTAACTTGGGCTGGAGAGATAGCTCAGCACTTATGAGCACTGGCTGCTCTTTCAGAGGATCTGGGTTCAATTTCCAACACCCACATGGCAGCTCACAATGTCTATAATTCCAATTCCAGGGGATCCGACACCCTTATACAGACATGCATGCAGGCAAAACATCAATGCACATGAAATAAACGAATTAGTCTTTGGCCCACAAAGAAAGGACTACTTGCTTGTCTTGGAGAACCAAGACAGGCTTGCTGACAAGGTGGGTGGGGCGAGCAGAACTATGTAAGTGGAGATCCCAGGAGCTCAGGTCTTCAGTTATGAGTAGGAGTCTGAGAGTGATGTGTGCAAAGGCAGGAAAGCTCTCTAGTGAATGGGTGGCCTAAGCTACAGTTAGACGTGTATGGTTTGAAATGCAACTCTATTGATGGAATTCTGCTCTTTGTGTGTGTGTGTGTCAAAGTAGTGATAACTGATATTTTACTTCCCAATTCCTTTGTAGCCTCCACTCTAATATACTAACTGGTATTTTTTTTCTCTAAAGAAAAAAGTGGTTATTACCAATCTGAATGGCCACACCGCTCGAGTCAACTGCCTGCAGTGGATACGTACAGAGGATGGCTGTAAGTATTGATCTCAGATGCTTTTTGATAAAGTGTGGTTAGTAGTTTTTCTTTCATTGTTCTTCGTCTTTTAGCATTTCCTTCACTGACGTTATATGTTTGGAAAAAAATTTCAAAGGTGTACCCAGTGAAATGGCTGACTAGTGTTTTTACATGACCTCAGGTGAAGCATGGATATACCCTGTGCCATGGCTTCTGATTGAAAAACCTGTGAGCAGGGCATAGATGGAGTTGACCCAAGTCTGTTCTGCCATAGATAGACTATTGCTTTATTTAGTTAAGACCTTGTACCTCTGTTGCACTGGATAGCATTGTCTGAAAAGTAAGAGACTGTACTGGATCAGAGGACTCCAGGTGATTCTGAGATGTGTGAGGCCCATGTTGTTTTCATCATACTAACAAGTATAGTCATTCACAGACTGTCATGAGTGTGCTGTGTGGTTTTCTATTAGCCACTCAACCTGTGATACTTAACAGACTAAACAAAGAAGTAGATATGAAGGAAGCTTAAGCTGTTTTTTAACATAGCCAGACATTAAAGAGCCTTGTAGACATACAACATTGTGCCTTTGTTCTTATTAACTTTTTATGGTTCTAACATTAGAATTCTTTAGCTCCTATAAAAATTTGTATTAACCTTTGTCTGAGTTAGGGCTTCTATTGCTACAATGAAACACCATGACCACAAGCAAGTTGAGGAGAAAAGGGTTTATTCGACTTCCAGAGTACTGTTCACTATTGAAGGAATTCAGGGCAGGAACTGAAACAGGGCAGGATCCTGGAAGCAGGAACTGATGCAGAAATCATGGAAGGGTCCTGCTTACTGGCTTGTTTCCCCTGGCTTGCTCAGCCTGCTTTCTAATAGAACCCTGGTCCACCAGCCCAGGGATGACACCACCCACCATGGGCTGGACCCTCCACCATTGATCACTAATTGAGAAAATGCTGCATAGCTGGATCTTATAGAGGCATTTCCTCAACTGAGGCTCCTTCCTCTCCAATGTCTAGTTTGTGTCTGACACAAAACCGGCCAATACAACATATTTTGTACATCAGTAATTAAATTACTTTTTAGAAAGATTTATTTATTTATAGTACGTAAGTACTCTGTAGCTGTCTTCAGACACACCAGAAAAGAGCATCAGATCCCATTACAGATGGCTGTGAGCCACCATGTGGTTGCTGGATTTGAACTCAGGACTTCTGGAAGAGCAGTCAGTGCTCTTAACCGCTGAGCCATCTCTCCAGCCCCATGAAATTACTATTGCCAGTGGGGTTTAGGATACATGTCACACACAGTGCATGTGGAAGAAGTCCATCTACCTTTCAGGGTTTAGGGATCAAACTCAGGTCATAGGTTTGTATAGCAGATGCCTTTACCTAATGAGCCATCTAGGCTGTGTAATTATTGTTGTTTTTTAAAGACTTGGTTTCACTGTGTAGCCTTGGCTGACCTAGATCTCACTATGTAGATCATACTGGCCTCAAATCCACAGCACTGTCCCTGTCTCTTTCTCCTGCGTGCTGGGGCTAAAGGTGTGTGTTCCCAGGCCCAACATCATTGTAGGTTTTTTTGTTTTGTTTTGTTTTTGTTTTTTTCGAGACAAGGTTTCTCTATGTAGCCCTGACTGTCCTGCAACTCACTCTGTAGACCAGGCTGGCCTCGAACTCAGAAATCCACCTGCCTCTGCCTCCTAAGTGCTGAGATTAAAGGCATGCACCACCACCGCCTGGCTATCATTGTAGTTTTTAAATGAACTATTAAGGAGTATTTTTTAGTTTTAACTTCTAATGCTGACACACATAGCCCACATTCTGAGCTTTTTAGGGTTTTAAGAGTGTGAAGTAGAACACAAATTTAGAATGCTTGACTGTACTGGATTATTCCCCCTCATTTAAGATTCCCTGACTCCAGGATTTTCCATTACCTTATTGGTTGCTGTAAACTCTCAGTCCTGTGGAATTCTCCCAGTTGTCCTTATGGATCTACTGTCCTGCAGTCCTGTACTATGAGTTAAGTTCCTTCCTGTTCTGCATTATGATCCAGGCACAAGTGCAGAATTTGCTTGAATTGGTGAGACTTCTATGGTTTTATCTATGATATTAAAAGAAAAAGCTTAATACATTCACTACCTATCTCAACTGGTAAATCAGAATAACTCTGCCTTAAGTCAGTAAAAGCCACTATATAATACAAAGGACAGCTTTTAATGTATGTGCAGAGACCCAGCTGTAAATATATTAATTGCCACCACTTGCTATCAAAGACTACTAGAATCACCTCATAGGATGTTGCTGTGACATATTAATTTTACCTTCCATTTAAAAGTGATGTTACATTAAATGAGTTATATGTTACACTGTAGCCTGTGATTCTCTAATAAGGCTCTGTCACCAGATAATTTAGATTTCCTAAAAACTTGATTATGAAAGTAACTTGATTTAAGAAAAGGTGGTAGCTCATTCCTTTAGTCCTAGCACTCAGGAGGCAGAGCCAGGTGGATCTTGGTGAGTTCGAGGCTAGCCTGGTCTACAGAGGGAGTAGACAGCCAGGGGCTACACAGGGAAACCCTGTCTAGAAAAACAAAAACAAAAACAAAACCAACCAAACAAAAACCAGAAAAGCAAGAAAGAAAATTACTAGGTAAAGAAATGGTATGAATGCAAATATTTACTGAGATACAACTTTTCCAGCCCCTTCCAATGAGCTGGTGTCTGGAGGATCTGACAATCGGGTGATTCATTGGGAACTAGAGAATAATCAGGTCAGTAGCTGTGTCTAATTCTAAGAAATGATATTTACTTTTCAAGTTTGAGCTCTCATTTCTGGTTTGTTGTTTTCTTTTCTTTATTTATGAAGTGCCCTAATTGCTTTCTTATCTATGAACATTATTTGCTTATCCATAACCCATATACTTTATTGTCCTTTTAAATCCGAAGATAAAATCCCAGCACTAAGAAGGGGAAGTGAACACAAAGTCCCATACCTAACCAAGAAGCTCTTTGTAGTTGATAGCTTCTGGGAAAGAGAAAATCGACTTCTACAATGGTGTGTCGCTGGATTTTTCATACTGTAGGCCAGGCCATGTCCAGGAGTAGCTGGTCAACAGAAAAACGGGCATGTGCACAGACACACATACACACTTTCTGAGACAGTGTCACTGTATGCCCTCATCTAGCCTTAAAGACAGGATGGCCTGGACGGCTGGAATTACAGCTGTGTGCAGTCTCCCAGCTGGGATTGTTGACCCTGTGCACGTCAGGAGGCCTGTATCCTTCCTCTAATTTCTGCTTCCAGATGTCTGTGCTGTCACTTGTCCCTGTGACTGATCTCACTCGAGCTGTTCTGTTTTTAATAAGGACAGACATTTTGGCGTAGTAAATGGGTAGCTGCTGTCAGGTGTATGTAGATCTGTAGTTGTAAGTGATGTTCCACACACTGTGTGATGACGTGATCGGCCTCTTTGATGAGCAGTTGGGTTGTTTCTAGTTTTAGGCAAAGACTGATAAAAGTGAAACAAGTAGTTGTGCTGGTTTTGAACGTTACCCTGCAGAGTACATACAGCAGAGCCTTCCTGTTGTGAGTCAAGGACATCATCTTGAGGGTAGAGTGGACTTGAATAACGAAAATCCAAAGTGGTCGCAGCCCAGGTGTGTGAACTTGCTGCACCTCCCAAACCATGGATGGCTTTTGAGTTGGATTGCAAAGTGGAGGGTAACTGTCTTGGGAAAAACTTAGGGGTGAGGATTCCAAGTAAGAAAAACCTTACAGGAATGAACTTGCCATTCCCATTTAAAATCTCTTTACATCACATTGAATTTAGAGGAGACAGCTTTGGAAATGTTACTCTGTAATACACGTGTGCAGAAGAAGAGGGGAAGATCATATTGAGTACTGGCTTTAGGAGTTTGTGTTTAGGCTGTACATGTGGTGCAGGCCATATCGTCGGCACTTAACAGGCCGAGGCAGGAGAATTATGAGTTCAATGTCAGTGTAGGCTATATAGCAGAACGCTGTCTCGAGGGTTTTGTCTCAAGGCTGGGGTACAGAGGAGTGGCAGGACAGTTGCCTACTATGTATGAGGCCCAGGATTTTGCTAATGGAGTACGTCAATTACTGTGACAGCAGTGCTGACAGCATAGGAGAAACAGGAAGGAGGAAGGAAGGGGTCTAAAGACTCAGCACTGACAGGTTAGTTACTAATAAATTGGGACTATGATGGACAGGGAGATGAGTAAGTAAAACTTCAGTTCTTTCTTAGGGCCCCGGGAGAACGGCGCTTCTGCAGAGAAAAATAGGCAAGTAGGAAGCTACAGAACCAGGTGCAGGCATGTCATGGGAGCTGCTGGCTCTATGACCAGACTTACTGCCCCATGCCCCCAACATGAGGTACCAGAAATAGAGGGCCAAGGAGAGATGGGTTTTGGAGCCACCTGCATTTGAGTGAGAGCAGAATGCCACCTACTCCCACTCGGCCCCGTCTTAGCACAAGAGTCCAGGGAGAAGTGAGCTATTATTTCTGAGACCTGAAGAGACAGACTTGCCGGGCTTTTCCTTAGTGCTTCCCTAAGCTCCTAGTGACCGGACAGTCAACTGAGGGAGGAGTGAGGCCAGACTGAGTGGGGTGGGGGTATGAAAGGAATTGGGGTTCAAGGGAAAGGCCGAGCATTCATGGGGTTGGGTCCCTACTCTTGTATTTCTGTGTGCACCGTGCTCAGTGCACCTCTCATCTTGTGTAGCTGAGGATGACGTTGAACTAATGACCCCTGTCTCTACCTCCCAAGTGCCAGCATTGGGAATGTACAGCTATCATGTTCTATCTACGGTCTCCTGATCTTGATTTTCTGAGACAGTCATTTGGTAGCCCAGGCTAGCCACAGACTTTATCAACCTCCTGAGTTCTGGATTAGAGACATGAGCCAGCCCAGTTTTATAATTCCTTTGTTCTCATAACACGTGTGTCATTCCTGATTCAGGTTTTAAAATCAGTCCGTCTCCAAGGCCATGAAGGACCTGTTTGTGCTGTGCACGCTATTTACCAGAGTGGGCCATCCGAAGGGGAGCAGCATGCGCTGATAGCTTCTGCAGCTTCAGATTCTACTGTGCGAATCTGGTCTAAAAAGGGGTCTGAAGGTAGGCTTGGAGGCTCTGTAATCTAGGGAAAAGAAGTAGAAATTGTGAAAGGAGTAGCAACTACAAGAACACACATAAGTTCCAACATTTTAAGCATCTTTAGAATATTACAATTCTAATGTGAATGTGGTTCTTTTTGGCTTTTTCAAAATATCCCTTAACCAAACTATTTGACCTAAGTAAACTCCTAATTTTTAAATGAGCTATTTTGTCCTCTCTAATTGTGTTGAAATTTAACAAGCTAACTTCCCAGGATGACTGAGGCTTGGGGTTGGCTTCTCTCCGTCTGTCTGCTGGCACCCTGACTAGTGATAGCACACAGCTTCTTTTCTTAGAGAAGCTGAGAGGCAGTTGCTCATGGTGAGTTTTGTTTTTCAGTCAAATACCTTCAGACCTTGAGCTTCAGGGATGGATTCGTTCTTTCTGTCTGCCTGGCTATTTTGCCTGGTACTAATGGTAAGTGTCCTGCTATTTATTAAAAGAACGCATAAAGAAATACTTGGAGCCTTGACTTTGTATCTGTTACATTTATTTCTCTTGTGTTGGTGATCCAGCTGATAGCCTCACACATACTCACACATAGCTCTCTACCACTGAGCTCCCAGTCCTGTATCTAAATGTACTTATGAAATAAACTGGGTGTTGAGAGAAATGTCTGTAACCTCAGCATTAGGGAGATGGGGGCAGAGGATCGGGAGTTCAAGGCCAGCCTGGGCTACATGAGACTCTGACTCAGAAATAGAAGAACAAATAGAGATGGTTAAAATGTAACATTTATTACAGTATTCAACACCTAAATCTAGATCATAAAGTTAAGGGCAGTGTACTGGCTAGTTTTGTGTCAACTTGACACAGCTGGAGTTATCACAGAGAAAGGAGCTTCAGTTGAGGAAATGCCTCCATGAGATACAACTGTAAGGCATTTTCTCAATTATTGATCAATAGGGAAAGGCCCCTTGTGAGTGGGACCATCTCTGGGCTGGTAGTCTTAGTTCTATAAGAGATCAGGCTGAGCAAGCAAGCCAGTAAAGAACATCCCTCCATGGCCTCTGCATCAGCTCCTGCTTCCTGACCTGTTTGAGTTCCAGTTCTGACTTCCTTGGTGATAAACAGCAGTATGGGTTTGTAAGCTGAATAAACCCTTTCCTCCCCAACTTGCTTCTTGGTCATGATGTTTGTGCAGGAATAGAAACCCTGACTAAGACAGACAGCTATTAGGAATTTAGCTGAGATTTTATTGATTTAATATATGCTCCAAATTAATATCGCTGCTTATGGAATTTATCATAGATTTATCTAAATATAATTTTGAGAAAGTAGTTCTTTGAGGGTTGGACTAAGTGGAAAAGTGCTTACCTGTGAGAGCTTCTTAAGATGGCAGCTCTTCATGTCCTGTGTGATGAGTTTGACGTCACATTCCTCTTTTAGTCACAGAAATGGCAGTTGATGTGAGACTGTGGTTCCCTTTACCTGCTCCTTTCCCTGGAGGGCAGGCCCACCTGCCAGAGGCAAGGCTGGGAAACTCCAGCTCTTCTACTCTCTGCCCTCGAGAGCAGGAGCTGAGTGAGACTCTGACTCCATGCTATGCTTGCTTTATGCAGAGGTGGCTAGGGAGGGAGGTTAGTTTTAGTCCCCTCGGGCTTCTTAACCATTTGTTTGATTGTGTGCTCTTGTATTTTGACGTTTAATTCATTTGCAAGCAAAGTGTGAAGTCCGTGAAGTCCTGGAACACATAAAGTAGAGATGTTTAATTAGTGACTGATGCTGGGCTCAGAGGCACTTCATTTCCAGCTGGGGTAACAGTTTTTCCCATTGGTCCTCTTGGGGTGGTGTAGGGATGCATCTTACTTGTTACTTAACATTTCTTTTGGTTAGATGACAACTCTTGGGAGTCCTTCTATCTGTCTACTCAGTTTCTATGGCAAGGTCTCTCTTCACACCATGTATTCTAGGATAGATGCCTGCAAACTTCCTGCCAGTTTGTCTGTCTCTCATCTTGCCAAGGAGTGCTGGGATTATCGCCACATCTGGCCTTTTACGTGGGTTCCAGGCACTGAACTCAAGGATTGAAGTCAGGCTTATGTGGCAAGCACTTAGCCCGTGTTCTCTCCTGGTCCTTCCTTGTTCGGCCTCTCCCTTTGTCTCCCCTTCATCGTAATGCACAGAGTGGAGACACTCACTGTCTTATTAGAGTTTGTCAACAATCACTGACGTGAACCATGTAGAATGTCCAATTATTCCTGAAGACCTTTTATTTATTGTGTCATGGTGTGGGAAGCAGAAGGCAGTTTCTTCACCTGTGACTGTAGCTGCAGGACTCTCAGCCATGCCTGTTTTCCTTCCTAGTGCCAGTATTAGCATGTGGTGATGATGACTGCAGAATTCACTTATATATTCAACAGGATGACCAGGTAACTAGTGTTTGTGTTCTCTCATACATGACATCCTCCCTCCTTCTGCCCCTACTTCCTCCATCCCCCATGCCTCCATCCTCCTCTCCACCCTCCTCCTCCTTTTCCCTTCAGAAAAGAGAAGTCTCCCAGGGATAGCAACCAAACATGGCATATTAAATTGCAGTTTAGAAACTAGAATCATGTTTTGCTTAGTGACATGTCTTAATGTAAACTACTCCTTGATGATACAATTTTAGGGATGTTACAATTCAAACCAGAGTAATTCACAGGGTAATCTCCTCGGCAGTTCTGTTAGATGCTCTTTCTCATTATGAACACCACATAACCACTTCCTTGGTCATCAGGCACAGAGTTATTAGAGGAAAACTGATAACTAAAACCCATAAAACTGCCACATGGAGGAGGGAGAGAAGAAAGGTGTCATGCTGGTGTTGCCCCTTAAACTTTCGAGTGCCTTACAGCATACCCGCTGAGGTATTCTCTGGTCCTGTTTGTCCTCTACACAGAGTGTATGCTTTTTCTGAGCCAAAGGAGAGAGTCCCAGGAATAGAGTTGGTTAGTTCTAGGCCCTTGTTTCCTTTCATTCTGTAAGAAATTTTGGAATAGTTGTAAAAGTCTAGGTCCAGTATTCTCAGTGCTGTATCCAAGGCACACCTTACTGACTGTTATCTTCCTAGTTTCAGAAAGCTCTTTCTCTCTGCGGACACGAGGACTGGATAAGAGGCGTGGAATGGGCAACCTTTGGTCAGTCTGAAGTTTTACTAGATGTGAACATGATGGGGACAAGTTTGTTTTAGTTCAGAAAGGCAGCCTTTCCTGCTTTAGTTTCTAAGTTTTCTTTGTGGGCTACATTGCCTGCTGTCCCACATTGTCTAACAAAACTTAGAAAGTTTTGTTAGAAGGAGCATACATACTATGACATGCATCTGGAGATTGAAAGACAGCACTGTGGGGTGAGAAGCAGGTTTTCCTTTCACCTTGTGAGTCCCAAGATCAAAGTCACAGGGGCTTGGCTGAAAGTACCTTTGCCCACTGAGCCTTCTCAGTGGCTCAGAAAAGGTGTTCCTTAACCTATTTGTTAACTCCTGATTGCATGATAAAACATGAGATAAATTGATATTTGCAGAATGACAGTAGTTATCTTACTTATATGTAGATGTTCTTGAAGAGTTCTTTCTAGAACTTCATGGCCTAGCTGTGGAGAACCACTTGTTATATGCATATTTACTAGCATTGTGGATATTTACCAGTAGCATTAAAAATGAATGCCAGTCAAATAAATGAAGGATAAGGAAACAAAGTCTAATGATTTTGAATCTAGAAATATATACACCATAGAAGAAAAAGTCTTACACCTAAATTTACTGTGTTTTAAAAAGTAATGTAGTATGTGTTCTCTAAATAGGTAGAGACCTTTTCCTAGCAAGCTGCTCACAGGACTGCCTAATAAGAATATGGAGACTGTATATGAAACCAGCATCTTTCGAAACCAAGGATGGTAGTTTAAGGCTGAAGGAAAACACGTTCACTATAAAGGATGGCGGTGAGTGACAGTGAGGGGTTTGAGGTAGCGGTGCCTAGCTCTGCTAGCTTTCATTTGTCTGGGTCTTACTTCTGTTTGAAGGGCAGCTTTCTATTTTTATATGAGATGTTATTTTTCATGTTTAAAACATTTTTATAAACTGTATTCCAGTCTTTTTAATTATTGAAGGGTATGCTTAATGTTTATCAATGAATTAATTTGTGAAGTGTTGCAAGCATAGCATAAGACCTAAAGAAATAGTGTGAATTCTGGTCCTGTTGGAGTACATTCATAAGGACAAGCTAAGTTATTTACATCTGAGTGGCATGTGTAATTCAGGTTTTCTTACAGTATTAGATGTAATGGACTGTTGCATAAGTATGGTAATAGACAGGGTTCCCCACCCACAGATCCTATGGGAATGTTGTATGATGGAAATGTATTTGCGTTTGTCGGTCCTCATTAGACTTCACTCTCTAGGTGTACTGTTCTTGGGTTGTCTTACAAAGCGAGCAGTTATATAGGGAAAAACCAAGAAATGATATAGACAAAATAAATAGCTATGGTAAAATATGAAAATTTTCATGTATTTGTTTTTAAAGACTATAATAGGAATTTAGTTTTCCTTATTTTATTAAGTAGGGAAATAAGGAGGCTAGCTTACCTGTTTTTACTATCTATCTATCTGAATGAATGAATGAATGAATGAATGAATGACAGAGTTTCATATATCCCAGGCTGGCCTCCCTAACTCTTGAACTTCCTCCTCCTCCTCCTACCTTCTGAATGCTGTTGCTGTTAGAGGGCTGTGCACACTGCCCTGTTAATGTCACACTAGGGGTGGAAGCCAGGCTGTGCACACTGCCCTGTTAATGTCACACTATGGATGGAAGCCAGACTGTGGTGTGCCAGACTTGCCCTCTCTCACCTCTCACCTGAGTTATATCCCTAGCCTTGGTTTTACTTTAATGCTACCTTTTTTTCTTGGTGTGCTGGAGATTAAACCCAGGGCTTCACATGCTAGGCAGAGTACAGCTGATCTCCGGTTCAGCCTCAGTTTTGAGCTGACACATAAGAGCCGTACATATGATGTTTCAAAATGTAATCATGTGTGATTTAGCTCTTTGTTGTGTAACAGCCTTCTTAGGAATATTTCAAATAGTAAAACATATTCTTAATTCTTAAGATAGAGAAAAATGTAGGAGACAATTTATGTTTAGCTTTTTCTCTAGTGGGAGAGGTTAATGAAGTATGGGGTTGTTTGTTTGTTCTTTTTGTTGAATTTGGATTGTGTTTTGTTCTAATTTCTTAACATATTACACAACAGTCTTGAATTTACAAATGTTCTTTTTGGAAGAGCTATGAGGAAGGGTCCCTGAGTTGCTTCTGTCGTAGGTGTTAGAACAACGGTTGCGGTTACCCTGGAGACAGTGCTGGCTGGACACGAAAACTGGGTAAACGCAGTTCATTGGCAGCCTTCATTTTACAAAGGTAGGAGGACAACCGACAGCTCTTGCCTCATTACATGTAACGGGGATTGCTTTGAGGGGAACTAAAGTTCATAAAAGTGAGGCGTCTTGACCTGTGTAATCGGTGTACTGACGTCTGGCCGGCTGCTGCAAGGTGCTAACACTGCCATCCTACTGGCTCTGTTTCTTTAAAGTTTCTGTGGGATTCGGGAGTGTAAGGAAAATTGACTCAAGCCAACCTCACTGGAACCTTTACTCTTGATAATGTGGAGGGGGTGACACTGAGAGGCAGTACGTAGGAAAACAACGCTTTTCCCTTCTGTCTTTTGCCCTTCCTCTCTGTGTATGAGGGGCAGGGTATCATGCTGAGGCTGATGCTGCTGTAAAGCTGAGGAAGGCGCAGGCTGGTTCTTTGACCCAGGAAAAGCAATCACTAATGTCCAGGTGGTCAGCACTCAGCTCTTAGGTAGTACATGTCTGCCACCGCGTCGTCTTCACCGTTCCATGCTTCTCAGCTAGCTCCAGTGTGTGCATTGCGACCTTGCATAGTGCTCTCTTTCTTTCCAACCCATACCCCGTCCACTTTTCCTGACCCCTGTGCACTACTGTCCTTAACACAGAAGTCTGCACCTGCTCTGGCCCAGGCCCCGCTGTTTAAGTCTCTGTAGCTCAGAGCCTGCCTGCTCACTGTGTGATTTAATTTCCCTGTTCTAGCAAGCCAGGCTTAATTGAAAACTAAAAATTAATCTTACTGCACTTGATGGTGCCGTGCCTGTGATTCCACCACTAGAGAGGCTGAGGCAGGAGGATTGCAAGTTTATAGTCAGACTGAAGTACATAGTAAAGGCCCTGAAGAGTGAGCTGAGCATGGTCATGCAAAGTTGCAATTCTAGCAGCATTTAAAAATGTATTTAAAATACTACGTGTTATTTTGAAAACTGACATTAGTTTTTCTGTAGTTCAAGATCTTGTGTCCCTTTTAAGCTTTTCCTCCATTGAGTGACACATCACAGTGCTAGGTCAGTGTGTGTCATTCCTAGGCATGTTACTGACCCTGAATTCCAAAAGCATTGCTGTCATTGACAAAGCTTGGTACTGGTATGCACTTACCCTTCTGCAGCACACTTTTTTTTTTTTTTTTTTTTTTTTGAGACAGGGTTTCTCTGTGTAGTCCTGGCTGTCCTGGATCTCACTTTGTAGACCATGCTGGCCTTGAACTGAGGAATCCGCCTGTCTCTGCCTCTTAAGTGCTGGGATTAGAGGCGTGTGCCACCACGCCCAGCTGCATCACATAGCCATAGTGGTTCATGTAGTGCTGGTTCATTACCCTATAATATTCCACTGTCTAAATAGATCACAGCTTGTGTGTACTAGAGCAGATCTTATGGCTGTTTGTCCAGTCTCACAGTGGAGCCCAGGCTGGCCTTGGGTTTGAGGCAGTGGTTCTGCCTCAGCTTCCTCAGTGCTGGGCTGTAGGTGTGAGCCATCACGCCTGCCTTTGCAGGCTTGGCTGTGGTGGGCAGTGTGCTACCTGCCCTTCTGTTTTGTCCTGGCAGTCTCCAACTCTGCTTTTTGATCATCTAAAGATAGTTTTTCTCTTCAGATGGTGTTCTGCAGCAGCCAGTGAGACTGCTGTCTGCCTCCATGGACAAAACCATGATTCTCTGGGCTCCAGATGAAGAGTCAGGGGTTTGGTTAGAACAGGTAAGATATTTAAGAAATACAAAATGGAGCTTTTTAGAGTATTTTCCTAGAGTAAATTTTCAAAGAATAAATTTTTACTCTTTGTATACATTGCACATTAAACGAACTGTAACTTACCCTCTAGACTCCTTTTCTAGTGTGAGAAATGGAACTATTGATTGATTGATTGATTGATTGAGAACTGTTTTTCTGCTCTTGTGTAGGTCCGAGTAGGTGAAGTAGGTGGAAATACCCTGGGGTTTTATGATTGCCAGTTCGGTGAAAATGGCACCATGATCATCGCTCATGCATTCCACGGAGCACTGCACCTTTGGAAACAGAGTACCGTAAACCCAGTACGAGCATGTGGGCCTCTTGCTGGCTTAGGCTTTCCTAGTAGGCACATTTAAGCAGAAATGACATTCATTTCTAAAGATAGTCTGTGGTATTTATACTGGTTAGAAGTTTGGGCTTTTCTAGGAAGAAGAATGCAGAGTTGTATAGCAGTGCGGCAGTATTGAATGATGCTGTCTATGTGAGTCTGCAGTATGGCTCAGTGACATTGGCTCAGCTTATCTGAGGCCCTGGGTTGTCTGTCCTCTCCCCTCCCCTCAGTCATGTACAGATGAAAGTCAGGGTCTGGATGCTATGTAAGTGATTTTTAAATTTTAACAAACTAAAGAAATAAGAATATTTGGTGAAATGTGACTTGTATTTTGAACTCATATCTCATACCTCCCTATTTTAATATATTTTGCAAATTTTTGTGCGTTTGTTGGTGTGCATGTGTGGGTATGTTGGTGCACAGGGGCAAAGGTTAGAAGACGACCTGCAGGACCCGTGCCCTCCTCCTGTCCTATGGGTGGCACTTAGCTCAGCTGTCAGCAGGCTTGGTGGCTAGTGACTTTATTTCTGAGCCGTCTCACTAGCGCAGTAGCTCCCTTTACAATTTCAGTTTGTGGCCTTGATACTAATCCCCTCTGAGGTTTTAACTTCCTGTTCTATTGGAGAATTTGTCTTCCAGCCTCCATTTTGACTTAATTTTAGGGTTACTTCCACAGTTAAAACTACCACTAAGTCTATGACGTTGTTAGTTTAGGAACTATTTTCTAATTCGAACTCTTATTTCCTTAACTCAGGGGAACTTTGAGGACCTTTGCAGAAGAAAAGCACAAGATGAGGAAGGAGGCACTCAAACCTGGAAACAGTGCCTGTGCATAGGATTTCCATCTGTTGGTGGGAGGGAGTTTTAAATGGACCTTGTTTTTTAGAACAGTGTTAGGTTATCGGCAAAACTGAGCACACAGAGTTCCTGCAGCAGCCCACATGAGCTGTTCATTCATAATCAAGATTAATTTTAAGATTTATTTTAATGTGTCTGTGTGTGGGTGTGTGCGTGTAAATAAACGTGCCAGTGAAGCCGAAAGAGGGCATTGGATTTGTTGGATCTGGTGGTTGTAAGCTGGCTGACATGGCTTTCGGTGCTGAACTTAGGTGGTCTGGAAGAGCAGTACAGACTCTTAACTATTGAGGCATCTTTCTAACCCTTCAAGATTGATATTCTTTATTTTTCAAAGATTTACTTTGTGTGCATGTATGTATGTTTGTGTGAGTGTGTGCTCAGTTGTATATGTAGGTGTTCATACCTGCCTGTGCACAGGAGAGTCCTTGCAAGCTGGAGTTACAGACATTTTCAGTACACCTGGCTTGTTCTGGGGCTGCTGAGATCTGAACTCTAGTCTTCATGATTGCTCAGCAAGTACTCTTAACCACTGAGCCATCTCTCCAGCCCAGGGCTGATTTTTATGAACAAGTAGGGAGTTACTATTGGAAAACTGTGCTGATAATTGCAGAGTTCTGCCTATAGCACTCAGAGCCTGTTATAAGCACCCATTAGAGCTTAACTTTACAACCTGTACTTGTACGGTAGGGGAATTAATATAATTTCTTTGCCATATGTTCTTACAAGATATAGCTTAGTGTAATTATTGAGCCAGCATGTTAGCCCATGCCTGTAATTCCAGTGCTTGGAAGCAGAGATGGGAATATCAGGAGGTCAGTGCCAGCCTCTGGGGTAAAGCATGTTTGGGGCCAGCTTTGGTTACATGAGAACCTGTTTAAATAAAACAGAAGAAAATACTCTATATTCATTAGACTTGGCTTTAAACAATCTGTTGGTTGCATAGTTGATTCATTTTCCTCTTACTTGAATTTATTGAAAAAGGGGCTGTGAGGGCAGGGGTGTGGCGGCCTCTGTGTCCATGATTGCTGTTTTGAGTTGAATAGGTAGACCAACTTGGTGTGGCTCACCCCTCTGTCCTTTGTACGCACAGGTCCTGTAACTTTCGTTCTTGAGACAGGGTATCTATAGATCTGGCTGTCCTTGAGCTCTCTATGTAGATTAGGCTAACCTAAACTCATAGAGATCTCTCAGCTTCTGCCTCCCCAGTGCTGGGTTTAGAGGTGTGCGCTAGCATACTTGGCTAAGCCCTCTAATTTAATATAGAAACGCTTTAGGTTCCCACTCAAAATCCATCTCATTTTACTTAGTATTCTTTCTTCACTGTGGAGTTTAATAAGTGTTCAGCGAGCACATGGTATGTTGTATGGTATGCACATTGTCTGCATACTTCATGAGTATAAACTCATTTAGTCCTCCTAATTCATCTGCATGGTGGTCATTATTTAATACCTGTTTTACAGGAGAGCCGATAGACAGGTAACATCAAGCTATCTGGCTGCTGGGAAGTTTCCCACAATTACTGTTTCAAAGGATACAGCACACATTTGGATATTACAGTTTCATGTGGTTGGTTGGGAAACAGCTCCTTTTATTTTATGATCTGATCGTGAATATTTATCAGTTTCCTCTTGGTGGTCCCTGCTTATTTTGTCTATGTGTATGCTCATTTTCATTGCAGAGGCAGTGGGCTCCAGAGATTGTCATTTCAGGTCACTTCGATGGCGTCCAAGACCTGATGTGGGATCCAGAGGGAGAGTTCATCATCACTACCAGCACCGATCAGACCACTCGCCTTTTCGCTCCATGGAAGAAGAAGGACCAGAAGGACCGATCACAGGTAAGATGTCTTCCTCCTTGATTCAGGGCCTTCCTTCCACTTGACATTTCCCAAGTGAGTAGCCTGCATTAGGACGTTCAGGCTGAGGCTACCATGGGACGTCACTGCACACCACTGGATTGCTGGCAATGGGAACTATTTGGCAATAGCAAGTTTCGCATTCTGCATTTTGTTTGTTCAAGAGGACTGAGTTTTGAAGTGTGCACTCGTTTTCATTATATGTGCTGTGTTTTAACCCCAGGTCACTTGGCATGAGATCGCAAGGCCTCAGATACATGGATACAACATCAAGTGTTTGGCGATGATTGATCGGTTTCAGTTTGTGTCTGGAGCAGACGAGAAAGTTCTTCGTGTTTTTTCTGCTCCTCGGAATTTTGTGGAAAATTTTAGTGTCATTTCCAGACAGTCACTAAGTCACATGCTCTGTGATGTGAGTATTTCTCTAATTTAGATATAGCATACAGGTAGAAAAAAGTTAAATCATGCTTCAGGTTTCATAGACTTTTATGGGAGCCATGACATGTAGTGGTTATAGTGTTACACATGGATGGAGAGATGGCATGACATGTAGTGGTTATAGTGTTACACACGATGGAGAGATGGCATGACATGTAGTGGTTATAGTGTTACACACGGATGGAGAGATGGCATGACATGTAGTGGTTATAGTGTTACACACGGATGGAGAGATGGCTCAGCAGTGAAGAGCACTTGCTGGTCTTGCAGAGGACCTGAGTTTCATTTTCAGCACCCGTGTGGTGGCTCACAACCTTCCTTAACTCTAGTTGCAGGAGATCAGGTGCTTTCTGACCGCCACAGGCACCAGGCACATATGTGGTGCACACATATACGTGTGGGCTAAACACTCATGAGCACAGAAAATAACTCTTAAATAAATAAATAAATACAGATCTTTGTGTAACAAATGAGTTCAAGACTCTAAAACAGCAATATCATGTTCATTGATATGATGATAATATGATTGTCAAATGTTGTCTCTACTGTAGGTGACTGGATCGAGTGATGGACAAATCTTATCTTGATAAAGATTCCAGTCTTTCTGTAGAGCAGAGTGGGGCACTGAACTAATGGGATAGGAAGAGTTAATCGCTGCATATTTTATTTAAATTATTTTGAGACAATATCTCATTATGTAGCCTTGACTGGGCTCTTAATTTGCTGCATAGACCAGGCTAGCCTCAAACTTGTAGAGATCCACCTGTGTCTTCCTCCCAAGTGCTGGGATTAAAGATATGTGCCACCACTTCTGGCCTAATAACTACATCATACGACAGGAAAATAAGCTGTGGAAGAAAGAGCTCACCAATTAGAATAATGAGCCATTTTTTAAAAATTAAAGTTACTATGATTTGTATGTATGAGTGTTTTGCTATATATATGTCTGTGTATCATATAAATGCAGTGCCTAAGAGGCCAGAGGAGGAGGAGCTCCTGGATCTCACAGCTGACTGTGAGCCACCGTGGGGACGCTGGGGACCAGCCAGTGTCTCTGTGACAGCAGCACTGCTTCCAGCCACTCAGCCATGTCCAGCCCCACTGAAAATGTTTAACTGGGACTTTTTAAAATTTTTGCTTATTTATGTCTGCTTTTTACATAAGATTTGGGGTACTTAGAAAAATATTTGAATTTGGATTTAAAATTCAGCTTGTGTTATGTGGCATGTACATGGTCCATTCCATGGTTCTAGTGCTGAAGAAAACAAATAACGTGGATTATAAAATTGTGAACTAGATGTCTATGCCTGCGCTTGAAAGGCAAAGGCTGCCGGGCGGGCGTGGTGGTGCACCTTTAATCCCAGCAGGGGGGGGCTGGGAAGGCAGGCAGATTTCTGAGTTCGAGGCCAGCCTGGTCTACAAAGTGAGTTCCAGGACAGGCAGAGCTACAAAAGAAAGAAAGAGAGAGAGAGAGAGAGCGCAAAGCAAAGCAAAGCAAAGCAAAGCAAAGGCTGGCAGGTTGACAGATGTATATGAGTTCACGGTCAGCCTGGTCTCCATAGTGATTATTAGGTCAACCAAGGCTATGTAGTGAGACCTGTCTCCAACAAAACAAGAGGTTTGGGGCGGGGGGGACAGAGAGAGGAAGAGAGAGACAGAGAGATCAAAATAATGAAGTAGTTGGCTATAGAGAATGGCTCTATTGCACATAAGTGCCTGTTTATGCTTTATTTCTAAGAGTTGGGTCACAGGTAAAAGGTAGATGGGTGGGAGAGGGAAGCCAGAGCTGTTGAGGCTGTTGAAGAGGGAACTGGAGAATTGAAGGAGTGTGCTGGAGGGCTTTAGGTGGCAGGTAATAATCGCTCATATTGGTGCTGTTGGAAGAATGGCATTGTGGAAGGAGAGGATTCTGTGGGAGCCCAGAGTGTGAGGGTACCTAGCGCAGAGTAGGAAAGGCTTCATTTGGCAGCGCTTCCTGGCTCGCTTTCTCAGTTGCTGAAGGCAGTCACTTCTGTTCTCTTGTGCTGCCGCTGCTGAAGGAGGGAGGGAGATCTCTGTGGTGGAGGGAGAGCAGGTTCAGGGTCTGTAGAGTTCTAGGAAATGAAGTGCTCTACCTGGGATTCCAGGAAAGGTTTAGCTCCGGACATTAACTTGGTTCTGTGTGCTATAGTGGACGTTGTCCTCATGACGAGTGCTGGGTTGCCTCTTGCTGCCCTTTCCACGGTGTATGGGATAGCATGCAGCATTACCCAGCCAGGTCACCGTTCTCAGTGCTTTGGTGTTTTAAGTTCCTATCACTCAAGTCTACCTGCAGGGTCTGTGTAGAGCTGAAGTGGTAAACACTCAGCATATGGGTGTATACCATTCCTGGTGGTTAGCATATGGCTCACATGTGAGTGCGGGGTCTAGGCAGAGTTCCTCTTCCGATCATATTTCACTGAGTTGTAAAAGTAGCTTTAAGTTATTTACATATATGTAGTAAAAATGTCATGACTATGCGTTTTTGGGCTACTTCTCTGTCTTGGAGGCATTCCTTGAGACTTTTGGTGCGGAGGCAGAGTCCTTGGCCTTACATTTTAGGGTACTATACCAGTTAGAGTCTGCAACCCACTGCACTGTGGGGAAGGTGGGATGGCGAGTAGGACCTGTCTGTTGGAAAGGGATTGCTTGGAGTGGCATCTGCCAGTTCAGGAGTTGGAAAGATGGCAGCCACACACAACAGGCTGGAATTGTTCTCTGCATTTATGAACAAGACTTTTTTGTGGTACTTGACGTATCAGTAACTTTTAATGTCTGAAATGTGCCTTTCATTCTCCAGGACCAAGATCTTCCAGAAGGAGCCACTGTTCCTGCATTAGGGCTGTCAAATAAAGCTCTCTTTCAGGGTAAGGATTTAGTTTCCAAAATAATTGAATGGCTCTAGTACTTAAAACTTAGTTACAGATTTGTGTAATGCACTCCCAGTGTTCCTGTATGACTGTTTTAAAACCTCCTATTTTGTGATAACTGCTCTATTCTCATGTAGCCACTGACACAGGAACAGTTCTCACCCAGGATTTCACAGAGCCATTCAGTCACCAGTGAGATTGTGAGCAACTTGAATGATCAGTTATATATGCAAATTTATATATGCAAAATATATTGCGTATATAACAGACCATATATGTGTGTGTGTGTGTGTGTGTGTGTATGTGTGTGTGTGTGTGTGTGTACATATTGCAAATAGCTAGGTGAAAAAAAATGGACAGAATCTTTATGAAATTCATTCTTACTTCAGGAGCTAGTTTGGAAAATACCAGAATAGAAACACATTTGCAGCACCTAGGCACAGCTCTGAGGTAATTATTTGGAAGGCTGCTGCTCTCTGATATGTAGCTTTGAGGTACTGTCGTGGCCCCTCTATTCATGTTATCTGTGTTTCTCTGAACTAGGAGACATAGCCTCTCAGCCCTTTGAGGAGGATGAACTCATAAGCCCTGCCTTTGGGTCTCCCCAGGTGACCTTTCAGCCCGCTGTCCTTAATGGTAAGACATGACAAAAAGACAAACAAGTTAATGAAATCCTTAGCCCACACAGTCTACTCTGTGATTGGGGACCTAAAGTAGAGCGGTGGCTTTTACTTTGTATTTGGCTAAAGAGAGAAAAAGAATATGTAGTATTCAAAATGTATGATAAAATTAAAACTGTCTTGTAGAACCTCCCACTGAGGATCACCTTCTGCAGAACACCCTGTGGCCTGAGATTCAGAAACTGTAAGTTGAACTGTCCTGAAGTTAGTGTGGCTTAAGGGTCTCCTCTTGACGCTGGCCTTCCCCTTCCTCCTACCTATAGGGCCCTCCTGCCCAATAGAGCGTCCTAGGGGTGAGAGAACCTCATGGGGTTTTTTATTTTCTTCTTGTTTGTTTTATATTGTTGTTTATTATGTTTGCCAGTCAGTTGGTGTTAATTTTCCAGATAGAAAGGTCTAGAATAGTTTCTATTTCTCTTCGTTACTCAGCCAGATGGTTTTATTTTTGTGGGTTCCCAGCAACATGTTTCCATGGTGGATGCTCAGGCTGGTGGCCGTGAGACATGAAAACCTGTGTGTAGGGACACTACCTTGGGAGCTGTTGTTTTTCTTTGGGCCCCTGGGTTTCTTCCCTATATAGTTACCTAGGCAGATGTGACATTCCGTGACGGCATGTGAGTTAGGCAGATGTGACATTCCGTGACGGCACGTGAGTTAGGTTGAGGAGTGGTCCTTTCTCTTTAGTCTTTTTGCAAGGTAAAGTAAAGGCATATCCCTTCTCTTTCACTTTTAGGTACGGACATGGCTATGAGATAGTTTGTGTGGCCTGTAACAATTCCAAGACTCTACTTGCCTCTGCTTGTAAGGTAGGGTGTTTGTGGGGTATGTGTATTTAATTTTACTCGGTCACAGGTAATTATAGACACTAGGCTTTTGTAAATTCAGCAGATATGGGCAGAGTCCGCATGAAACGGCCCTTTAGGTACCATTGCCTGAATCTTTTTTATATTTTCTTCTCCTCATCTTTCTTTAAAAACATATGATTACATTTTAAAATTCACTTTAGAACTCATTCATTCTTAAGAGTTTATCCTTGAAACGTTTGGGTTTGGGGTACTAATCCCTATGCACATAAACAAACAATGTGCACGTGACATTTTCAGTGCTCACATCACTCAAGAGAATGCTCTTGGGAGCTAGGTAGGCTGCCCAGGCCTTTTCCTTACAGGGGTGTGCAGTGGCTGCAGCAGCAGCTCCTTGGGAGAGTGCAGCCTGTTGCTTGTGTTGTCATTCGGGGCCTTGGAGACAGAGTTGGCTGCTATGTATGCATGTTTGGGATCTCATTTTGTCCCCAGTCTAGGCTCCAGCCATGTATGGGGGTGGCTTTGAGAAGCTTCAGAGCACAGTGGCCTGATCATTATGTCTGTCTTCACCAAGCTGCAGGGTAAAGACCATGTGATTGAGGCTCTGTGTAGGGCCAAGGTCAAGTTCCCTGTCCACTGGCAGATCCATGTTGCAAAAAGCTTTGGCTTCTCCAAGTTTAACTCGGATGAAGATGCAGCTCATCCCTGCCGGCCGGCCCTGCTGAGGGCCTGTGCTGTGTGTGCTGTGCTGTGCTGTGCTGTGCTGTGCTGTGCTGTGTGTGCTGTGTGTGCTGTGCTGTGCTGTGCTGTGCTGTGCTGTGCTGTGCTGTGCTGTGCTGTGCTGTGCTGTGCTGTGCTGTGCTGTGCTCGCTCCCCACCCTCCAGTCATGGTCAGAGAGATTCCTCTGCAGCCATTCCAGGCTGACAGCTCCTAAGAGGGCTGAGATCTTGTGAGCGTCTCCTGCCAAGTGTTATTTGTATAACATACCTTTAAATTAGGAAAGTAATTATCCAACTTATGTTCTGGTTTGTTTTCTTTTGTGTGATTTTAGAATGAGCTTGCAGTTTCTGCAGTCTCTGGGGATGGTAGTGAATCAGTACATAGTTTGAAGAGAATTTTAGCAATGTCTGAATAACACCCCTTCTTTATACGAGTCTTAATTTCCCCTAGGGGTGACCTTTTAGAGTAATTTTAGAGTCAAAGAAAAATAGCTGTCACTGTCTCAGCTACCTGCCCACCTCGTGCAGCGCTGCTCTCCACACAATGCCTCTGGAAAGCTGAGAGGTTTTGGTGTCTGCTTTCAACACATGTTTATAAGACTTACCTTTTTTCTATATATTTTGTATGTTTTTTTTGAGACAAGAAAATTTACTTTGTACACCAGGCTGGCATTGAACTTAGAGAGATCTGCCTGCCTTACTTCCCAGTTACTGGAACTAAAGCCATGGGCCGTACCAGGCACATTGTATGACTTTTAATCTTTTTTTTTTCCATTCCTAGAGCCAAACCCCATTTCTCTACATATTATTCAATTCAGTTCAATACAAGTTTGTTAAGAGCTTACCAATGACTGATGCTGTGCTCCTTAGGTAAAAGCATACCATTAGGACCGAGTCTGATCACTACTATCTACATGGTGGAAGGAGAACCAACATCCACAGATGACTCCCTCTCCCCATACCCCCACCCGCAGACATGAGAAATAGATAAAGGCAAAAGGCCTTTTAAAGTGACAGTACACACCTGCAGTCTCTGTACTTGGGAGGTAGCGGCAGGAAGAGCAGGAATCTGAGGTCAGTTTCAGCTACAGCAGTAAGATTTGAAGCCAGTTAGGGCTACCCAAGACCCTGTTTCAGAAAACTGAGAGCAGCAGCAGCAGCAGCAGCAAACCAGCGTAGTTTCCTTTGGTTTTAAGGAATGAGCAATTTGAGCCTCATGGAAATATCTCCTTCTCTATAATTTCCCCGATTAGCTTATAAAACTGGATTTGCCCTTTTTTAAATTGTATGAGTGTTTGCCTGGATGTATGTCTATGTGCCATATTCTTGCATGCCTGTGGAGGCCAGAAGAGGGCAGGGGATCCATTGGTTCTGGAGTTAGAAGCAGTTGTGAGCCATCCTGTGACTTCTGGGAACTGAATCAGAAGTGCAGCCAGTGTTCTTGACCCCTCCAGTAGTTTTTAGAATGTTCATGATGGAAGTGGGTTTTATGGGGAAGGGTATTTTTGTCTTTTTTTGTTTGTTTGTTTTTGTTTTTCGAGACAGGGTTTCTCTGTGTAGCCTGGCTGGCTGTCCTGGAACTCACTTTGTAGTCCAGGCTGGCCTCAAACTCAGAAATCTGCCTGCCTCTGCCTCCCAAGTGCTGGGATTAAAGGCGTGCGCCACCACTGCTCGGCCTGGGAAAGGTTTTAACTTAGTTTTAAACCTTAGTTTAACTTCGTTTTAAGTGAAAACTAGCGTTTTAATCTAGTCAGTATTCAATTGCTGTTAAGATACCAAGGCAGCTCTTATAAAAAGAAAGCCTTTTAATTGGGGCTGGCTTCTGGTTTCAGAGGGTCAGTCCATTTTCATCATGGTGGGGAGCTTGGCAGGCAAACATGGTCCTGGAGAAGGAGTTTAGAATTCTGTATCTGGATCTACAGGCAGCAGGAAAGGAAAGACACTGGGACTGGCTTGACACCTCAAAGCTCACCTCCAATGACACACTTCCTCCAACAAGGCCACACCTCTTACACCTTTCAATGACAAAGTATTCAAATCTATGAACCTATGGGGGCCATTGTCATTCAAAACTACACTCTTACGTGAATCCTTCAATGGCTGCTAAATATGCCAGTGTGTTATACAGCTATCCCTTAGGGCCTTTTCAGTAGCTGCAGAATCCCTAGAGATGCTGGTTTTCTATTGTGGTAAAAACCATGACTAAGGCAACTGTTGAAGGAAGTGTTTATGTGGTCTTACAGTTCCAGAAGAATAAGAGTCAGTCACCCACATAGTGGGGAAATGTGTCAGCAGGCATCCATGGCAACAGAACAGCTAAGAGCTGAGAGTTTGCCTATCGAACCACAAATGGAAAACAGAAATAGGGAGAGTCTTTTGACCTCAGAGCCCTCTACCAGTGGCATACTTTCTCCAGCAAGACCATACATACTCCTTACAAATGCCCAGACTATGGGGGACATTGCATGCAAACCACCAGATGCCATCTTTTTATTCTTTGTACTGGAAATACCTCTATACCTCTCCTTACCTAGTCTTCATGGTGTGTGTGTGTGTGTGAGTGTGTGTGTGTGTGTGTGAGTGTGTGTGTGAGTGTGTGTGTGTGTGTGTGAGTGTGTGTGTGTGTGTGTGTGTGTGTGTGTGTGAGAGTGTGTGTGTGTGTGTGTGTGTGTGTGTGTGTGTGTGTGTGTGTTTTCATCCATGCATTCATGTGCACCTCTGCCTTCTGTCAGTGCAATAAAGTGCACCTGGATTTGTCTGCATTTTTCTTCTGTCTCAGCTGTAGCATAACCTTGGGACGAGCTGGTCCATATAAGGCATTCATTCTACAAACAATATGTTGTGTTTTTATTCAGTGAAAAATACTTTGCAACCTTTTGATCATTTTTGGCCTCCTGACTATTTTTAAATGTATTATTTAGTGTCCATAAACAAAACCTTTTTCTATTGCTGCTTTTTATTTTTGTTTCACTAAGTTTGAGACCACATTATGACTTGCCTCCTTTGAAATCTGTTGGTGGTGAAGTCTCATGTCCAGTTGAAAGGAAGGTATAGAATTGTTAGTGACTGTCAGTCGTGGGCGTGGGCGTTAGTTAAGGATGGTGTAAGGTGTGTATGCTCTTTGCTGTCCTGAGTGGAGTTTGAGGTCTCTGACTCCACTGAGAGTTACTAACCTTTCCTTCTCAATTCCTTCTTGGTATGTTTTGAAGCTCTGTTGATAGGTTTGTAGATAGGGTGAAGTCCTCTTCCTTAGTCTATTTGTTGTTGTGGAGTGACTCTCTGTCCAGTGGTACTCACTCCTTTCTTCACCAGAATAGAGACTTAAACTGGTCACCACACAGTTAACACACACGTGACTGTTGTTACTAAATGTTCAGACATTCTCTTTGTGCCTGGGTCCCTGAGGAGTTATCTTTTAGAAATTTGTCTCTGGGGTTGTGTGAGACCTCCCTAGAGTTTTCTGGAGGCTTTTGTTAGAGATGTATTAAAATAGACCCACCGAGACACTACGCTCTTTTAAATGTGTTCTTTTGATTTGTTTCTATACCCATGGTGTCTCATCTCTGGCCTGTAGGCATCTCAGAAGGAGCACGCAGCTATCATTCTTTGGAGCACGGCATCTTGGAAACAAGTGCAGAGTCTTGCTTTCCACACTCTGACTGTCACACAGATGACATTCTCACCTGATGACAAGTTCTTACTGGCTGTTTCCAGAGATCGAACCTGGTCTTTGTGGAAGAGACAGGATGCGACTTCCTCGGAGTTTGGTAAAGCAGCCCGTGTAGTGAAGGTTCTCAGTAAGGCTATCACGTGCGTTTGTCCATGTTTAGCAGCTGTGAAATGAAGAGAAAGGCAACAGGGTGGAGACAGCCTGTGACAGGCTGTGAGAGTTCAGTGCTCTCCGACAACTGGAGAGCACTTGGCTTTATTTAAACCTTTTTCTTTTGTAAGATTTAATTGCTTATTATTTGTAGAGGGGTGGGCATGATCAGACACAGATCATTCCTCGTAGTCATGTGAAGGTGATAGGCCCACTGTACAGACTACATTTCAGATTTTGAATCTTGATCTTCTCCTGAGCTTAGCCATGTGGTGTGTGATGTGCGTTGGGGACCCACAGCTGTCCTGGTGAAAGCCACCACTCCACGGCAGACTGTGTAAGCTAGGACATTCAGTAGATCCATTTGTCAGGATGTAACACCATTGTACGTTTAGAGCAATTGTTCTCCTTTGACATCACTAGTGACTTCCTAATTTGCAGCACTTCATTTTAAAAGTTGAAGTGCTCGGACCACCAAGATGCCTCCACAGGTAAAGGCACTTGCCACCAAACCTGAGGACCAGTTTCAGTAACTGGAATGCACACATGGAAGGAAAGAGCCAAGTCCTACAAGCTGTTTGTTCTCTGACAAGCACTCATGTATGCATGTGGGTGCACACACACCCACTAAATAAATAAATAAGCAAATGTTAAAAATAAATACAAAAAGAAAAGGTTGAAATACTATAAATGATGTAGGTGTTAATTTCTTATATCTTTTTGGATTATGAATTAATAAATTTATTCTTTTTTCATAGCAGTCTCATAGTAAATATATAGGCTAGAAATTATCTTTAAGCCTTCTGCTTATATATTCTGAGAAAGAATATGTCTTCCCCCCTCTTTGTAGTATTTTTTCCCGTAATATGCAACTGGCTATTTCTGGAATACAGTTAAATCATTCCAGACTTGTTTTAGAACCATACATTAGCCTTTAGTTGAATGTGTAAAAGATTCGTATTGTCAGTTACTGTGAGTGGAGGCAGTGTGAGCCGTGTGCACACGGGCTTGTGCTAAGGGGAGTGTTTCTGGTTCTGCTGCAGAGTCAGCGCACATAGGCGAAGTGGCCACTGAGTTATGTTGGTGCCTCACAGAGCACCTGTCCTGCTTTGTGAGCAATGTATATGTGGTAATGTTTTTGTTTTAATTTTCAGATCCATTTTTTAGTCTCTTTGCATTCACCAACAAAATTACTTCTGTGCATAGTAGAATCATTTGGTCTTGTGACTGGAGTCCTGATAACAAGTACTTCTTCACTGGAAGTCGAGACAAAAAGGTAATTTTTGTTTCTCAACCAAAGATAAAACTTAATATTTTTACAAATGTGAGATAATGTTTTTGCAGTTATATTTAAGAGCACATTGTTCTGCCTAACTCGTGATGTTTACAAATTAGTTCATGACTTCTTCATTATACATGTATATTAAAAATGTTTTTCTTTTTAAGCTTTATAAATATATTCTCTGAAACATGAGGAGAAGAACTCTTGGTCAGTTTCTGTTATCAGGTAGTCCCAGTTTGGTTACGGGAGAACCCAGGAGAGCGGTTAGGGCTGGAGACAGCACTCCTGTGTCCTGAGTGACACACTCCTGGGAATGGGCTTTATTTGTGGCTGTTGAGCCAGGACGTTATTGGTGCAGGGTTTGGGTACAACACCTTGCTTGGGATTAGTTTATTTTGGTTTGGGTTTTATTTTTAACACGGGTCCTGGGAATCAAACATAGGCCCTAGTGTTTGTGTGACAAGCCTTTAAAGACTCAGCCATCTCCCTGTTCCCAGTTTTTGGTAATAAAGGTTATGACTGTCTAATTTAGTGATGGAAGAGCAGAACATGACTGAAGCTTGACAAACCCAGGAAACTAGGCAGCCCTCTGTGCTTGTGCTCACCCTTCCCCATTGCCTAAGGACTGCCCATGGCTCCTGGCCGTCCCTCTGCTCTCGTGCTCCTTAGAGCATTGTCTTTTCTGAGTTTCTTAGTCCAGGGCTGGTAGAACGATGTAGTGTTTCCTTTCATCACCCTTCCCTTTGTGAAAGCAATCTAGATACCTGGAACAGAGCCAGCTTGGGCCTGGTGTATATTAATAATATATTAAGCACATCACCGTGGACCTGCCAGTATCATTCTCCCAGTCTGGCTGTTTGTTCCCTTCCTGGGGAGCACAGATCCCTGGCTGGGTGCTGAGGATGCAGGCTCTGTCTACCTAACTCTCAGGGATATGTTGGCTAAAACAGACCAAGTGCGTTTGCTGCAGTTTCAGCAATGTGTGCTTTCCAGAACCTGTTCAGACTCAGGCTTTTTTCCTGCTTTTGGAGCCCTGCTTCCTCTCCGTTTCTGTGTGCCAGTCAAATAACCTTGAGCCCTGGGCTCACAGGGAAGCTGCGTGTCTTATGCAGGATGTATTGTCACCATTCTGTCCTCCTGATAGCCAAGTTGACTGCCTAAGAATTAAGTAGTGGAGAAGAGGAGATTGACTTCCTCTCTAACTAATATGTAGCAAGTTCTGAGGGCAGCAACTGTAGGCAAGACATGATGGGCGGGATTTCACTGCATTGGAACCATGTTGTTTGTTACAGAACATAACAGACAACACTCCATGCTCTCTGGTACACTTCTGTTTCTGAGATCTCAACCTGTGTCTGCCACACTGGCTTCTCTGTGCCATACAAAAACCCCACTGGAATACAGCACTAGAAACCTTGCGGAAGATGCCTCACTGTGTGATTTGTGCTCTAGGTGGTTGTCTGGGGCGAGTGTAAGTCCAGCCATAACCCCATGGAGCACCCGATCCGTCCCTGCTCCTCGATCCTGGATGTGGGCAGTTCTGTGACAGCTGTCAGTGTCTGCCCTGTGCTTAACCCAGCCCAGAGGTCAGTTTCTGTGAGACCTGGTTGGTTGTTCAGTAGCATCTCACTTACTGTTTGTCTTGGTGTATGGACGTACCTTCAGAATTGCTGCTGCTTTCAAGGTGCTTCTGCTTCTTGTAAGAAGTTTTAAGTCTTAGAATTCTGTGATTGGTGGTCAAATAGGAGTAGAAATGAAGGTTCTTATTCGAGTCTGTGCACCACCTTGCTTTCTGTTACAAACAGCCCAGGGGAACAGGGCTCAGTGCATGTGCTGGGAACACACTTGTGGGCTTTGGCAGCTTAGGACAGGTGGACCTACATGTACCTTCTGCAGAGACCCAGCAAAGCGGTATGGGGTGGGCAATTGAGACACTGAGGAAGCACTCGAGCAGGTAGAGATAAGAGAAATTCATGCTAAACCAACCTCTGTCATCTCCCCGCCACAAAAACAGATACATTGTTGCAATTGGATTAGAGAGTGGGAAGATTTGTATATACTCCTGGAACAAGACCAACCAAGAAATCAATGACTGGACCAGCTGTGTAGAAACAAATCCAAGGTATTTTCTCTACTTTGTTTCCATCTGATTAGATAGAAAAAGCGGTGGTCTTTGGTGGCAAATTTTGTGAACATTTTCACATAGAGGGACAGAGATTTCTGTGCTTAAAGCCAAGTTGTACCTCCTAAAATGACAGCTGCTAGTGTGTGGGACTCAGCTTTTGGTATCCTCAACTAGACTGCAGACATTGTCCATTGCCTTTCCTCTTCCTCTTCTTTCCTTTCCAAGAAGAGGTCTGGGGAACTCTTCTGTGTCCTGAGTTCTGGGATCACAGTCCTGCACCATCACAGTGGTGCTTGGAATGGAACCTGGGGCTTCATGCATGCTAGGCAAGCATTCCACCAGCTAAGCTACACCCCTATCCTAGCAGAGGCCACTTTAACCTGCACGTGTTACTGTTTTTAATGCCTGAGCTTTCAGTAAGTCATTGACAGCTTTCTGTGTCTCATTTTCTTGGGCTTTTCGGTCTTTGAGGTCTGCACTGTTTAAACATAGTTTCAAATGCTGTCCTAATTGACAGTGTCCTCATGCTGGTGAGAGATTAGAGAGCAGGCCTTCCAGAGCCATTAGTGCTCACTGTAACTGCTTGTTAAAACTTGTGTTTGACTTGTTCCTGCATTGAAGTGGCTCATGCTCGGCTTGCTACAAAAGAAAGCAGCTGGGGCCTCCCTGGGGCACCCTGCTCCTGCTCTCCCTTTCTCTGTACTTCCTTCTGCCTTGTTGGACACAGTGCTCGGTCCCTGGCTTGGTATTCAGATTTCTACCATGGCCCCAGTGTGGGAAGCCGGTTAGCATGGGAAGATGTAAAGAGTTCAGGGTTTTCATCTGGTGATTATTTCCTTCTTGTTGTAATGATAGGCAGGGTGTGTAACATGAAAGTAATTCTAGATTTAATATGCTGTGTTATTTGGATAACTGGTATTCTAATTACTAAATTTTAGCTTTTGTTAGTAGTGCATTCACAGAACTAAAAGCAGGACTTTCAGATTGGCTTCCTAGGGGCCATGTCCTATAATTAACTGATGAATCTTGTGGTGCTAGAGTTTCCGCCCAGGGTCTTAGGCATGTTAGGAAAGTACTCTACCATTGAGTTATATGCACACATTTTCAAACATATCCCCATCTCCTTGAACATGTACAAGAGGACAGCAGGTGTCCATTCTATTCCTCTCTGCCATACTCACTCTCGTTGAATCTAGAACTGGGCTGGTGGCCAGCAAGCCCTGGCAGTCTTCCTGACTCCAGTCCACACAGCACTGGGTTTATGGGTATATGGAGCTAGTCTGGCTTTTACATGGCTCTTGGGGATGTCAGCACAGGCCATCCTGTTTGCATGCTTAGCCATTTCTCCAGATCCCTCCATATCATTTAAATGTCATGTGTCAACATGCTAGATTTAAAAGAAGAAATAAAACAGCTCCCCCCTCAAAAAACAAAACCCCCATCATTTTATGTAAACAAGTAAGTTCCAACCTTCAGCACAACCCATGGGAGAAATGCAGGATTTGGTTGATAACCACTTCCAACAATTTGTTTAATCGGATGAGAACCATCTCCAGTGAGTCTGACAGTGAGTGGTAGGGAGGCTGGGCCTCTGCTGATGCTGCGCTCCTCATCACTGCTCTTGGTGCTCCTCCTTCAAATCAGTGTCCCAAACCTTGATAACTTGTGACAGGAGAAAAAAATAATAATGCTCTGTCTAGTGTTGCTCATTTATATTTTGTCTTTTTAAAACTCAGCACCCATATTTATAGAGCTTGCTATTCATAGCAAATTTACTCACGTCCAAGTGACTCATGACTGTTTTAATAATCAGGTTCCTCCTTACAGAAAGATGAGCTCTCATTAAGCACTCAGTCATGGTCTACATAACATGGAAGCATTTTCTCTAGAAATTCTCAGAAAACATGGCACACAGCAGCATGATCCCATGCTGTTTTTGTAAGTTAGGACATCTATGGCTCCCTGCTCTGAAGCAGATCAGGCCTATTAGCATGCTCCTGTATGAGGGCACCACCAGATGTTCAAGGAAGCCCTAGTAGGCCCTCGATCTCTGAAATTATAAGAGGTGAGCAGTTGGTAGGTGGGTGGTTGCCTATCCATCTCCCATGCTCTTTTGAATAACCCCAATAAACTATGGTTCACGGTGCTTGACTGGGCTGAGTCCTGTGTGTGAACTCTGTCTTTACATCTTCTGCACTGTGAGGGCTCATCTGCACTCAGGGCTGGTTTTTCCAGCCCCTGCTTCAGACTTGCACCTCACTCACTCACACCAGCCAGCCCCTGGTACATGTGAAGGTGAGGTCTGAAGCTGTGCTCTCTTTCACTCTCTGCCTTCAAACCTGCTTGGGAGTCTTGCTCTCGACTTTACTCATTTTGAGCATGAGTTTCAAGTTCGACACAGAAAGGATTGTACTTTTTCCAAGAGCTGCGGCTAATCTGTTTGGTAGTGTTTGGGGCCGGCCTTCCGGGAGATGCTGGGAAACAAGAACCTCTAGTTTCTTACCTTGCCTGACGCCCTGCAGTTAGGCTACCCTGAGATCATGGCTCTGACTATGTGGTTCACTAAGGGGTTCAAATCATCTTTCTTTACCTAGTAGTTAAAAAATGTTAAAAGTCTATTCATCTCTTAGAAATGTCAGCAGAAGAAAATCACCTGAAATATACTGCAAAATTAAAATATTCAATAATCAGCCAGGCGTGGTGGCGCATGCCTTTAATCCCAGCACTTGGGAGGCAGAGGCAGGTGGATTTCTGAGTTCGAGGCCAGCCTGGTCTACAGAGTGAGTTCCAGGACAGCCAGGGCTATACAAAGAAACCCTGTCTGGAAAAACCAAAAAAAAAAAAAAAAAAAAAAAAAATCAATAATCTTGAAATTAAATCTTGAGATAAAATGTCATCTTAAAAGACTAGCTTTTAGGAAATTTTACATTTACTTTTGTAAGACTGTGTTCGTATATGAGATTACGCATACAATAATGTGAATGGAGGTTAAGAGGTCAACTTGCATAAGTTGGGTTGTCACAGGCATTGAACTAAGGTGGACTGGCCTAGTGGAAATACCTTTACATTCTTAGCTGGCCTCTAAAAGGTTCACCTTAATAGTCACTTCAGTCATTCTACTGATGATTAAAACATTAGACAGAAATTTACTATTTCTTGTTCCTTTGGACATTGTCATTGGCCAGTGAGTAAAGTATTAGTCTGTTTTGAAAGTAAATAGAGCAAGGTATTTACAATATAGGATGAAATTACTGGAGTATTAGCCTTCCATCCTTGCTATAACCGCTTCGTGGGTACTGTGGTTACGTCACTGTAGGACAACTCCAGTGGAGTGTTCTGTAATCATGACTTGTGTTGACCTTATGATCTGTCTCGGTTGCAGCCAGAGTCACAGCCTGGGTATCAGAAGGTTATGCTGGAAGAGCTGCAGCGATGACGACGACGATGATGACGATGACGACACCGAGCAGAGTGAAGAGGGGCCGGAGTGGTTGCATTTTGCAAGCTGTGGCGAGGACCATACCGTGAAGATTTACAGGGTTAACAGACGCGCACTGTGAAGACTTGACTGCACCCTCCCCATCTTGATTGTCTTAAGTGTTTGTTATGTAAATAGATCCCCTTTCTTTACCTTCGTGATTGATTGAGTTTCCCTGTCTACTATGTGTTGAAGCCCATGGATGCTCCCCCTTGTCATATGGTATATATATAACCACCCTGAACCTTACCCATGCTGTCAAAGATGCCTGGATGTACCTCTGTGCGTTCCAAATTAAGAACATTTTTTAAATTTGTGCCCAACTTTGTCTGATTTTGCCTTATGTTGAGTCCTCAGCTCTCTCCGTGCCTGCTTTGTGTTATGACCAATTGCTAGAGGATGGGTACTTGGTAAAGAAACAGGCTATTTAGTTCGGAGTTGTTGAAGTTGAATAGCATGGACCTGGAGTCTCCTGGTTCTAGTGAGGGCCTTGTAGGTGGGATGTCAGTAGTGGGGAAAGCCTGTGGAATAGGGAGAGCAACACAGGAGGCAACAGAGATTGAGGGAGGGACCAGATTTGCTTAAAACGCTCTCAGGAGACCTCACTCCCTTTAAAGGCCTGATTAGCAGTCATTAGATCCTGCCTCTTCAAGGTCCCCCTAACTGTCAACGTTACCGCGCTAGGCAGTAGTCTTCCAGCATGTGGACTTTTAGAGTCCACACTCAGGCCACGTTCAAAGCACCTTTGGGATGCTTTCTTGTTATTGCCTTCTTCACAGGCTGGAGATAGAAGAAATAACAGAAGTCCCGGGTATTGCACTTTGATTTGTACACTCCCTGTAAGTAGCACACCACACACTGTGCTGTCTTGACCTCTCTTCCTACTAGCTGCCAAGTATTCCAGACCTTGGCAGGCAGTTGCAGGCCTGAGCTGTAGCTGTTCCCTTCCTTTACTTAAAGGCACTGAAGGGCTTCAAGTATCATTTCCAGATATAAAGTAATAAATTATGGGATGGACAATAAGAGTCACCTGAGTTTAGATGACAGCTGATGTCATGAGAGTGAAGGAAATGCATCATCAGAGCCACTTCAGGAAGAAAGGAAGGGCTGGAGACATTGGGGTGAGGAAGGCCAGTAACAGGGGGCATTTGGGAGAGGTGTGGTGGGGAGGATGTGAGACTGCAGCCTGCTGCAAGCCTGGGATTCCACTCCTGGACAGTGGTCATCTGGCAAATTGAACGTAAAAGGGAAGAACATGAGGGTTTCCTTGGTGGGAGCAGATGCCATTGTCAAGCCAAGGTGTATTCCCAGTTCCCAGTTTCTCCTTCCTTACCTTCCTTACTTGCTCAGCTTGCAGCACGGATCAGTGTCCAGCACCAGCAAATGAAATGGATGGTTTTGTCTCGACAGCTGTCCTAGGCAGAAGAGAGGTGATAATTGTTCCAAGTATACACTTGCCTTGACCACCACGAGTCCTGCATGTCCCTGGTGTCTCTGTTTGGTCTCTTCATAGGAAGATGGCTCTGCTATTCACTCCAAAAGGAGAGCATGAAAAGTGAAGACTTTGCATGTGGGGCCTAAGGCTCCTTGACAGCATTGGGAAATCCTGGCTGGGCTGTTCTCAGCAGCCCTTTATCAGTTGGGTGTGTGTCAGTATCACCTGTCCAGCTGGTTATACACTGATGCATTATTGGCCATGTGTGGTTCTGTGTTCCATCTCACCACTGGGGTGTGTGAACTCTTATGGGCAAACAAACAGGGCCGCTAGGCTATGAACATAGTCAAAGATGGGGGTCCCGGCCCAGGTGAATAACAAAACAGGCTGAGGTGAGGAGATGGGTTACCAGACTCCCAGGCATCCATCGCTGCTGGAAACCTTGTGAGTCGGGACCAAGGGGGCCTCTCAGGTTCCGGGGGAGGGGGACTTGGCTTAGCTCAGGGGGTCTGGAAGCAGGGAAGGGCCTTCTGTGGGAGACTTGGTATTATGGCGTCATATAGACGAAGGCTTCCTCCACAGTAGTTCTTAATGAGAAAGACAGTCCTTGCTTGTCCATATTGTTCATTTATTGTGGAAAACGTGTACAAACCACTTTCTCAGGGTGGACCAGAGATTAAATATGTTTTGCAAGAAGGACTGTCCAGGAAGGGAAGCTTATTGGCTAAACCCTTGGGGCTGGCCCATCTAAATCCCTCTCTAGCATGGAGAACTCTGTGCTACATAGCTAGGGGTCATGATGCTAATGTGGGGTGCCATGGTCATGTGCTCCAGGTCAGGAGCAGATGAAGCATCTACCAGTCTCAGATATGAGAGCACCAGGGCTTATGAATTTGTTCACCCTGGCCAGTGTCTGGTAGCACAGCTCCATTTGCCCCACATCTCCTCCTTTTCTTTTTTGTAAAGGAGAGGTGTCATCAGAGTAACTGTCTCCTATGTTGGGAACAGTTTGGTACTGAAGCAGGACCTGATTAGTAGTGATCTTTACAATGCTACTCATCTGCTGCTTTAGCAATTAGGTGAGGCAGGGTACCTAAAGAAGCAAGGCTCTAGTACGGGGCCAAGGAGAGGATAAAGCCAGGCTACCACGGGGTTAGAGTACCAAGGGGTAGGAGTGCTGGGAGCATAGTGTGTGCAGACATCCCCCCAGAGCTCTTTGAGCGTTTGTACATCTTGTTCTACCACCCCAGACTCATTGACATAGAAGCAACATTCCTCCCCCAGCAAAATACAAGTCCCTCCCTGTTCAGCAGTCAGTAAGCCCAGGGCCATCTGGTTTTGGAGAATAACTCCTGCCTGCTAAGGAGGTTATCTGGCATTGAAGGGACTAAAGGCTGTCTGCAGAGGAGGCCATTGCCTGGTCAAGCTTGTCCTGGAAGTCACTGGACAGATGTGTTTGGACAAGGGCTGCTCTACTGGTTTCTGTCATGCCCAGGGAAACAACAAGGCCCGGTCCAGTGAGCAGAGAGATGAAGATCTCTCTTCTTTCAGCTTCCTCTCATCTGCAAGGTGAGTTCTTCAGGTTCATGGAGATAAACTTGGGGAGCAGTTATCATGGGGTTGCAGGAGCCTTGAAAGGGGAGGCTAATACAGGCACCTGTAGTGCCTTTGCAACAGAGGAGAGCAGGATGGTTAACACATACTGATTTAGCAATGGTGATATCACAGGCACATGTAAGATGGAGTTTCAGGGAGGGTTCTACAAGGCAAAGAGGGTGGGTAGGTCAAAGAGAGGAATGTCTTGTGCTTTTCTTGTGGGTAAGGGTCCATGGGATTCATGAAGGGAAATGGGAATGGCTGCTAATAGCTGTTAGGAGAGAGAAGTACAGGAAAACTATTGGGAGGAGTTGGGGGTGGGTGGTTAAGGGACAAAGGTCAGCTGCATATTGGATATACTGGATATTGTATATATCCTGGATATACAGCCAGGAGAGGGTGGCCTGGAGTTCCTTCTGAGATTGATTTTCCTGTTGAACAATATCAGCATGGGTCAAGACTGATTTGGAAGTGGGGACAAACTCACGGAAGTCATGAAGGTCAACTATGGGGTATTTGGCATAGCCATTAGGGTGGAGTGTAGCCATGACTCCTGTTCACTAATGCTTATCCCATGGATCACTGATGGGAAAGCTGAAAATGAGCTTTAAGGTTAGTGAGCATGGTGCCGCTGCAGTTGGTGGATTCAATTCTGCAGCTCCAATATCTGCAACCCCTATATATGGAGACCTGGAAACACCTATTTCAGTAAGGAAAGCAGAGGAAAGGGCTAGGGGTAGTAGAGATGGAATTCAGATGTAGGGTGGTCTCAATCCTGATCGACATCCTTCCAGTGAGCAATCCTGGGTTCCTATGACATTGTTGTATACATTGTAGATTTTCCTAGCAAAGACTCTGGTGGTAAGTGTTTGGGAAGGCTAAGGAGATACTGGGCAGTAGCAGAGTTAGTATGAAGAATGGCGAAAACAGCCAAGAGAATAGAGGAGAGGGGAGCTTGTGGAGGGCATATGGCCTGGGCAGTAGTCACCAGGTCATGGATGACCTTCTAGGAGATCTTGTTCCTTTGGGCATGGGGCTTCCTCCTCCTCTTCTGTTCTTGATCTGCTAGTGAGAGGTGGGCCATCTTGTTTGTGGTGGGGTGTCAAGACATTTCTGGCAGGAACCCAGATAGGCTTAGACTGTTCCTGTGGGAAAACACAAATGAAACCCCACCTGGTTGTAAGGAGAGGGTCTGGTCTCTTCCAAATTCAATCCAAAGGATCATGCCATCGGGGTGGGAGGTGGTGGTGTTAATTTTGGCGTGTGCCAATGGAGGGAGATAGGAGGTTTGTTTAGAGTTTGTGTAGTTGTTAAATATATTTAGTGTAGTCAAAGCTATCATTAATTGTACATTAGGGGGATAGGTGGTTGTCTTTTGTTTTAGAACTTGGGCTATTAGGGTTTGATGTGTTCTTTCTATTGTTCCTTGGCCCTGAGGGTTGTGGGGAATCTCTGTATGGTGGGCAATTTCCCAATATGTGGAGAAGGTTTTGAATTGAGAGCTAGTGAAGGCCAGGCCATTATCAGTTTTTAATCTGTTGATGAATGCTCATGATGGCAAAGGTGGAAAGCATATGGTGAATTAACATTTTTGAGTTTTTACCTTTTTGGGCTGTAGCCCATATAAAATGCAAGTATGTATCTAAGGTAACAAAAACATATTTCTGTCTACCAAATCGGTGAATATGGGTGACATCAATTTGCCATAAGGCATTGAATTTAAGGCCTAGGGGATTGGTGACCATTATTTGTAAAGCTGGGATGGTAATGAGGGATGCACAAGAGCAGTATGTCTTTATTATCCCTTGGAATTGAGCAAGGGAGGATGTGGGGGAAGCAGACATGAAGCCCTTTATATTTGTGTGTGTGTGTGTGTGTGTGTGTGTGTGTGTGTGTGTGTGTGTGTGTGTGAATGGAATTGGTCTGCTTGCTCAGTGGAGGCCATGAATGTCCCTGTTGAGGCGGTTTGGTCAGTGAGTGCATTTCCCTCAGATATAGGACCTGGCAGAGGACTGTGAGATTAGACATGCTGGATATAGATGGGAGAGGACCTTCCCTGTAGGAGGAGGAGACCTGTATGAGTAGAAGGGAAAGTGGGTTGGTGTCTAGTTTGATGAAGGATCTTGACAACCAGAGGAGCAAATTGACAGCATATACACTGGCTGAAAAAGAGGTTAGGGGGCCCCTTGACTTCTTTTAGAACTAGATAAATGGCATATAATTCTTTATATTGGGGGATTGATGGGATAGCTCTCTGAATCAGAGAATAGGGGCTTCATCCTTAGGGGAGTAGTATATTATTGCTACAGCTCCCCTCTTTCCACCAGTGGTAAATATTGAGAGGGCTCCAACTATGGGATTCTTGAAAATAGTTTGGGGGGTAGCCATTGCAACAGAGGGAGGGCAGAGGCTATATTTTGTCAGGATAATGGTTGTTAATTTGTCCTGGGAATCCTATTAAGCTGATAGCAAAGTGGGAGTGAGTTTTGACTAACCATTGAGCCTTCAGAGAGGGAAAAGGGGATGACAAGAATGGCAGGTTCTCTTCCTAGGGTTTGTAGGTCTCTGTCCAAGGGGTGTCATGGTCACGTGCTCCAGGACAGGAACCAGGTTGGGAGCAGATGACAGGACTACTGGTCTCAGATATGAGAATACCAGGACTTCTGAATCTGTCCAACCTTCTCAGTTTTGTCTGGTAACAGTTCCACTTGCCCCACAACCATGGTCTCATATATTTGCATTTGTATGAATCTGGGAGCCTGAGACTATTGTGACAAGGTCCAAGGAACACAAACTTCCATGTTGATGGCGCTCCTGACATACTGTAGCCTCAGCTCTCAACTGTCCCACATCCACGCGGGCATCATACATCCATACCCATGGCATCAGTCCCAGGGATGCTGTGCCCAGAAATGGAATCCATTTCAAATCTCCAGGTGACTGTGAAACAGCTTCAAGCCTCAGAAGCCCTGTGGCACAACTGGGCATTTGCTTGAGCACACAATCCAATACCATCAGTACCAGGTTATGATGACTTCCTGGGGTCTTTAAACTCTTTAGAGTATCTCTGTGGGCCAGCCTGGTTTACACAACAATGAGAGTTCAGTATTTGAGTTTTCAAGGCCACTCTGTAAAGCCTGTGGAATGGGTAGTATGGTTTAAAAGCACCCAGAGAGTAGGTATGGTGACTCACACCTATAATCGCAGCACTTGGGAAGCCTTTATTCCTGTATTCAGAAACTAAGACTTCAGAGACCACATGGCAAAAGACCTCAGCTACATATACATAGAGTGGTTGGAGCAGGGACTTGGTCTGTTGCTGGTGGTATCCTGATCTGAGAAAGGAGATTCTCAGAATAAGGATCGAAACCAGATATGGGGACACATTTGCATTTGAATAATACAAGGATCATCTTTACACACTGCACAATAATGTTATGCCTACATCTTGGTGTTTGTTTTTTCCAGTGTATGTTTCTGGCTTCAGGTGTTCATAGGTGTGTAGACTTATGTCTGGGTCTTTAATTCAATTTCATTGATCAATGTGTCTATTTTTATTTCAATATCACGCTATTTTTTAAATTACTATAGCTCTGTAGTACAACTGGAAATCAGGGATGGTGATACTTCCAGTAGTTCTTTTATTACTCAGTTGTACATTGCTTTTGGTATGGTGGCTATTTCTACTATATTACTCCTACTAACTCACAAACATGCGAGATTTTTCCAACCTCTGATGTCTTCAATTTCTTAAAGTTTTTATTATGCAAGTCTTTCACTTGATTGGTTAAAGGTATCCCACAATATTTTTTGAGGTTATTATGAAAGGTATTATTTCTCTGATTTCTTCCTCAGTCTGTCGTTTGTATGGAGGAAGGCTACTGCTTTTTGTGTGTTAATTTTGTCCTGATATTTTGCTGAATGTGTCTATCAGCTGTAGAAGCTTCCAGGTGGAGTTTTTAGGTACTCTTATGCATAAGATCATCTCATCTGCAAATAGAGATACTTGGACTTTTTCCTTTATTATTTGCATCCTCTTAATCTCCTTCAGTTGTCAGTTGATGGCACTAGCTAAGACTTCAAGTACTATACTGAGTAGATATGGAGAGAGTGGGCATCCTTGTTTTGTTCCTGATCTTAGTGGAAGTGCTTTGAATTTCCATTTAGGTTGATATTGACTGTGGGCTTGCTGTATGTAGCCTTTGTTGTTTTGGGGTATGGTCCTTGTATTTCTAGTCTCTCCAGGCTCTCTCTCTCTCTCTCTCTCTCTCTCTCTCTCTCTCTCTCTCTCCCTCCCTCCCTCCCCTCCCCTCCCCTCCTCCTCTTCCTCCTCCTCTTCCTCCTCCTCCTTCTCTCTCTCTCTCTCTCTCTCTCTCTCTCTCTCTCTCTCTACTGGCTGGCTGGTTTTGTGTGTCAATATGACACAGGCTGGAGTCATCACAGAGAAAGGAACTTAAGTTAGGGAAATGCCACCATGAGATCCATCTGTGGGACATTTTCTCTATTAGTGATCAAGGGGGAGAGGCCCCTTGTGGGTGGGACCATCTCTGGGCTGGTAGTCTTGGGTTCAATAAGAAAGCAAGCTGAGCAAGCCAGTGGAAGCAAGCCAGTAAGTAACATCCCTCCATGGCCTCTGCATCAGCTCCTGCTTCCTGACCAGCTTGAGTTCCAATCCTAACATTCTTTGGTGATCAACAGCAATGTGGAAGTGTAAGCTGAATAAACCCTTTCCTCCCCAACTGCTTCTTGGTCATGATGTTTGTGCAGGAATAGAAACCCTGACTAAGTCTCTCTCTCTCTCTCTCTCTCTCTCTCTCTCTCTCTCTCTCTCTCTCTCTGTGTGTGTGTGTGTGTTTGAGACAGAATTTCTCTGTGTAGCCCTGGCTATCCTAGAGCTATCTATGTAGACTAGGCTGGCCTTGAACTCAAAGATCTGCTTGCCTCTGCGTCCCAGTGCTAGTTTTAAAGGCCTGCACCACCACACCTGGCTTTCCAGGACTTTTTATCATGAATAGACATTGGATTTTTTCAAAGGCTTTTTATACATCTAATGAGATGATTGTATGATTTTTTTTTGTCTTTTGTTCTGTTTATGTGGTGGATTATATTTGTCAGTTTACCTATATTGAGTCTTCTCTCTATCTCTGGAATGAATCCTATTTGCTCTTGGTAGATAACCTTTTTGATGTGTTATTTGATTTGTTTGGTAAGCATTTTAGGATTTTTGTCTTTGTTCAGAAAGGATACTGCTCTGTAATTTTCTTTCTTTTTTTCTTTTCTTTCCTTTTCTTTTTTTGGGGGGTTAGGTCTTTGTGTGGTTTAGGTAATAGAATAACTGTGGCTTTGTAAAAAAGGATATGCAATGTTCTTAAAGTTTCTATTTTGCAGAATAATTTGAGGAACAGTGGTGTTAATTCTTCATTGAAGGTCTGGTAGAATTCTGTACTGAATTCATTTAGTCCTGGGCTTTTTGTTGTTGTTTGGAGATGTTTAATTGCTGCTTCTATTTAATTAGGGATGTAGACTTTTTAAAATTGATTATCTTATCTTAATTTAACTTTGGCAGGTGGTATATATCAAGAAACGTATCCATTTCTTTCAGGTTTCCAACTTGGTGGAGTATTTCCTTATGATCCTTGGCCTTCCTCTGTGTCTCCTCGTCTCCTCTGTTGTTCCCTGGTTTGTCTCTAGTTTTATTAATTTGGGTATTCTCTTCATCTTTTAGTTGATTTGGCCAAGAGTTTATCAATCTTTAAAAAAAAAAACTTTTTATTCATTCTCTGTGAATTTTATATCATGTACCCCTGTCCCACTCATCTCCCTATTCCTTCATGTCCACCCTCTGCCCTTGCAAACTGCCCCCCAAAATAAAAAGAAATGCTTGTTATTGGTGCTATTTTCTTATTATCCTGGTGCTTTTAAGTGTGCTGTTTAGTTACTTATATGAGTGTTCTCTCTCCCCCCCCCCCCTCTCTCACTTAGTGCTATGAAATTGCCTTTTAGAACTAATTTCACCGTGTCATAGGTTTGGGTATGTTTTATTTTAGCTTTTATTCTGTGCGAAAATATTTTCTTTTTAATTTGCTTTGACCCTTTATGTGTGTGTGTGTGTTGTTTTGTTTGTTTTATTAGGTAGTGAGTTGTTCACTTGCCATGAGTTTGTGTACTCTGTTGTTTCTCTTGTTGATATCTAGCTTTAGTACATGGTGGTTTGAATATATCCTCATTTTGTGCTTCAGTTATTTTGCATTCTCAGGGCCTACTGTACTAGGGTTTGGTGAAGGTATAGTCTTGGATATTAATGTTTGTGTTTTTGTTTTGGTGTAGTTTGCTCTTTGTTGCAGTATATTTGATTACACTGTAAACCCTGAGATTGTGTTGTTTACTGGAAAAGCCAGTTTCTAATTGTGGTGTGGCTTAGCCTTAGTATATACCTTTAATCCCAAATAATGAAGGCAAGATTAGTTTGTAGAGGGAAGCACACACCCATATTTGAAAGTGAAATTTGATGTCTACGTGAGTGGCAGACAAAATGACAAATCAGAGAAAGATTTGACAGAATAGGATATGCCCAACCCTCAGGAGAAGAGAAATGAAAAGGGGAGCTACCTGAGGGAGCAGTGCAGAGAGAGAGAGAGAGAGAGAGAGAGAGAGAGAGAGAGAGAGAGAGAGAGAGAGAGCAAGCAAGTTTACTGGGACAGTTATTAAGAGTTAGGTTGCAGAGAGAGGACGAGCTAGACACAGGTGAAAACAGAACAAAACAGAGAATGAGAAGGAGGCAGAAGATTAGAACATATTGCCAAAGTTAGTATGAGGCCAAGCAGAGCAATTGAGAAGAAGCCAGATTGAATCAGTCAGAGTGGAGATGAGTTTGAGCCAGAACAGCTGAGTTGAACCAACCAGCCAGAGACTAGAAAGAACTAGAAAGAGTGAGCTTATCCAGCAGCAAGTTTCAGAGGCCAAAAACATTCTAGGCCTAGATTAGATTTCACAGAGGCTGGAAGCTTCCAGGACTAGGCCTAGGTTAGCAGGCGGAGGCAGCAAGCCTGAGACAATTTCTTCAGGTGAATAGAAGTCACTTTATAGTTTTGAAGCACTTAGTCACCTATCTCCTGCACTGCATGTGCCTTAAAAATTAAGTTTTGTTTTTTGATTCTGTGTATATGTCTGTGTAAAGGTATGTGCAAGTGATTGCAGGTGTGCACGGAGGCCAGAAGTGTCAGATCCTCCCGGGAACTGAAGTTGCAGGTGGCTTCGTGAGCTGCCATGGCGACTGGGGATGGCACTCAGGTCCTGTGTAAGGTCAGTCAGAAAGTGCTTCTTACCTTAGAGCAATCTCTCCAGCTCCGCATGTGTCTCTTGGTTTTCCTCTGTCTCTCAACTGCTGAGATCTCAGGGGTGAGCCACCATGTCTAGCTCTGTATGTGTACTTTGGGGGGGCATACATTCTTTTAGCTTTTTAAAATAACTTTGGAAAATCAAAAACTTAAACCTTTGTCATTGGTATGTAGACTACTATTTAGGGAAATTAAAACATTTCATCATTCTTTATTAGTTTTGTGTGCATGTGTGTGAACATGTGAGTTGAGTTAGGGGACAGTCTTCTACAGTCAGTTCCTCCCTCCACCAGCTGGATTCTGAGGCTCAGACTTGGTGATCAGGGCTGGTGCCAAGTGCTTTCCAGACGAACCACCTTGCTAGCCCTAAATTTAGGGACATATTACGGTGGTGAGAAACTTAGCTTTAAATACATAAAAATACAATTGATGGATGTTGGGATTCAGTTTTGGACAAAATATGTTGAGTTGTGTATTTTACATACTGAAGAGGACCTGACCTCCAGGTTCTCCCAGCATCCCTCAGCCCCTACCTGTTACAGGGGATGAATGGCTGTCATACCCTGCCCTCTATGCTGAACTTGGCAGTCAGGGGCTGGAATTACCTTCCCCCAGAAGCTCTCTCCTATGTTACCCAGACATTTTGGTCTCTCTCCCTTTCCCTCTCCTCCCTCCCTCTCTCCCTCCCTCCTTCCCTCCCTCCCTCCCTCCCTCCCTCCTTCCTTCTCTCTGCATTTTCTCCCTCCCTGCATGTGTATGCTTTCTTTCTCTCCCCTCTCCCCTCTGTCTCTCTCCCCACGATGACTTCCCTGGTCTCACTCCTTGGGATCAGTAAACCCACCCAAGAGCAGCTTCCCAACAAATCTGCCTTTATATACTTTAACTTGGCTTGAGTTGGTTCATTTCATTGGCTGAGTTAACTTTTCAATGGACAGAATAGATGGAGCAAACGTTGTACTAATATGTTAAAAGAGCTCTCTGAAGCCATACACACACAGCATCCTTCACCACAGCCAAGAGAGGGAACGTTGTGTTTCGTAGCTGGATGAACAGGTTTACATTACAGGAATAATATCCAGCCTTGAAAAGGACACAGTCTCCCACATAGCAACATGGGTAAAACCTGAGGAACCATGCGAAGTGGAACAGACTGGCCACAAAGACGGATACTATGTGACTCTTATCCTAGCTCTCCAGAGTGCTGGTGAGCAGACCAGGGGGGGGGGGGTAACCAAGGGTTGTTTGCTAGGCACAGTGTCACAGGTAAAAAGGCTCTGGAGATTGTACAGTGAGCAAGTGGAAGTATACTACAGCTGGTGCGTCTGATGGCAGGTATTATATTTAACCACAGTTTTAAACAATGTTCATAGACACACCCCTTTCCTGGGTGTTAATCGGTATGCCTTGAAAAAAAATCCCTAAATGAAATATATTTGGACACTACACTAAACAAAGAGATGTCTTTGTTCCGGGCATTGAAGTCACCTTTATTCAGCATGGTTCGGGGTGAGTTTAGTTCGTAGCTGCTGTCTTTCCAGAGCAGACTCAGGAGTCTTCATTAGACATGTTTTGGGGGTTGCGGATAGGCATTTGTTGTCTGTATAAAGTTAACTGGCACCCCTTTACATAGCTACGTTTGCATACATACCTTTACTTGTGCTCACAGACATTTACACACATGTATGTGATGACTCTCAGGGCACATCTGAGTTCTCAGCTACGCAAGGCTCCTGAGGGTAATAGATCGGTTGTTGTCTATACATTGCACATCAGAGGATTCTGACATAGAGAAATGGTCTTATATATTAAAAAAAAAAAACCCACCATATAGTCTTCTACATGTGAAAAAGTATGAACAGGCAAATCCATAGATGGAACAAATTCCAAAGGATGTATTTTGTTACTCCTTCCCCTTCTGACAAATAGTGGATGGCCCTGATGGAACTCCCTGATAATGCAAGCAAGCAACCTGCATGACAATGACCATGAGGCTGGAGGGAGGGGAGAGAAAGAATGGGTGCCATGCCCCGGAAGGTCTAGAGAACTCTGAACCCCACAATCAGGTAGGCCTAGAGTTTTGGAACTGTGGCAGAAGGCATCCTCCTGAGATGCCTGGCTTTGTGGGCTCTCTCAAGAGCTCCCTGTATCGAGTGGCCAGTGACTGTCCAGCTAATTCTTTTGGCTGGGTTCTGTGTATTCTTGACAGCCACTTAGGTGCACCTCAGAACCTATGCTTGAACAATCAGTGGATATACTGGGCTTACCCTGGCTCCTACCCAGGAGTGGGCAAGTTTTCCCTTCTTCTCTGTGAGTGGAAAATATTAGAATATTAATCTGGTTTTTCGCTTCAACTGTGTCTGAAAGAAAATGCAAAATCGTCTTCCTTTATACAAGGTAGACTATTTCTCAAACAAAAGAAGTTACTTTAGGCAGCCCAGAATGGGCAGGGAATTTCTCAACTCCAGATACCCAGGCTTTTCATTTGCCCTGTTTCTTCTACCTGCCAGCTGTGTGGTTGTGTGCCATGATCTCTGCTTTCCTAACTAAGGGTGTTTCTTGGAAGTCCCACATAGTTCTGCCCAATATCCTTGGCCAAAATTTAGGATTGTGGCTATATTCAGTACAAAGAGAGGCTGGGAAATTAATCCTCCACCCCGAGACACTTGGTTTTTGAGTCAGAGTTTCCATCTTCTTTCTCTCTACTTGGTTCCCTCTACTCCCTCCTGCTGTGCTGAGGTTCTAATCCAGGGCTTCCCACACCAAAAGGGGCTCTACTGCTGAGCCTCAGCCTAAGAATGCCCCCTCCCCAGAACCTAGCAGGGTGCATTGTCACCCACTTACAGAATTAGGGGACATATCGTTTGCTTAGGCAAATAATCCAGCAGGAAGCATCCTCAAATGTCACCTATCAGTTGCTATGAAGAATAAAACGTCCTTTCCCCTTCTTGGTGGCAGAGTTAAGATGCAAAGAGCCGGATGAGAGGCAAGGAGATGAGATGAGATGAGATGTCCTAGGACAGAAGGACGAGAGGAGGGGCAGCTTCTGGATAAACACAGGGGAAATCCAACTCCCGGGATAAAACAGCGCCTGGAGGAGCAAATCTGGGTGCGCCCATGCTGGCTATAGTCTGCCAGTACACTTAGGTTTTGTTTTGAACATTACGTTATAAATATAAATATAATGGACCCTTGTTCCCAATCTCTTCATGGTTCCAAGTTGCCCTTTCAGCTTCTACCCACAGGAAAGGTCTTTTCAGTCCCTCTGGGGGAGGGAGCTTCCTGTTTTTGTTTTGTTTTTCTTTTGATTGCTGTCTAGTTCATTCCACTATAGCAAACAGCTGGGCTTTGGAGAGAAAGCTGCTACATTGCTCAACTGACCCCTTTTGATTTCCTAATTACCCCAATACCTAGACTGGCAGCTTCTCTTTTAGGGAGGTACGTGCTACTTTGGTGGACATACAGAATTACTTGCATGAGCTAGAGTGAATCAGCTCATATAGGGAACACCCAGCCAAACCTCATGTTAACCTGTCTGGAGATGTGCTCCATGAGGGTAGGCCTTGACCTCCAGCGGCATCCAAGACCATTAGGCAAAGGTCGACTGGAGCTAGCTAGTGAGCGGGAAGGCCTCTTCCCTGCTTCTCCATCTGAGTTGGCTCAGTGACAACTGTCCTCACTAGGTCACCGAACCAGTTAACTAAGTCATGCTAACACTCACAGGTCCAGAGGTCCTGTCCTCTAGTGTCCCCTTTATACCAACTCCCTCGGTGCCCTGTCACTCTTCTCTCCTTCCCAAGCTCCCTTGGTACCCTCGACAAGCTCCCGATGTGTCTTCTGTCTCCAGCCTATCTCCCCGCCCCCTCCCCTCACTGATTGGGAATCCCCACTTAGACAGCCTGAGTAGAAGCCCACATTGTTTCTCTGTGCCCGAGCCTAGCAAGCCCCGCCCTCTTCTACTCTGTCTTCCAATCCCACAATGCTGAGTCATCCCGAGCTGGTCTTCAGGACCCCCCTTTTCCCCTGAATCCCCTTTTGCACTATCTGGACCTTATAACCTCTCTGTTCTGGACACTCCTGCCCAACCTTTGTAGCACTAGGCCAGGAGTCACACGTACCACAAGGCTTCCCTACCATCATCACCTATCCCACTGTATCTTTGTCCAGGGTATGGGGAGGGGAGTGGCTGGCCTTGACCCAGATTTCAAACTTGGTGGCTTCCCATCTGATCGCCCAGCTGTAAACTTCCGGGCCTCAGTCTGGGTCTGCCTCTGTGTAGGGATGTGAGCCTCTTTCCAAGTACGTGCAATTCCTGAAGACAGTGTTCCGCAGTGGTGCCCTTCAAATTTGGTTTCTCAGCCCCGCCTCACCTGAGTTCACTTTATCATGTCTTCCTATGCCGCCAGGAATTGTGCAACCAACCACCTCCCCATCCCCGTTGTCTCAGATATAGGTGATATTGGCCCCAACTCTGCGCTGTTGTGTTTGCCTGGTTCTCTCAGCAGTGCTGAGAACCTGTGCTCTGAGCTTCGGGGTGCAGGAAGTCACTCACACCAGAGCGTCCGGGCTCCGAAATTGCACAATCGCTGGGAATTGCACAAAGCAGCCTAGTGGTTTCCTTTGAAACGCAGGGAGTGCAGGTGACCACAGCAGACCAAGTGGACTTGCTGGGCTGGAACGCAGGGGGCGAGGATCCCAGATTCTGGGCCAGTAGGACTCAGAGTGACTCGGAGTCACTTACGCTCAGTGAAAAAGGCACGTTGTTCCTGACACCTGCCTTACTAGCACCTAGATATTTCGGGACTCGCGTCCAGGTGTCCCTTGATCAGCGCTGGGCTGTGGCGATGACCGATGACCGCAGAGTGCGCGACCGGGTCCTGTCCCAGGTGGGCAAAGGCCGCACGGAACTGAAAGCTCTCCGTGAGTCAGCGAGCTTCGAGGAGGCCGGCCTGCGAGGCGCCGCCCCTGGGTGGGGACCCGAGTCACCCGGGGTTCAGCCCTGGCGAAATCGCCTGCCTTGCTCACTTCCCGGGCTGGACGGTCTGGATCCCGCAGACTTCAGGCGCGATCCATGGCCTGCGGGGCGGCAGAGCGGGGCCCTGAGCCCCCGGCCTTCCAGCGCCATCTGGAAGCCAGCACACAGCGCTTGGCCCACGGCTACGGCTTGCGCAGCATGAGCGAGCTGCGGGACCAGGAGTTTGGCCGCCTAGCAGGTGAGGGACTGACAAGGCGACACACAGGGCTGGAACCTAGGTGTGGGGCGCGCTGTCTCACTTGGGACGCACTTTGCACTTGATCTTAGCTAAAAGGTCAAGCAGGGATGGACTCCTCAGGAATCGAAAGTTTGGGAGGGATTGTGAGCGTCTGCTCGGTGTCCCAGTTCCTGCGCAGGCTCCCCACTGTCCCATCCGCAGTAGCAAGACTTCTTGCTATAATTGTTACATAGACCTTCTTGCTATAATTGTTACGTAGACTGCTCCGGGGTGTGAGACCAGCCTGACTTCTCTTTAGGCCTTTCCACACACTGCAAATAGAACTTAGGTTCTCTTTGCCCTCCTCTATTGCCGGGAGAATACCCGACCCTAAAGACACCACCGTAACCAAGGTCACACAATTTATTGAGCAGAGGTATTTCGCGGATGCCTCACACGGCCAGGGGTACACAGGAAGCTACTGCACGCAGTTTGAAAAAGCGACTCTGAGACAGAGAATCCAGAGATTGCGATCAATCAGCTGACAGATCTCGCGTGGCCACGCCCCTTTCCCCATAGGGATGTCCTCTCTGTCCATAGTCTTTTGGAAACATTATTTTTATTACTATTATTACTATTGGCATTTTAAACAGGGTTCCTTGTAGTCACGTAGTCCAGGTTGGTCTTGAACTTGATATTCAGTCGAGGCTTACCTCGATCTTCTTTACTCAGGCTTCCGCAACTCTGGGCTTACAGGTGTACCCCAAGCTCTCCTGGCACCAAGCCTCATTTTTCTCTTTTCTGAGGCTAGAACAATGCTCTGTCTGAGCTCTAGCTTGCTGGGAATTAGGGAAGCATGCAATTTGAGCTTTAAGAACAGGCCGAGCCTGTGAGCCGGCGAGTTGGACTGGATCCTTTCCTTTGGAATCGTAAGGTAGAACCTGTTCATTGAGATGGAAATTAAGCTAAGATTAACTGCAGGTGTAGCAGAGCCCAGCCCATTGCTGCAGGTCAAGCGTCTGACTGGGAAGGGGGCGCTTCACTAAACTTCAGAACCCACGGGAGCAGGAAGACTGCGGTCCAGGGTAAATGGATTTGTTTGGTCCCTATGGTTTCTGCCACGTTGTGTGTGGCAGAACAGCAGCGCTGTGGTCCTTCCTCATTTGGAAGAACAACTATTTTTATTTTGTGGGCCTGGGGAGCTGTGACCTCCTCCCTGTGTCCCTGTAGAGAGAGCTTTCCTACCTACTTTTCCCCATTCTTCTCTGGTTGGAGACAGCCTCCCCTCCTCCCTCTATACCCTGCCTTCATAGGGAAATTCCTTGCCAAACATAAATAGTTTGATATGACTATATACAGGTGTAGAGAGCAGCAGGCCTCCTCTCTTTTTGAAGCAAATTGCAGAGCGTAGTGAATAATGATTTCAGTGCCACCCTCCTCTAATCTCAGATCCTCTCCAATCTTGATCTCTCACACCCTCTATACCACCTTGAAAGTAAAGGTCTGTTAGGTCCGTCCTGGCTCCACTTCTTTCTGTCAGAGAACAGCACCCAGACTTGACATTAGCTTGTAGCAGCCAATCTTCCTTTAAAACCTTTAACATCCACAGTAAAGGGACATAGGTTTCTTTCTTTCTTTCTTTCTTTCTTTCTTTCTTTCTTTCTTTCTTTCTTTCTTCCTTCCTTCCTTCCTTCCTTCCTTCCTTCCTCTCTCTCTCTCTCTCTCTCTCTCTCTCTCTCTCTCTCTTTCTTTCTTTCTTTCTTTCTTACCTTTTTGAGACAATCTCACTTTACACTCAGCCCTAGAACTCATTATGTAGCCCAGGCTAGCCTCAGTCTTGTGAGGAGCTTCCTGTTTCAAGCCTCTCAAGAGGTAGGGTTACAGGCTATACCCAGATGGGTCTTTTATTTATTTAGTGAATTCCTTGGATGCATCGTGGTTGAAATAGATACCCCCCCCCCCAGAGGGGTTGGAGAGGAAGAGAGAGAGAGAGAGAGAGAGAGAGTTTTGATTTTCACTGTGTAGTCCTGTCTGGCCTGCAACTTCGTATGTAGACTAGGCTTGCCTTGAACTCACAGATATCACCTGACCCTTTCTCCACCATGTATGGCTTGAAGTACAGTTTTGAGTGTGTATACTTGTGCAGGTGCACATGTATGGAGACAAGAGGATGATGACAACAGTGTCTTCCTCTGTCACTCTCTACCTTATTTCTTGGGACAGGGCCTCACCCTGGCCTAGCGCTTGCTGATTTTCTAGGCTGTCTCCACTTCCCCAGCTGTGGCTTTGTAGGTGTGCACCACCGTTCCTAGCTATTTGTTTGTTTGTTTGTTTATTTATTTATTTTTGTTTTTTGAGACAGGGTTTCTCTGTGTAGCCCTGGCTGTCCTGGAACTCACTCTGTAGACCAGGCTGGCCTCGAACTCAAATCCGCCTGCCTCTGCCTCCTGAGTGCTGGGATTAAAGGCGTGTGCCACCACACCTGGTGTGCCTAGCTTTTTATATGTCCATCTAAGGGATGGGACTCTGGCTCAAGCTTGGGTAGTGAGCATTCTACCCATTGAGAAATCTTCCCACCCCTGAAGTAGACTTCTGTGGATTAAACAGGTACCTTTTCCTACCTCTGAAATATTGGGGAATATTTATTTTTCCCTATTGAAACAAACAAACTGGAGAGCTATCCAACACAGCAAGCTTGTCAAAGAGGCCCAACCACCACTCTATTTCCTCCCTGGAGATTTTCTGCAGGGTTGAAAATGTACCCGCTTAAAAGTGGCTCTGAGCAGTTAAACAGGTCGTAAGCTGCAAGAGCTGCAATGTTTTGCTTAAGTAGTTGGATGGGGTTTCCTGGCCTAAGTGAAGGGAATGTACTGAGCATCCTGCTGTGGCCTGCACAATCCAGAATCAGGTGCTGACTGACAGTTAAAGGTACAGGGCCCAGATGAGGTCCTGCTATCTCTCCTCATCTGTCCCTACCCCCCCACCCTTGTGCTGTCTACCCCTCCCTCCTTCCCTCTCCCTCTTTCCCCCTTTCCCTCTACCTCTTCTCTATTTCTCTTCCATCTCTGTCTCCGAATATTAATTAATTAGAACCAGACAGCTAATGAGACAGTCAAGTGTGTCAAAGAAAATAAAATTTGTTTGAATTCTCTTCTTTGAAGACCTAGTATAGCTAGCTTTTTGGATCGGCTCCTTGCTTTCGTCCACTCTGAAAACTCTAATGTGTTTACTGTGTTCCAGGCATCCATCTGGGTACTGTCAAATACCTATTAATTTCATCCCACTTGCAGATGTCAGAACAGGGCCCCAGAATGGCTTGCGGGGGGCAAGATTCATTTGGCCCGTTGACTTGGGTCTGAACTGTTGGCCTCTTAGGCCAGATCTCTGCTTCACCTAACTCAGTTGCCTTCTTTTGCAAGATTAACTGTTGAGGTAAAGCCAAACAAAGCAAGGTCTTTCTGATTAGCTTTTTAGCCCCTTGGAAGGTTCTGGGCAACATGCACAGTGCTCCTCAGAGCCTGGGTCTCAGCATGCATTGGCTCTTGACCCAAACATTGTTTCAAAATTGTAATTAAAATTTTAAAAATATATTTTATGTCTATGGGTATTTAGTGTGGTGTATGTGTCCGTGTGTCCCATGCAGGCCTGGTGCCTTTGGAGTCCAGAAGAGGGCATTAGCTCCTCTGGGCCTGGAATTTTATGCCACTGTGTGGGTGCTGGGGATTGAAGAGAAGCCAATGCTTTTAACCAGCGAGCCGCCGGTCCCGCTCCAATGCAAACACCTTAGTGCTTTGACTATCAGATGAACAACACCTTTCTTTCAGTTTGCTGAACATTTATTTCACAATCTATAGTAAAAGAATTCGTTTCAAAAATTATGATTTTAACTCTTTGAGAATTTTATGTAATATATTTTAGTTATATTCATTCTCCATTTTGCCCCCAGATTCTCCCAGACTCAACTCAATTTCATCCTTCCCACACTCTCCAAACTCTGTTCTTTGTCTGTCTGTCTGTCTCATCTGAATTCAATTTGTACTGACCACATACTTGTATAGGACCATCTGGCACATTATTGTCCAAGAAAGAACTTTAAAAACATTGGGGAAGACTAGGTGATATATTTTAATGCATCAGATTCAAAAGATGACAAATGAGATAGAAAAACAATGGCCAAGAAACCTCCCCTGGGTTCCAACTACAGGTACCACTGTCACCCCTGGACAGTGGCTGTCATCAGTGTGTTTCTAGCAGCTCACTGTGTGTGCATATGTGTATATGTTTCCTGTGAAGGTGAACTGTAATGTTTCTCACTTCTAGATCCTGTACTTACTTGAGGGTGTGGAGATATGTGACTAATAGTGGCGGGGAGGTGAATGAAAATGTTCCAGAATTAGGTAACGCAAGCACACAGCAGTCACTAAGTTGTACACTTACAGAGGATGGACTTTTGTGGTATGTGGGTTATATCACGATGAAATTATTGCAAAATAAATAAACATATACCCTGCATGACACACACAAAAAAGTTAAATGAATTAAAAAGCCAAATAGATCTATTAGTATTTTATGAATTTGAAATGCTATCCCAGAATTTGCTTCATGTGAGCTCATTTTGTGTGTGTGTGTGAGAACATGCAGGGTCACATGTATTGGTGAGCACTTGTTAAAAGCATAAGTCAGCCTGTGGTTCTTTAGGTACCGTTTGCTTGTTTCCTTGAGGGGGTCTCTCATCACACTGGCAATGATGGATTAGAGCACGATGTCAGACCAGAGAGCCCCAAGGACCCCCCTGCTTCTGCTTCCCCATTGGTGGGATCAAAAGCACGAATTCTGGAGATGAAAGTCAGCTTCCCATACTTACAGGGCGAGTCCTTTACCAGCTGAGCTCTGGCTGCATCTCTTGTCTGCTCCTGTCTCGGGTCAGCATTCTTGAAGTACTCCTCACAAGAAACAGGACTTTAAAGAGACCAATGTGAGCTGAGCTTATCTGAAATAGATGCCAATGGACATTCCTTTTCAGTCTTGTGATTTTATAATGTTGTATATTTCACACACAAGTCATTTTGCAAAATCCTCGGTATTTATAAGCTGCACCTGCAGAAGGAATTGTTGGGGCAAAGCGACTTTATTTAAGGTGCGACTGATGTTGCCCAGATGTTATTCTGTGAAACTGCATTGATTCACCCTCCTGTCAGCCTTGTGCTGTTGGCCTGCTGCGTACACCCTTGCCCCACAGGGAGGCACTACTCTTTCCATCTCTGCCAATCTGATAGGCAAATCATAGCACCTCCAGTTTGTCTTAGTTTGTCTTTTGTCTTCAGAGGCAAGGCTGCAAGGAAGGCTTTTATCCTTTAACTTCTCTGAAATTCTACTGGTTAGTCTAGACTCGAGGACGGTGGGACAGTGTGAGAAAGAGAGATCGGGAGCCACCTTTCTGGGAAGCACACAGCTTCCAGAACGGGGTGTCAATGAGCTTGAGACTGCTGTTTCATTATTTGTCACAAAGCTCTGCTGGGCACTTCCTGTGTGGGATGTCTTTCCAGGCTGGCAAGAGAGCTGCTTATCAAGTAGGCTCCTCGGGGCTCTGGGCTTATATTAAGAAACACATAGGAAGAGGGTCAGGGATCCTTGCTGTGTTGAAAGGTGTTGAGACAGGTGAGTGTGGTGCTGCACACTTGGAGTCCCAGCTCTGGGTAGGCGGAGGCAGAAGGATCAAACATTCAAAGTCATCCTTGACCTCAAAGACAATTCGGGGCTAGCATGGGATATGTGGAATCCTGCCTCAAAACCAAACACACACAGACAAACAGAAACAAAAGGATGGACCCCAGTGTGCTCACACTAGTCAGATTTACATAAAACAATGGAAGACTAGTGGAGGATGACCTACAGCTTTAGCTGTGATGTTTGTTTGTTTGTTTGTTTGTTTGTTTTGTTTAGGAACTGTCTACCTTGACCATGCAGGAGCCACCTTGTTCCCCCAGAGCCAGCTCACAAACTTCACTAAGGATCTCATGGAAAATGTCTATGGTAAGGAACAGTATGTACAGTGATTTCTGATTAATCCATTAATTTATGTTTATCCTGTTGGATTCATGGAGAACATGGGGAACACATGGAGCAGGGTCAGACCACATGGAGGGTCAGGCGAGCACCCTGGGTCATCATGTATTATACACAATGTGTCTGAGGTAGAAAGTCCCAGCTCAGGGACACACAGAGCACTTCCAGAATGGGTTGGTGTCAGGAAGGGAAAATAAGTTTGAAAGTGTTGTGTTTGGTGGCGCTAAGACACTGTACAGTGAAGACAGTACGGAATCATGAGGAGCATTCATTCATTCACTCTGTACATCCCACGGAGTCACTATGGTGTGTGGGTTGTAGTGTTATAACATTAGAAGAAGACATAGCCCCTTTCTTGTGGGAGACTTCAGTCCAGACCTGAAAGACAAGACCTTAATCAAATCATCTCCAACTAAATGTGCTTAGCGACTGTATAAAAAAGGCTGAGTGCAAAGGTGGCTGACATCATGGGCATCTGCAGGAAAGCAGGAGGGTTGGCAATGCGTACGTTAGGAGGGGAGCAGATGTTGGATGATGAGCCAAAATTCACCGGGACAACAGGAGAAGGTAGAGGCCAGCTACCGTGCAGGTATCCCTCACAGGTGCATGTGTCCCTCACAGGGCAAGGCCCACTGATGGTCCCATGTGGGAGGCTGATGGAGGAGCTCATGGGACTTGGTAGCACTCTCAAATTCCCCAAAGGTCACCCTCCCTCAAAGTTTACACAAGAGAAAAACAATTGACTGGTTTGGGACAATTCTGTAGTTGGGTAAAGTTGCCTGTAACTTGTCCCGGGGACTTCTTACGGTATACCTACCTTTAAGTGACCCACATTCATGTGTTATCTAAAGACACTCACTAGTTCACCAAGCTGGCCTTGGATGGAGTCTTTTCTTTGGCCTTGATGCTGTCTTCAATGTTTCTATGTCTTCCCAGGAAAAGCCTCACAGCATCTTGATTTACAGGCAAGCCAATGGAGGTCCAGAAAGGGCAAGCAGCTAACCTAATGCTGCACACTTTAAAAGTTTTGGATCCAGGGGAACAGAGCCTAAGGCCAAGCCCTCCCACCCCAAGATGCTCCTGCTCATGACAGTCCTGTTATGCTACAGATATGCACAGGGGTTTAACTCTGCACTCTGGGCAGTCAGGCAATCTTCAAATCTGAGGAAGTCCTCAGAGAAGAAGGTGACAGTGGGGGATTTTATCTTAATGTTCACCTATGATTTGCAGAGACCTGAAATCCTCCTTCTATAACCTTGACAAAAGCCCTAAGTGTGGGAAAGCAGTTATCCTGAGAGATGACTGGCAGCTTCCAGTTCTAGGTGCTTCTAAAGACACAGGCTTAAAAATTGATCTGGGCAAAGGCATCGAGGATGTGTTCCAAGCCCCACAGGTTGCTAGCTGATGTGAAAGGAATCTGTGGTAGCTGCAGTGGCCAGGCATCCAGTGAGACCCTTTGATGTTAAGGAAGGAGAAGAGAAAGCAAACAGGGTAAAACTGCAACAGAGAGTGTGGCCAGTAGGCCAGGCCTTTCCAGATACCAATGTAGTTTGACAGAACACTGGACCAAAAGCAACTTAAAAGAGGCAAGGTTTGTTTTGGCTGACAGTTCAAAGGGCTACAATTTATCATGGAAGGGAGGGCTTTGGTAGTAGGAGCAGAAGGTGTCAGCTCATCTCCCAAGTACAGTCAGAAGTGGAGAGTAAATGAAGGGACGGGGCTATGAAACCTCCATTCCCCATTGATTTGCTTCCTCCAGCAAAAATTTACCTCCTAACGGTTCTTCAACTCTCTCAAACAGCACCACCAGCTTAGGAACCAAGTTTTAAAGACACGAGGAGAAGAAGGACATTTAGTATTCAAATCACCATGGGGCTCCTATCTAAACAGTTTTGAGGGAGATTATGACACTTGGGGAACACAAAGAAGAGGAATATTTCTCTCTAAGTCAGTGAAAGGAGAGGTGAGATTGGGTGAGCCTTCAGTGTTGCAAGTAGGTGGCAGGGGCTGTTCACACTGCCCACTTTGGATGCTCGCAGGAGGACAGCAGTGTGTTTCTGCAGAGACAGAGCCAGCAGAGGTGGTGGGAATAACGAGGCAGTCAACAGAGTGCTAATTCAGTGGGGGTGTGGCTCTGTTTGGTGATGGGAGGAGCTAATGGACAGAGTCCCTGGCCACCTAAGGGGAGTTTGCAGAGAGTGCTGGGGCTGTCCTGGCTGTCCCTGACTTCCTGCTCCTAATCCTCTTCCCAGGTACAGATGTTGTTTTATAAATAGCAGAGTGGTTTTCTTATTTAACAGTTTTATTGAGTTACAATTAACACATTATAACATTTACCTAATTCATTTGTGCAATTCAGCCATTTAAAAAATGATTTTAATTGTTTTATTATTTTAAGTGCATGGGTGTTCTGCTTGCATGTATATCAACTGTCACTGTAAGTCAGTTAGACATTCTTATTTCTCCATGAGATGCCCCAACCATTCACAGTTAAAGCTCACTAACTCACCACTTTAACTCTCTCCAATGGGCTCAGTGAAACATGAATTTTATTATATGCAATTACATTTCATATAAATGAACATACAGCATGCAGCTTCTTGTGACTGGAGGTTTTTGCTTAGTGTATGTTTTTTTAAAAATTATTAGCATGTATTTATTATATAATGGGTTTCATTATAATACTTTCATCAAAGTATATATAATGTATCCTGATCATATTCACCCCCAGGATGTCCTGTCCCCACCCCACTTCTCCAGATTCCCTCCTTCTTTTAACTCTCATGTCTTTTGGGGCCTGGGGCCTGGTGTGAGCCAAGGAGTTTCACTAGGGTTGAGAGCTTATTTATAGGGCCATAGGCAACTTACAGTGGCTACTTCACTGAAAAAACATCTCTCCTTTCCCCATCAACCATCTTCAGGGATGGCCAGGTCCTTATGCGCCATCCTAAGAGCCATCCTATGGAGTATTATCCTACTTCATGATGGAATGGCCATAGACCCAGTCTTGTTCAGCTCTTACGCTGGTCGTCACATATGCCATGAGTTCAAGGGAGCAATGGCCACATCATGCCTAGAAGGCAGGAGCCTAAAAAACTCTTCCTCTGGCTCTTACATTCATCATCATTCCCATGATGTGTCCTGAGACCTGGAAGGGTGATATTAATGTCCCACTTGTAACTGAGCACCGAGCAAGCACCTGTTCTCAGCACTTTGACAAGTCATGTGATTGCTGCCCACTGCAAAAGAAGACTTTCTGATCAAAGCTTGAGAGTATCTATGGGCATGAATGTTAATATTTAGAAAGCAGTTTGACAGACACACTGTGTCTATTTATCAGAATAACAACGGCAGCTTTTTTTTTAACTGGGCCCTATTAACATTGCTAGCTACCGGCTTTTGACCACGTTTACAGGCCCAGGTGTGAACTTCCTTCCATGGCTGCAGTTGGTTGCCTTCAGAGTCGTCATGCCTCGATTGCAGCTGTGGGCAACAGTGTCCTCCCAGCATCCTGCACAGCACCTCCTGCACTGTTTTTTACATGCTTAGTATGTTTTTTATGTTCACTCATGTCATAGTCAATAGTTTGTTTGTTTGTTTGTTTTTGTTGCCAAACAGTTACTCACTGTATGGGGATTGTTGTATTGTGCCTGTCTGTTCACAGTCGCTGGCCATTTCTGCTGTTTCCAGAATTTGGCTTTATGATGAGAGCCGGTATGAACATTTGTTCAATCTGTATGAATATAAACATTTATTCCTTTTGAGTAGGTACCAGGAGTGGAATTGCTGGACCATATGGGAATGTTGTGTTTTAAGTTCTTGAGAAGTGGAGGGAGAAGGCTTTGAAGGGACACAGGGAGAGACCACATTCTAACTCTAAGACTTTGTCTCTGTGACCCACCAGGTAACCCTCACAGCCAGAACATCACCAGCAAACTCACCCACGACACTGTGGAGCAGGTCCGCTACAGGTGAGCCACAGGGACGCCTGCCTAAGCTGCTGCCTAGGTGGACAGACTTTCTAGTAGACGTCTATACCACTCAGAACTTCTGAGATGGTTTCAGAAAGAATTCAGCTAAGACACAACACATGTATGAAAATAACCTCAGGTCAGAAGACAGAGGGCAAGAGTAAGGACAATATGCATTGGTAAACACAAGATGGTGGCTCTGGGTGGGAACTAGGGTGACAGGAGTGACCTATGGTCCCCATTATGTCTTCAGAAAGAAGCACATATTCTGGTTTTCCTAATGGTAGGTTGTTTTCTTAGGCCTTTTTGATTATTCATAATGCTCTTATCACTTTGGGACAGGGCATCACATAGCTTGCCTCTAACTCTATCTGTAGCAAGGCCGGCCATGGACTCATAATCTTCCTGCCTTCACCTTCCAAGTGCTGAGTCTGAAGGTGTGCACTGCCACACTCAACTTCCCCATTGTTTTGATGAGTCCTTGCATGACAGGGAGCTCTTTAACTGTTGTCTGTGTATTAAAACTGGTTTGTGATAAATAATCTTCACATGGTTACTCAACCCAACAGAATTCAAATGATTTCAGATTTGAATGTGCTATCAGGGCAGCAGCAGGAAAGGCAATGCTGGAGCGATGGCTCAGAGGTTAAGAGTGCTAACTACTCTTGCTGAGGACTGAGGTCTGGTTCCCAGCACCCACAAGGTGGCTTCCAACTATGTATAATGAGTTCTGGAGAGTCTGATGTCTTCTTCTGTCTTCCATGGGCACCTATACACATGGTGTGTGTGTGTGTGTGTGTGTGTGTGTGTGTGTGTGTGTGTGTGTGTGTATGTGTGTGTGTGTGTATTCAGGCACACACTTAGGAAAACACTAAACAAACGAATAAATATATTTTAAAAATCCATTCATTAAAATTATGTAGGGGAAGCAGGGCGTGGTGGCACACGCCTTTAATCCCAGCACTCGGGAGGCAGAGGCAGGCAGATTTCTGAGTTCGAGGCCAGCCTGGTCTACAGAGTGAGTTCCAGGACAGCCAGGGCTATATAGAGAAACCTTGTCTCGAAAAACAAAACAAAACAAAACAAAACAAAACAAAAAACAAAAAAAATTACGTAGGGGAGGTAAAAAGATGAATGCATTTTCAAATAATAATCAGGTTGTTACAGGTTTAAAACATTGTTTGGGTTTATTTATTTTTTTGATGTGTATGAGTGCTTTACCCACATGTATATATGTGCATGTTCACATCTCATGTACACAAGGGTCAGAAGAGGGCATCAGGACCCTTGGGACTGGAGTTACAGATGGTTGTGAGCTACCAGGTTGGTGCTGGGATTTGAACTCAGGTCCTCTGCAGGAGCAAGAAATGCTTTAAACTGCTGAGTCATCTTCACAGCTCCCTTAAAGATTTCTTTAATTATAATTTATTTATTAAGACGCTTTGGTCCCATACCTGAGGCCACCATGGAACTTACTATGTATGCTGGAATTTCTTTTTTCTTTTTTGGTCTCTTGTGTCTTGGACTGGCTCCGAACTCACTAGATTGCTGAGTATATTCCCGACTTTTTCATCTCCTTCCTGCATTCTGGGTAATGCCACTATGTAATACTGGGGACTGAGTCCAGGGCTCCTGTGTTGTAGGCACGCTTCAGCCTCAACCCTATGTCTTAGATTTCTGCTGTGTCCAAGCAGAGATGGGGCTCCAGAGGCAAGAAGTTTAAATTCTTCTCAAGAATTCAAGGTTATCTTTAGCTAAATAGAATGTTCCAGGCCAGTCTGCATGCATGACTTCCTCTGCCCTACTCTTTGTACAGCAGTGGCCAAGCAGTCCTGGAAGGTAGAGATGCCCTCCTGTGTAAAACAAATTGGAAACCTTGTGCTTGAAGAAGCTGAGAGCCCGCTGTGACATTGTGCTTCTTTCCAGGATCCTGACTCACTTTCACACCACCCCAGAGGACTACATCGTGATCTTCACAGCTGGGAGTACAGCTGCTCTCAGGCTAGTGGCAGAGGCGTTTCCGTGGGTGTCCCGGAGCCCAGAGAACAGTGGGAGTCACTTCTGCTACCTCACTGACAACCACACCTCTGTGGTGGGAATGAGGAAGGTGGCTGCAGCCATGAGTGTCACATCTATCCCAGTCAAGCCAGAGGACATGTGGTCAGCGGAGGGAAAGGATGCTGGAGCCTGTGACCCCGACTGTCAGCTTCCACACCTCTTCTGTTACCCAGCTCAGAGTAACTTTTCGGGCACCAGATACCCATTGTCATGGGTAGAGGAGGTCAAGTCTGGGCGGAGGAGCCCTGTGAATGCACCGGGGAAGTGGTTTGTGCTGCTGGATGCAGCCTCCTATGTCAGCACTTCCCCCTTGGATCTGTCAGCTCACCAGGCTGACTTCATCCCCATCTCCTTCTATAAGATCTTTGGGCTCCCCACAGGCCTGGGTGCTCTGCTAGTCAATAAGCACGTGGCTCCTCTCTTGAGGAAAGGCTACTTCGGAGGAGGGACTGCAGCTGCCTACCTTGCAGGAGAGGACTTTTACGTCCCAAGGTCATCGGTGGCAGAAAGGTAACCTTGCCGTGGGGTGACCTGTGTCCTTCAGTAAGGCAGGCTGGCATGTGTGACCTGTAAGATTGTGTAAGGGGAACCCAGGACTGGAACCCAGGTTAAGGAAGTTTGATGACATCGATAGGACAGTTTGGGGTGGGGCTCAGATCTGGGAGGCAAAGATCAGCAGGAATGTGCCATGGGTGGCTTCTGTGCCCTGTGTGTAGCTTCTTCACTGAGGTGGAGAAATGGATGGGCAGATAAAAGCTGCAAGAGGAAGGAGTCTGCAGGAAAGAAACGGTGCCAGGCTTTGGTCTCAGAGCACTGGGGAGAAATCGATCGGCAGCGATCCGCAGTACAGCGATCGATCGTCAGTAATCCTAAAAGATGCTACTCTGAACACACGATCACACAGCTCACAGCAACCCCAATTTCCCAGTGCCTCGAGTGGACCCTGCTTAGCTCCTCAGCAAGAATTAACCAAACCCAAACAAAGCCAAAACCTGAGGAGCAGTGTTGGTGGCGACCTCCGGGAGTCAGGCTGAGAGTGATTACCAAGAATATAGGGCAGGCTGGGGCTTGCCCTCCAGAGCCGGAGCCTTCTCCTCAGGCTGCATGGTAGGCTGTGCGGCTCTTGCTGAGGGCCTTCCTGATGGGGAAGGTGGGGCCCAGAATGTCGAATGTGTAGCAGGTCAAAATGACCACTGACTTGGGAGGACAGTGTAGGGCTGGGGTAGGGATCTAGTTATCTACTTGGCCCTTGAGAAGGCCTGAAGGGAAGGTGGCTCAGATTCACGATCCATGCACAGCATCCAGGTGCAGATTCAGGGTCCCACTCTGGTGGCAAAGTCAGTGTTAGTTAGCTTGTTACTGGCCACAGGTAGATGGAGTGGTTCCCCACACAGCAGCTGTGGGTACATATGACTTGACCTCTGAACTTTATGCTCTTTTATATAAATAAATGCACACCAGAACATGTTAGGAGGCTGTTGGAAGAATCTTCCATTCAGGACTTCTCCATAGTGAATGCTCTAATGTAGGGCTGTGAGCCTGTGTGGTATCACACTCTTTTCATCCTAGCATTTGGGAGGTGGAGCCAGGAGGACTTCAGTTCAAGATCATTCTTTTTTTTTTTTTTTTGGACAGGGTTTCTCTGTGTAGCCCTGGCTGTTCTAGAACTCACTTTGTAGACCAGGCTGGCCTCGAACTCAGAAATCCGCCTGCCTCTGCCTCCCGATTGCTGGGATTAAAGGCATGCGCCACCACTGCCCGGCTCAAGATCATTCTAGCTACACAAGAAATTGAGGCCAGCTATAGATCCTTTCCTGTCTCAAAAAACCAAACCAAACCAAACCAAACCAAACACCCTTCCCAAAACAAAAGCAAAATAAAACCACCCTTCTAAAGCAGGAAAGCAGGCTAAAGCTCCCCTTACCCCTAGTCTAGGAATGCTAATGTAAAATCTTTCAAACCCAAGTGTTGTAGTTCATTTAGAATAACTAAGTGAGAAAAAGAATAGCATTTGTGATATAATGTGTCTTAGTTACTCTTCTATTGTTGCAGAACGGACATAATGTGTCTTAGTTACTCTTCTATTGTTGCAGAATGGACACCACGACCAAGGCAGTTTATAGAAGAAAGCGTTCAGCTGAGGGCTGGCTTACAGTTTCAGAGGGTTAGTTAATGATCATCATGGCAGGAAGCTCGGCAGCGTAACACTGGAGCAGAACCTGAGGGTTTATCCACAAACACCCAGCAGAAGGAAAAGAAACTGGGCCTGACTTTTAAACCTCAAAGCCCACTCCTAGTGACACACCCTCTCCAATGAGGCCACACCTCCTAATCCTTTCTAAAAAGTTCCCACATGGGGACCAAGCATTGAGGCATATTAACTATGGGGGGCCATTCTCATCCAAAGCACCTCACAATATAAATAAATTAAAAAACAAAGCAACAGGACAAAGACACAGTATGATTAACTCTGGCTGACTAGGGAACCTGAAGATCTGGAGAAATGCACCGCTCTAGAGGGCTGGATCCTAGGGCTGGCTGGACCAGACCACATCCCTTTGGTTCGGATGGAATCTTTATGGCTAGAGTGTACTAGATGCCCAGAGAGAAGAGTGTATTACTTGCCCTTTTAAGCCCATCTTCTCCACAAGCCCCAGGCTAGACTGGGAATGAAAAGCTCAATACACAGGCATAAATGTTGTAGAAATTATTTACCCCATCTTAGATCATTTAGTTCCCAGATAAAACACACACACAGCCTTTATACTTACAATAGGCCTTAAACAGCACGAGAGCTGGGCAGATATCTACCTTCTATGCTATTAGAATCTCCTTTCCTATTGATAACCCGAGTTATTACTTAATACTTACTATGTTTCATCTGGGCTGCTCTTAACTCCAATAGGCCAGCCCTCAGGGCCATGCTCTCTTGACTCCTAACTCATGGCAGCTTCTTCTTCTTCCTTCTGTACCTTCCCCTTCCTTGTGGTCCCTCTCTGACCCCCAAGCCCAGGAAACTTCAATCCCACCTCTGTCTCTTCTACCTGACTATTAGCTGTTGCCATCTTTATTTACCAATCAGAAATAACTTGGGGCCAGGGTGTACGTGTGGACTCTCATCTCTGGGACAACCAGGCATGGGGGCCCAAAACTTAGCATTACAACAGACAGCAAAAGACCAAACCTCAATGTGTAAAGGGTGAGTGAACCACGTCTTCAGTCTTACAGTCAGGACACAGCTGCTGCAGTTGCCTGCCTCCCTTCATCTGGATGTTTTCCAAAGTTCCCATCGCACCCTTGGAGGTTGTCTTTCCCCAGAGGTCACACTTCTTTTTTTGAGACTGGGTCACAAAACCCAGATAAGCTTTCCCACTGCTCTACATCTGAGTGTGACCTTGAACTTGTGGTTATTCCAACCCTATGCTCCTACCCTGGTCATGTGGGTTTTGCTGAAGTCATGTTAGAGCCACCCAGCATTTCTGCCTCATGTCATATCCGCTTCTCTGACAATCTCCTGCCACTGTCCCACTACCCTACCACTGCTAGTAGTGTGCTGAGCTTCTGTGAAGGGCCGTGCAGATTCCCTTTGTAAAATGCAGTTTCCCTGAAATCACCACGTCCTCATCTCCTCTTCGTCTACTTAGGCTCCATTCAAACCTTCATTACATAGGAACCAACCTCGTGCCGCCTTCTCTGCAGTTGTACTGTCCTGCCTTGGGGTGATGGCTACTTGTTTTCTCTGCCTGTGCTTGCTGAGCCTTGTTCCTGTTTTATAGAAGGTGATGCTGTGGTAAAGGAGCCTGCCTATCAGGTCACCGCTGTGCACTTAACACCTGGAACAGTGCCCAAGGCGTAGTGAACTGTCAGTGATGAGCCAAAGAAAAAGCTGATGAAATGTAAACCCAGCAAACGTTTTGACAATAAGGAAGGCTCGAATCTTTGATATTAATGAGATTTTCATATTTAACACAAACCTGTGCTTACATACATTTTGGAATTAGAGACTCCTTTGTCTCAGGGGTCAGTGGGATCTTCAACTTGATGATTTGTCAGTGGTGCCCTCTTGTGGTCAGAGCTCAGTATTTCAGGAGTTTGTGGCCAGTTTTGTCTGCCTCTTAAGATTTGCAAAGCGTGTCTCATTCATGTTTCAAGTCTCATTCATGTCTTTTGGTGCCCTCTGTCACTGCTGCAGCCCACCCTAGGAAGTCTGAAGTCGTTTGGAAGGCTGCAGAGTTAGGACCAGAGACGGCTAGATGGGTCTTGGCATGCAAGACTCCTCCCATGGAGGGGAGAGTCAGTTTTGTAAGGCCCTAGAAGGAAGCTGTTAACACCACTCAGCCTATGCCCAGCTTTTCTCATCTAGCTCAGAATGCAGGTGGAGTGTGAGTGTGTTGGCCAAGGGCTGATACCTTGTTCTCTACAGGTTCGAAGATGGCACCATCTCATTCCTCGATGTAATAGCGCTGAAGCATGGATTTGATGCTCTGGAGCACCTCACAGGTCAGTCAGTAGACATGTTTATCCAAGTGGACGAAGGCTTTGCTGCCTGTGTTCTTTCGAGGTCCCACGTATCGGTGTGGTGCTGCTGAGGGTGAAGAAGACAAGGTCTAGGGAAATTCGTGGCCTGTGCTAAGTAGCTGGAATCTACTCTCACTGAAGTCTGATTCTAAACATCTCAGAACTGCTCTGCGTATACTCAGGAGGGCTTGGCAGGGTTGGCTTCCACCTTTCCAGGCACAACCACATTTTAACAGGGGTCATACAAGAGACAGAGATTAGTAACTGCATGGTGGAGGCACAGTCCTGTGACGTGGGTGGGGCATGTCACCAATCCTGAGGTCTTACCAGCTCTCACCTGCTTGGACTCTCTCTACAGCCCCACAAGGGAGCTGCTGACAAGCCATCTTACCCCACAATGGAGTGGATGCTCAGAAAGATTGAATGCCTTCCCAGTTTGGCAAGCTGGTACCTGGGAGGGCTAGAATGTAAATCCAGGTATTGTTAATGCCTGACCTCAAGGTCCCAGCCACTCTGTCTTCCAGCATCTTACATATGATGCATACTCTTTTTCCTGACAAGAGCTCTAGGTGCCTAGACACAGGCAGAAGCCACACCTTATGGGGATGGACATGAAGGTCCGTGACTGGAGTAGAGTATGTCTGGTGAGCCAGGCATCACCTGGGGTGCTATGCTATTAGAAATTCTTTCCAGAGCTTCTAGAACTATGTGGCATGGTGCGTACCATTCTCTCTCTCTCTCTCTCTCTCTCTCTCTCTCTCTCTCTCTAAAAGGGCAAGTTTTATGTTCTCTCTTTCTCCCTGGTCCGAGGCAGGGTCTGCTGTACTCTTTCTGCTGTTGCGCTGCGTACTCCTGGGCAGCTCCCCTGCAGGCTTCTGCAGATCTCAGACACCACTTCCCATCACACTGTACAGTGCTGGAATTGCAGATTCATGCCACTGCATCTGGCTTTTGTATGGGTTCCAGGCATCAAATCCAGATCAGTGAGCTTGTGGGTACTCAGCAGGTGTTTCTGCTCATTCAGCTTCCCCAAAGCATCTCTCCCATCTGTACCGCGGTCACCACTGGTCATCTGTACCGCGGTCACCACTGGTCATCTGTACGTGGTCACCACTGGTCATCTGCACGTGGTCACCGCTGGTCATCTGCACGTGGTCACCGCTGGTCATCTGCACGTGGTCACCGCTGGTCATCTGCACGTGGTCACCGCTGGTCATCTGCACGTGGTCACCACTGGTCATCTGTACTGTGGTCACCACTGGTCATCTGTATGTGGTCACCACTGGTCATCTGCACGTGGTCACCGCTGGTCATATGTACCGTGGTCACCGCTGGTCATCTGTACGTGGTCACCACTGGTCATCTGCACGTGGTCACCACTGGTCATCTGTACGTGATCACCACTGGTCATCTGTACTGTGGTCACCACTGGTCATCTGTACCATGGTCACCACTGGTCATCTGTACGTGGTCACCACTGGTCATCTGTACGTGGTCACCACTGGTCATCTGTACCGCGGTCACCACTGGTCATCTGTACCGCGGTCACCACTGGTCATCTGTACCGTGGTCACCACTGGTCATCTGTATGTGGTCACCACTGGTCATCTGTACCGCGGTCACCACTGGTCATCTGTACCGCGGTCACCACTGGTCATCTGTACTCTGATCACCACTGGTCATCTGTACCGTGGTCACCACTGGTCATCTGTACCGCGGTCACCACTGGTCACCTGTACCGCGGTCACCACTGGTCATCTGTACACTGATCACCGCGGTCACCACTGGTCATCTGTACCGCGGTCACCACTGGTCATCTGTACTCTGATCACCACTGGTCATCTGTACTGTGGTCACCACTGGTCATCTGTATGTGGTCACCACTGGTCATCTGTACTCTGATCACCACTGGTCATCTGTACTGTGGTCACCACTGGTCATCTGTACCGTGGTCACCACTGGTCATCTGTACTGTGGTCACCACTGGTCATCTGTACGTGGTCACCGCTGGTCATATGTACCGTGGTCACCGCTGGTCATCTGTACGTGGTCACCGCTGGTCATCTGTACCGTGGTCACCACTGGTCATCTGTACTGTGGTCACCACTGGTCATCTGTACCGTGGTCACCACTGGTCATCTGTACTGTGGTCACCACTGGTCATCTGTACGTGGTCACCACTGGTCATCTGTACCGCGGTCACCACTGGTCACCTGTACCGCGGTCACCACTGGTCATCTGTACCGTGGTCACCACTGGTCATCTGTATGTGGTCACCACTGGTCATCTGTATGTGGTCACCACTGGTCATCTGTACCGCGGTCACCACTGGTCATCTGTATGTGATCACCACTGGTCATCTGTATGTGGTCACCACTGGTCATCTGTACGTGGTCACCACTGGTCATCTGTATGTGGTCACCACTGGTCATCTGTACCGTGGTCACCACTGGTCATCTGTACGTGGTCACCACTGGTCATCTGTACCGCGGTCACCACTGGTCATCTGTACCGCGGTCACCACTGGTCATCTGTATGTGATCACCACTGGTCATCTGTACTCTGATCACCACTGGTCATCTGTACCGTGGTCACCACTGGTCATCTGTATGTGGTCACCACTGGTCATCTGTACGTGGTCACCACTGGTCATCTGTATGTGGTCACCACTGGTCATCTGTACCGTGGTCACCACTGGTCATCTGTACGTGGTCATCGCTGGTCATAGCCAAACAGTTTTGATCATCTCAAACTGAAGATTCGTTAAACAGCATCTGCTCATTCCCTTCTCCCCACTCCTGAGTAACTCTGGTTCTACTTTTTGTCTATATGAGTTTGCCTACTCCAGGCACTTTGTTTAAGATCTAAGAGGCATGATAATACCTTTATTCACTTAGCTTAGCATGTTTTTATTCATTTGACAGTAGGTATACATTATGTTAAAACAATTAAACCATTAAGAGCAAAAACACTAACCATTAAGGGCAAAAAATGATTAAAATATTACATACATTTTTTTGCCACTGGCTAATAAAGAGCTTAAATAGTTGAATGTTTAAGTAACTATATGTATGTAACTACAAATATACATGTATATGAATATATCTATGCACACACATATATATGATGTATATAATTATATATTTAAAAGAATGTAACAGCAATTCCTCTAGAAATATTCCATAGAAACAACAAAGACAAACTTACTCAATGCCGACTTTGGGGCTCAAGAAATGTCTCAGGGGTTAAGAGCATTGGCTGCTCTTCTAGAGGACCTAGGTTCAATACCTTGCACCCACATGACCGTTCACAAGTGTTTATAACTCCAGTCCCAGGCAATCAGACTCCTTGTTCTGGCCTCTGCGGGTACTATACACATGGTTTGCACATAAAACGTAAAATAAAATATGAAAAATACATCAACTGTGTCATAAAAAAAGCTGTATTTAAAGTCATTAACCAGTGGTCTGGGTTGACCATTTGTAATACGCCTGTGTTAGACAGGAGCGAGTGATTTGTATGTGAAGTCCGTGTCTAAGGCCATGCATGTGTCCTATGCTCTTGTCCCTAGGCGGCATGGTGAACATACAGCAGCACACCTTCGCTCTGGTGCAGTACACTCACTCTGCCCTGTCTTCCCTCCGCTACCTCAACGGGGCCCCTGTGGTGCGCATTTACAGCGATTCTGAGTTCAGCAGCCCTGATGTCCAGGGTCCAATCATCAATTTTAATGTGTTGGATGATGGTGGGAAGATCATTGGCTACTCCCAGGTGGGATTTGATTCTTTGTTTTTGGGGGGTGGGGTGGGGAGGGAGAGTCTCACTGTAGCCCAGGCTGACCTTGCATACATATGACCTTGCACACATAGCATTCCTCCTATCCCTAGCTATTGTGTGCTGGAATTTCTGGTGTTAGCCACTATGCCTGGTTCAAACCACAAGGTCTAGCTTTTCCTATGTTCTTCTAACTGTCCCTTTTATACCAGCAATGTTCTTGTCTAAACTTGGAAGTCTTTCTGACTCTTGAAATTTTTCTAAAAGTCCCCAGGAATAGCTGTGAGAAAGCCCAGGCTCCATGGGACAGCCTCACTCAGGGACATTTGTTTGTTTGTACACAGTCACATGTAGTCTAGGTTGGTGTAGAACTCACTATTTAGCCATGGATGACCTTGACCTCTTATTCTCCCTGCTCCTTGCCCTGAGGGCCAGTCTTATACATGTCCACCACCCTCAGCTCAGGGGTTTTCAATTCTCATGAGTACACAATTCTGCCCAAGCTTGCCTGTGTGTGTCTTTAGCCTTCTTAGGTAGAGAGAAAGGGTCAGGGCGCAGATGACAACT